>NC_083229.1:28404209-28719209 GCF_032191835.1 Heteronotia binoei | reverse complement strand
GGAAAAGCATCTGAAAAGTAGGGGGCGGGAGAATTCCTTTCCCAACCCCAAGTGGCCATCAAAAAGAATAGAACTGGTATTTCCTTCAGAAATATATTTTGTGCATTTAAACAATAGGGAAAGCTAGTGTATCCTCTGACCTTGATTTGACTATACTGCAGTCTTTAATCTGATGTCTGACAGTTTTGACCCACTGCAGTCAGAGCCAAAACACCTACTGACTGCAATTTTACAGATGCAGTTCAGGGAATGTAAGTCCCATTGCTCTTAAACACAGGTGACAGTACACAGGGATGACGGCTGTGGACTCTAATGATACAAGAGGCAGAGGCCAATAAACTATAAAACCCAAATCCACTCATCATATGGTGACCTTGGGAGACTGCATACTGTGAGTCTAACTCAAAAGTCATTCTGCCTCTCCACATTATTCACTTTTGCGACCATTTGTGTGATTTACTCAGCATGGAGTAGACAACTTCAGGTGGTAAAATTCTGTGCCAATCGCGTTTAACAGTGCAAATGGGAAACTGCATCTTCGAAAGCTTCCATGCATTAAAAGAAATGTTCTAAACATGGCAAACAGGCACACCAGCACGGCCATTTTCCTGCAACCCCTGCAAAATGTAATCTGTCACTTTCTTGTGGTGTAGCAGAGTCTAGATTTCTTCCGCCTCAGAGGTTACTGGCTCAAGGAGAGCTGGCTGATACCTAGAGTTGCCACCCTCCTGATGGTAGATAGAAATTTCCTGGAATTACAATTGATCTCTGGTCTACATTGATGTGTTTTCATGGAGAAATGGCAACTTTGGAAGATGGCCTCAGGGACTAAACCCCATCCTTTTTGTGCTCCACCCCCAAAATCTCCAAAAATTTCCCAACCCAGAAATGGCTGACAATGCTATCTGTATGAATAGCAAAATGAGGCAATACAGTGAAAACCACTTATCTTGGGCAAGTGGAAGATCTAAAGGAAGAGGAAGTGTTCTCCACAGCAGAGACCAGATTGTAGTGGTCATGGATTTCCTTTGCAGAATCCATGTCAGGATTTTTATAAATGAACAGCCCCTGTATTTTGCATTTTTTAAAAGTGAAACAACCAAACACATTTTTGTCAGCCTATGTTGTGCTAATTTCACTCTCCTCTGGGATTTATTATTATTATTTTTAGAGATTGGAAAGCATTTAAACACTTGATCCACCAAATGAAATATGAAGTGGCTTTGCGTTTGAGAAGATAAGGTAGAATATTTAAATAGAAATCGTTCACTGTTATCAACTCAAGATCTTATACCAGCTCAAAACGCTCACCTCATTCTATTGACCGTCTAGACCAGACCACAAACAAAAGTTGTCTGACCAAAGATATAACGCTGTTTCCTCAAATATGCTAGATGGCTATTTGTTTAAATTTTAAAAGTCAAATAATACCATGGTTCAGCTTGTGAAACTTTCCCAAGAGCTTCCGTTCTGCCTTTGTAAAACTGCATGTTTCTGAGTTTTTTCTAGTTTTATTGGCTTTTATGTGGAATTTGCTCTACAGTGTGTAAGTTGTTTTGACATATTTAATTCCATGAGGGAATGCTAGCCACTAGGTCTTTCATCAGCCTTCACAGTTATAATACTGCCTTTGATAACCTCATCTTTTCCTAACTACATATTTGATTTGATTTTATGAACATTGCAATAATAAACTTATCACAATTACGGTCACTTTGAGGCAAATAAACAATGGAAGTTTAAGATCCACATATCTTTTTAGTTCTAGTCTAATAAATTCTTTAATAAGTGAATCAATTCTCCTAACAAAAATTCTCTTAAAATTGTCAAGAACTTGGTCTAAATAAATGAAGAGTTGGAAACACTGCTCTTTTTTTACTACTTGTAAGTAACAAGCTTTTACAGCAAGCACAAAGAGTGTCACTTTTAGGAAATTGCATCTCTTCCTTCTCCCCGAGATAATATGGATATAAAATTTAAGTTGGGTGAGCTCCTCCTGCTTCTTGGTTCACAATTGGGTTGCCAATTGTGAGTGCATATGCTGAATGCAAAAATAAATAAATAAATAATAAAATAAAAACACATTGACTCTCAATCTAGAATGTTAGCTTGGCTTTATATGGCCTCTAATTAGCATCCAGGAGGAGAACAACAACAAAAACACCTAAACCAACAGCACATTCAATTCACATGCAGAATCTCATTTTACATTAGGAGCTAATTTAGAACTTCTCAGGGAAATGGCATTCAGCTCATAACATATGAGCATCATGACCTAGGCAAATTGGTATTCTGTACCAAGTAATTATGAATTTCATCAGCGTGACGAAATAATATGATGTGGAAAGTGAATGAAACTACTGTAGTGAGTCCTTGGGAATACACAGGGCAGGTGAAACTAGCCAGAAAACCTGGGAACATGTCATCTGGTCCCCACAATTCCTGCTGCTACGAAAAAGCAAATTACAAAGATGACTACATAGTGACTGCTTCTATAATTTGGTTCCTTTTTCTTAAGTTCTTCCAGGTTGTTCTCTCAAAAGACTCACCTGACTGGACACTTTTTGATGACCAGAGTTACTATTTACAATTTACAGAAAAACTGGCAATGTGTTTGGCAATTTCTACTGTGTTGGATTTCGTGTTAAACTTTTGCAGTTGATCATCATTATTCACATATTGGGAACTGAGGCTATGAGATCAGAATTTACGCTTAGGGCAGAGTATACACTATCAAATTGAATGTAACAAAACAAGTCTGTTACAAAGGCTGGATTTGACTGTCACTTTGTTGGGCTGGGGCCATCCACGCCATAAAATGTAACATGAGGTACTGGAGATACAAACTTTATAAAGGTGATTTCAGATGTCAAATGGCAATAGCAGGTGAATGACAATGGCAGGTTTGGTTGCAATAGGTGTGGTATGCAGAGGGGGTAGTTAGACGTAGAGATACCAGTGTTGGTAATTAAACATGAAACCTAGGTCTCAATACCATCCAGGAGGATTCAGTCCAGAAGGATGCAAAGAATAAATGAACAGAAGTCTGACATTAGAAACCACAACATTCAGTCGTTGACCTAAGTGCAGCACTGCTCTTACCAAGGAATTTTAAAGGAAGATCAGGAAGAGAGACTGCTGAATTGCAGCTGATAACAAAGCTCAAGATAATTTATCCTCCTGGACTGAAATGAGAGCTTGTTTTCCTGTACTGTAACCAATGTGTGCTATCATCATTTGGCATCTATAATCACTCCACTGTCCACTCTCCAAGATATAAGAACTAATCAAGTGTTCTAAGTCCTAATAAGGGTCTTTTCCACAGCAATTAAAATCCAGATAGTAATAGAGAAATCCAACCTTTTTTTTTTAGTTTCAGAATTTCCTCAATATAAATTGTGCTTGTCAGAAGAATTCATCCATCCATCCATCCACCTTCCCTCCCTCCCTAGAAGAGTGCTTGCATAATAAGATAAAATGTTGTTGGTCTTCAAGCTGCCATGGAACTCTCTTTCTTTCTGCTCCCTTCATCTCCAAAAGAGGAGGAGCAGCGCCAGAGACAGAAGCAGAAGCTGTGTGTGTGGAGAGAGAGAGAGAGGCTTGTCTTTTTATCTCTCCCTCACGAAGCAGGAAGCAGCCACAGAGCTGTGTGTGTATGTGTTTGAGAGAGAGAGGGAAAGAGGGAGGGAGGCAAGAGGCAGGAATCAAGAAGCAAAGAGCCACTGAGGGAGCAGGAGAGAAGGGAAAAAAAGCAAGCTATGGTGCGGCT
The DNA here is from genome assembly GCF_032191835.1 of Heteronotia binoei. Classification (NCBI taxonomy): domain Eukaryota; kingdom Metazoa; phylum Chordata; class Lepidosauria; order Squamata; family Gekkonidae; genus Heteronotia; species Heteronotia binoei. The sequence goes on along the minus strand of NC_083229.1, from coordinate 28,715,440 downwards.
GCAGCAGCAGTCTTACAAAAGGAAGCAGAAGGATGAAGTTGCTCAGATCCAGCCCGTGGGCTGCATGTTTAACACCCCTGACTTAGTCTATGTTACTTCTCTTTTTTATAAAAAAAAAAAGTGGAAAAGCTGGCTGGATGCAATTCAAAGTACAAGGACAAAGCATAGATGCAGTAACACAGTTACAAGTCCTTTGCATAAAACTATGTTTGTTCTGAAAATGTATAGTATGAAGCCTGTCTGACAGCAGAAACAAAAAAGATAAAAACATGCAACTATAAAATGCAAATGGTAGGCTCATGCAGTTTCAATCTGATATGGAGCAATGTGTGGAAGGGTCGTTTAACCCTTCAATGCCTGCTGAATTTTGCAAATCAAACCCAGGCTGCTTTGTGATTTGCATTTTAAAGCGGGGATGGGGGGGGGGACAACAACAACAAAGGAGTTCGCATCAGAAGTGATTTGTTTGACCTAGGTCTATGGGATTCAATTTTCTCTCCAATGAATGGTAGGTGGATCGTGAAGTTGTATTTTAACATTGGCCCACTTCACATTTTGGAGTTTCTTTGCCAAAATGTGGTCATTGATATGTTTTTTAAAAAGCATCCATACGATTAGTCACTACGTCAATGATCACAATGTCATGGTGACATAATGGCTTTTAATTGTATCAGTATAAAGTTTTAGTCCACTGGCACCTTTAAGACAAAGTTTAATTCCGAGTATAAGCATTTGGGTGCATGCACTCTTCTTAAAGGTGTTCCTGGACTCAAACTTGGTTCTGTTGCTTCAGATCAAGGCTGCTACCCACCTGAATCTACAATCATAACAGTAGAATGTCATACAACGGTGTGAATTTGAATTTCTCTGTAAAAGATGGATGTGTTGCCTCATTGTGAGCTGAAGATGCCCCAGCCAGCCAAACCATTTGACCAAGGCAAAAGTAAACAGTACATTCCGTTTCACAGTAGAGGAGAGGCACGGAGCTTCTACACTTTCAAGTGGATTTTGAAACACATGTCACTGATCTGAGAATGTGAATGATGATAGAACATTAAAGGCGTACAAAGAAGTTGTAAAGAACAATTGCATTGCAATGATAATTATACTGTGTAATAACATTTAAATGGAGAAGGGTTTCTAAAGGCTTTGCATATAAAGACCAGATTGCTTACATCTATTGCAATTACTGCAAGCGAGGATTATTCTGCACATTTGCAAATTGGAGAAAAGCATGCGATCCTTTGGGTTTTTTCTTCTCCAAAGAAAACTGTAAATACAAAAGGTATAACTGTATACTATCATGTCAGGTGTTCTTGGTCTCCCCCCCCCGTTTTTAACCTTAAAAGTATCTCAATTTAAAATGAATGCAATTAAATCCTGTTACTGTTATGGTTTATCAAAAGAATGGCACTTCAATGTTGCTATCATTGCGTCTTTATAGGATTTTTCTATATCACACCTGAACAATTAAAATCCACTTTATATAAAAATGGAGCTCAAAGCAGTTTTAACTAAAATAAGGAACTATGCATACCTTACCAGCACTATTGAACTCCCAGTAAAGCCCGGCAATCATTAGAGCGGCGGCACTCACTCTGTGGCTTATGGAGATCCACATTCACAACTACCATCAGCCAAAAGAGCCACACTAACTTCCATCTCTGGCATGAGATCCACAACACAGGTGTTTCTCTGGTGGCAGCTATTGCAAAGTGGAATCCCAACTGCCAACCACAAAGCCCATTGGCACACTGGCAAGCAATGCTCAGAAGAGCCACAGATGACATGTCAAATAGCTACATGTGGCTCCCAGGCTACAAATGGAATTCACTGCCACAGGAGGTGGTGGCAGCTACATGCATAGATGGCTTCAAGAGGGGACTGGATAAACATATGGAGCAGAGGTCCATCAGTGGCTATTAGCCGCAAGGAACAGATGGAACTCTCTGTCTGGGGCAAGTGATGCTCTGTATTCTTGGTGTATGAGTGTCCTGGCCCCACTGGTGGATCCCCTGATGGCACCTGGTTTTTTGGCCACTGTGTGACATAGAGTGCTGGATTGGATGGGCCATTGGCCTGATCCAACATGGCTTCTCTTATGTTCACTGAGTACCAATGACTTGGAACCCCCCCCCCCAAACATAGGGTACAATGAAGTGCTCAACAGACATTCCCCCCTCACTTTCTGATAGCCCTGAAGTGGGGGGAGGGTCTGCAAACCAGGGGATTCCCTGCTTCCAATTGGGGACTGACAACCCTACCATATCCTTCTACATAGGGCCATGGAACCCACCTATACCTTTCCTAAATGCCCACCAAATATTTTTTAGAAAGTGGGAAGGGCCAGGTGGGGCTTTTGGTGGGCCAGTGGAGAGCTAATTAAAAAGTTGCTTTAGGAGCTGTCACCACAGCACAAGGATCTTCAGCATGCCACTGAAGGTAAGTTATGGAGATGCAAGAAAATATTTGTAACAATATGTTCATTATAAAAAGCATCCTACTAAATATAGCTTCTTCCTGAAGTGTTGAACTGTTACTAATAGAGTTATGCAAAGCCCAGTCCCTTCACTGTGGAGGCGAACTTGACAAGGGATTTTAAGTTCTGCAGGGCCTGTAAGACAGAGATATTTCCACAGGCTTTTGGTTGAGAACAGGTTGGCTGGGGGGTGGGGGGCACAGTGGGAGGGCTTCTAGTGTCCTGGCCCCACTGATGGACCTCCTGATGGCACCTGGTTTTTTGGCCACTGTGTGACACAGAGTGTTGGACTGGATGGGCCATTGGCCTGATCCAACATGGCTCCTCTTATGTTTTTAACAGCAATGTTTTCTATATTGTAGCTGACACTCTCTCCCTTTCTCCACTTCCTCTTCTTCTGCCCAGAAAGTGGCCAGGCAGTCCAGAACTGGGATGCAATTTCTAGGGACGCTATCTTGGACTAGGGTTGCCAATTCCCAGGTGGGGGCAGGGGATCCTCCGGTTTGGAGGCCCTCCCCCCGCTTCAGGGTCGTCAGAAAGCGGGGGGGGGGGGGGGAGGGAAATGTCTGCTGGGTACTCTATTATTCCCTTTGGAGATTTATTCCCATAGAAAATCATGGATAATTGATCCGCGGGCATTTGGGGCTCTGGGGGGCTGTTTTTTGGGGTAGAGGCACCAAATTTTCCATATAGCATCTAGTCCCTCTCCCCAAAATACTCCCCAAGTTTCAAAAAGATTGGACCAGGGGGTCCAATTCTATAAGCCCCAAAAGAAGGTGCCCCTATCCTTCATTATTTCCTATGGAAGGAAGGAATTAAAAAGGTGTGCTGTCCCTTTAAATGTGATGGCCAGAACTCCCTTTGGAGTTCAATTATGTTTGTCACAGCCTTGATCTTGGCTCCACCTCTAATGTCTCCTGGCTCCACCCCCAAAGTCTCCTGGCTCCACCCCCAAAGTCCCCAGATATTTCTTGAATTGGACTTGGCAACCCTATCTTGGACTTCTTTTTAACCTGGTCTTGTGAATTTCACTTATATGGTGAAGGGAATGCTCAGGAATTGCCACAGGAGCAAGTGGAAAGCCTCTCTCTTTCACCTCTACCCTTTGTATACAAACCTCTGAAGTTGTAAAAAATATAGTGTGTCAAGTTGCATCTTTTTTTTCCTGAACAGTGTGAGCAAGAACATATGCACACGGCCACTGACCCTTTTTCCCCCTTCCTAAAACAGAAATTAAAGTGGATGGATTTGAACATTGGTAGTGTCTGGAATGCTGGTCTTCACTATGGTATCTGTGTTGGAAATCAACCCTGGCCTGTTGCTGTGGCTGCTTTTTTAAGTACGTTGTGGATGTCATATGATGTTCTTGGTATCTTGCCGCTGCTTTTGATTCCTCTGAGTAAACAGACAAGCCCAGCACCATTATGTGGTAGGCTCAAGCCAGAAGGAGATGCTTAAAATGGCTGCCATTAAAGAAACATCACATCTCTTCCTCTTCTTAGTTATGACTAACACCAAATGGGCAATATGAGATTACTGTTTTGAAAATTTCCTCAGCCTTATAATGCTCAATAAGGTGGAGCAGAAGAGGTGGAAACAATTATACCATTATATTTATATATTTCAGGATATTACAGCTTAGTTAGCACAAGAGCAGGCATGTGGGGGGGGGGTGTTTTTGTTCGTAGCTGCACTTATGCTGTAAATGTCTCATTCTCACCTGCTAATGTTAATCTAATGCTCCTAACAATGCTCCTAACAAGTATCCTATATAACCTCTACACCAGGATTTCGTAGCAGACTAAGGTTAAAATGAGGGATTTTTAAAACAGCAATGCAAAAACATTGCAAAAATGGTCTCAAGACCATTAGGAATCTAATAGTACCCTGGCTGAAGGGGCCATTAGCTCAGTTCTTCCCGCAGGTACAAATCATTCTGGGTAATATGGTATATATTCTTTCTTTCTTTTTTTTTTAAAGGTTTAGGTTTGAAAAATTAGCATTAGAACTGTCACATCGACTTCCAGCTGGAAGTGCACAACAATGTGTGACAATATTGTATAAAATGTTGAAACATGCGTTCCTTTTGTTTTACTTTACTCGTTTCTGTAATACAACCCTGGTTACTGGAAAATGCCTTACAGCTTTATTCAAAACACATGTCTAAAAAAAATCTGAATGAAAGGAGAGAGGGAGAAAAAAAAATCCTTTGACTCTTTCTGGAACATCTAGCCGATATATCATTTGTGTGTGCTGCATTCACCCCCCTCCCCTTGTCAGGACCACTTTTATGTCTTTAAGATTTATTTAAACTAGTTTATTATATAATGAAGCTTGTCAGATCATAAGAACGAAGTCAAACAATATGCTCTGTATCAAAGCGCAACGTTTAACGTGGAGGTTTAAGTATACATATCAAGTGCAATGCAATCAGGCAAAGTTTAATCGAAAAATGCAAATGGTTCAGATTATTAGAGCTGCATCTGTCCTTTGAAGCCCAATTGAGGATGTTTATCAAAAGCTACAAGTAATTATAGTACTCCCTCCCACAGCCCATATCTTAGCCACAGATTCCTTTAGTCTGGAAATCTATTGGATTTAACCTCATGGACCACTGCTAGAGGAAAATAAGATAATAAGAGAGGCAGCGATGAGGATGTCAGACCAGGTGGAGAGATCCCATTCCAAATCCCTGCTCATTCATGAAGCATTCTTTTGTCAGTTGCTATTTTTCAGCCTAAACTACCCCCACAGGATTGGTTTGCAAGGATTTGGGGAAATCTCTTGCAAAGACGGACAAGATAAAAATGTAACTTTGAAACAATCAATAAGTGCAAATTGAAGTTTAAACCTGGTTGCCACTTTTTGGGGTAAGACCCTTTTCAAAGCAGCTCTCCACAGAAGAGATCATACTTGTCTGAATGAGATACTACCGAGATAAGTAAAGTAGGGCTGCCAATCTTCAGGTGGTGGCTGGATATCTCCTGAGATTACAACTGATCTCCAGGGGGTAGAAATCAGTTTACCTGGAGAAAATGGTCACTTTGGAAGGTGGACTCTATGGTATTGTATACCACTGAAACCCCTCCCCAAACCCTGCCCTCCTCAAGCTCCACTTCCAAATTCTTCAGGTATTTCCCAACTCAGGGATAGTAACCCTAAAAAAGCAATAATTATTAACCTGACCTTTTAACTCCAAAAAATTAGCACCCAACATAGCTTGTGTAATTTAAAAATCAATAAATATATTGATTAGAATTTTAAAAGGGACTCAAGAAGGTGATTTTCAGCAAAGTTTAGTTCCCGATGCAACTGAAGGATGATCAGCTCCTATATCCTTTGGCTTTACAGTTGGCAATTGGGACCAGATTACTCTCAACTAGAGCTGAATCCAAGCATTACGGAAAGGATCATGGAATGTGTTCAAGAGGATATCAATCATAGATATTTATCAGAAGCTCCACAAAGAGAACATTTGAAAAGCGTAAGAGACCAGTAGCAACGAACAGAATTTATGGTAGGGTATGAGCTTTTGTGAATCACCACTCACTTCTTCAGAAAAAAGAACATTTATTTTCTTATAACTTTCCAATACATAATGCTCTTAACATTCATATTTAGAGATTAGTGAAAGAGTGATGTTGGTCTTAAGAACAGGACTTCAATCTCTATCTCTTGCTTTCCCTCCCTCCCTCCCAAAAAGGGTCAAAACTCCTTTTATCAGATATATCCCAAAAATCTTGTTGAGCTATCAAAAGCTACTTGACTCAAATCGAACTGTTCCACTGCAGATCAATGCAGTACCCTGTAAAACTGACACACATTATCACAAATTTTTAGAAGTTACAAAACTATGTTAAATATCAAGGGGAAGGATGAGAACCAAAACAAACCTATACAACTGAATTTAAAAAAAATATTTAAAAAAAATTAATTTTTAATATTAAAAAAAATTTAAAAAAATAACAGTCTTGACGCTGGCCAACTCCCTAAGGAGATCCGGGCCCTACCTGAATTACTAATATTTTGAAGGGCTTGCAAGACGGAGCTGTTCTGCCTTTGGCTGAGGCAGCGGGCGTCCTATTCCAGCAATTATTCCATCAGTTGGCCTCCCTTGTTGGGACATCATGTTTTACAGACTATGGTGGTATCCTATTTATTATCACCATCATTTTGTTTTGGGCTGAAAATTGCTGTATCCTGTGAAATGTGCCCTTCCCGCCTGACCATACACCTTATTTGTTTTATTGTTCTATTTTTTAATTTGCTAATTTTATTGTATTGTTTTTAAATTTAAATGGTAGGTTTTTTTATTATTGTTCAGTTTGTGTTGTGATCTGCCCTGAGCCCGTTATGAGAAAGAGCGGAATATAAGCTTACTAAATAAATAAATAAAAATATACAATCTTTGACTCCTTAAACTAACAAGTATAGAGCTGGATTCAGCCAGCTGTCTGACTCAATCTTACGCAATTTCTCCCTACATGTCTTTTGCTTATTTAAGTCCCAGGACTCCTAGCAGCCCCTTCCTGGTGGTCAAAGGTGAACTTCATTCCTTTCACCAATAGAAAATCTGGATAGATTCAACCCATATTTATCCATTTTTTGCTTATTCCTGATTTCCACCTCTTTCTGCTCTCTTTGGGTCAGATCTGGACTCAATGTTGCAAGGGCAGAATGGAACTTTTCTGCTTATTTTCTCCCACTAGAATGCACTCATCTCCACAGCATGCTGTTCCTAGGGGAAACACCTCTCTCCGAAGAATAACATAGGGGAGGTGTCTGCACCAGAAAGCCGGAATCTTTAGAAATTATCTCTTTAATCTGGATCTAAACTTCTATTTCCCCTATGCTAAATTTTAGATTGCAAGCACATTGGAGCAGGGACTACTCTTCCCGCCTCTTGTAAGCAGCCAGGCATGTTGATGGCACTATGTTAACAACTGTTATTAATATTATAATAATAATAACGCTTCTCTTCAAAGATCATTAATACTTTCCATTTCCTCCCAATTATACCTACAGGGAAAACATATTTTATCTTTTACTTGCAAAATAGCCAGGTCATTTCATCTGCAAGATACAGACAAATACATTGCAATTGAGCACTCAACCCCAGTTTAAAAATAATTACATGCTATCAGTGGGGATATGTAATTTACAGGCAGATCCAACACCAGTATGTAGGCTAATACTTTTTATTACACTCACCAGAGCTGAATGAAACACTCAAGCTATTGGATTCATTAAAAAGTCATTCTTTTGCCAAAAAAGAGGGGGAAGGGGGGGAAAGAGGGAAGGGGAGGTCTTTTATGAGTTCCTGGAAGCTTGTGTGTTATATTTAGTTCTTGGGAGTATAGTAAAAAAGCAGTACCCTGTAAAATTGACATTCATTACCGCAAATTTTTAGAAGTTACAATACTATGTTAAATCAAGGGAAAGGATGAGAACCAAATGTAGCTGCAGACCTAATCACATAGGAAAACATGTGCCTAAAACCACTTTGCTGGTGACTTAACCATTGAGTTGTCTCACGAAAGGCGCTTTGATCCAGTCCTAAACTCAAGAAAAGGGTCCAGATCAGCTCTTGCATAATAAAGATCAACCTGTCTCATGGGGGGGGGGGGGGTTTGCTGTAACCGTTCAGGAACCGCAAAAGCTGTATCTTAAAAAGCAAAACAAAAAAAGCTAGATTTGAGTCCAAAAGCACTCTAGGGACCAACAAGAGTTTTTGGGTAGGAGCTTGTAAGAGTTAAAGCTTCTTTTGTCAGATAAATCCCAAAAATCTTGTTGGGCTATAAAATGCTACTGGACTCAAATCTAACTGTTCCACTGCAGACCAACATGGCTACCCTCTGAAACTTTCTACGGCAATAAAAATGACAAGGAAGTGCACAGTACAGGGAGGGATAGTTAAGCCTTTCTTAAAAATGTACATGGGCAATACTTCCCTTAATCTCCTCAAATCACACCTTGTTTTGTGAGTTGTGTGCCAGAACCTCATCCCACAATGTGAGGCTGCCCTGAAGACAATTTGTCTGCAATCTCACACACTAACTAATGCACTTTCAATGCACTTTCCAACTGCATTTTACTGTGTGAACTGGCGAAATCTAGTTGGGAAGTGGATTGAAAGTGCATTATTTAGTGTGTGTGTGATCATAGCCTTTGGAAGTTGTAGTTGGTTCAAAGTACAGTCAACCAGCATGCTAATACAGAAAGAGATGGCTATACAGAAAAGCGATAGCGCAGAATACGGCAGCTAGGCTGCTATTGGGGCTCCCCAAGCAGGAGCAAATGCAGCCGAGGCTGCAGGAGCTGCACTGGCTGCCAATAGTATACCGGATTCGCTACAAGGTGCGCCTTTAAAGCTCTATATGGCCGAGGACCTGCTTACCTTAGGGACCGTCTCTCCCCACACGTTCCCCAGAGGGTACTTAGATCCCCAGGTCAAGGGAGGCAAGATTAAAGTAAACTCGAGAGAGAGCCTTCACGATCGCTGCCCCCTTCTGGTGGAATCTGTTGCCGGAAGAAGTTAGGACCTTGTGGGACCTCGCCCAGTTCCGCAAGGCCTGTAAAACGACACTATTCTGGCTGGCCTTTAATCTGCAATGACTGATATGGGAGTATGGAATGATATTTTATATCCTGAACGCCATCTGAAATGTAATAGTGTCAACTGATATTAGCACCAGAGTGTTTTTAACTGTTTTAATGGTTTTAATAATGTAATGTGAACTGTCTGTTTTTACATGTTGTGAGTTGCCCTGAGCCTGCTCCGGCGGGGAGGGCGGGATATAAATCCAATAAAGTAAATAAATAAATAAACATATTGTAACAAAATGAAAAAAACTGTATAAAAGTAACAACTGTTGATACAAGTCTTGGCTTGATGACACTAAATTGTTCAGGGTGGTGAGAACCAGAGAGGATTGTGAGGCACTCCAAAGGGATCTGTTGAGGCTGGGTGAGTGGGCATCAACATGGCAGATGAGGTTCAATGGGGCCAAGTGCAAAGTAATGCACATTGGGGCCAAGAATCCCAGCTACAAATACAAGTTGATGGGGTGTGAACTGGCAGAGACTGATCAAGAGATCTGGGACACGATCTTGGGGTCGTGGTAGATAATTCACTGAAAATGTCAAGACAGTGTGCAATTGCAATAAAAAAGGCCAATGCCATGCTGGGAATTATTAGGAAGAGAACTGAAAACAAATCAGTCATTTCATAATGCCCCTGTATAAATCGATGGTGCGGTCTCATTTGTATTGTGTACAATTCTGGTCACTGCACCTCAAAAAAGATATTATAGCATTGGAAAAAGTCCAGAAAAGGGCAACTAGAATGATTAAAAGTTTGGAACACTTTCCCTATGAAGAAAGGTTAAAACGCTTGGGGCTCTTTAGCTTGGAGAAACATTGACTGTGGGGTGACATGATAGAGGTTTACAAGATTATGCATGGGATGGAGAAAGTAGAGAAAGAAGTACGTTTCTCCCTTTCTCATAATACAAGAAGTCGTGAGCATTCAATGAAATTGCTGAGCAGTAGGGCTAGAACGGGTAAGTACTTCTTCACCCAAAGGGTAATTAACGTGGAATTCACTGCCACAGGAGGTGGTGGCGGCTACAAGGATAGCCAGCTTCAAGAGGGGATTGGATAAAAATATGGAGCAGAGGTCCATCAGTGGCTATTAGCCACAGTATATTATTGGAACTGTCTGGGGCAGTGATGCTCTGTATTCTTGGTGCTTGGGAGGGGGCAAAGTGGAAGGGCTTCTAGACCCACTTGTGAACCTCCTGATGGCACTTGGGTTTTTTTTGGGGGGGGGCACTGTGTGACAGAGTGTTGGACTGGATGGGCCACTGGCCTGATCCAACATGGCTTCTCTTATGTTCTTGCTACTCTATATTTTGAAACAAACAATTTATTATCAATATCAATATTATTGACAGGCAAACACTACACACTAGATGCCAGATTTTAACAACGTTGGCAAAATTACAACAGAGGGTTGATGTTACAGCAACAGCAGCAGCAATGGATTGCCTAGGTAACTATCCATTTCATTCGCCTACTTCAGGCTGCAGTACACTAGGTAAAGACTTGAATTCAATAATGGAATGCCCAATATTTCCTTCATCTTTATATTTAGGCACGCTCCAGCTTTTACAATTGTTGCATAGACAGTTGCAGTTGGAGTCTCAGAGATCAACATTCCATTAGAGGTTACCCTTTGTCAGATTCAAAATATCTCTGTGCTGACCAGCATGCTAATGGCAGGTTTAGATCTATCAGAAACACATTCTTTCAGCACTAGAAGAGCTACAATGACTACTTATTGGCTTCTGAACTTAAATCAATATCTTGGATAAAGCCCTAAACAGTTTGTGACCAGGAGGGGGCCTTTTCTGTAATGAGATCTCATTGGTGGTATAACCTTCCCATCTGGGCACCTGATAGTCTCAGATTCATCTGCTGTATATAGTTCTTAGTTAGTCAATCATTAATTGCCTGTGTCAAATTATTTTATTTGGTACGAGTTATTTGTGCTTTTCATTTTGCCCCCATATGAGTAATATTTATGTTTTAAGCCTTTTATTTCCCCAAAAACCTGATTTGTGTTTGTTGGTTTTTCATGCTGCTGTGTTTTAATACTGATTTTAAACCTCTGGCCTGCAGCCCCAGGAGCCTGATGGCTGAAGGGTAGCATTCTTACTTTTTCTCAAATACTCAAAATGCACATTATTTTAATTTCTTTCAATGAAAATAAAAATCAGACTCTGCCAGCAGTTCTGGGGCCAAATACCAACATGTATAGGCTCTAATTTGGGATGTCTAAACAAATCAAGAGTAAAATCCTCTGGAATCAACCTGTTGCATCTACGTTGTCTGAAGGGTTTTCTCATTTCCCTCACCCTCATCCGTATGTGTATTTGTGAATCATCACCAAATTACAGCTGATTTATGACAACCCAATAAAAAGGCTTTCAAGGCAAGTGAGAAGCAGAGAGGGTTTGTTATTTCCTTTCTCTGCAGTCACCCTTCCAAATATTGACCTTGCTTAGCTCTGAAGATCTAACACAATCTGGCTATATCATGCCCCTCACACCTTTATACACAGGTCTTTATACAAAAGGTCTTTAAAGCCCGATTTCTGGCACCCTCCTTCCATCCTGATTTTGATCTAATTGCAGATCTCCCTGCTGTACATGATTTATCAAGTTTCTGTTTAAACATCTTTCTTTAATTCTTCGCCAGTAGATGGGGCATAACAACTCAGCCAGGCAATAACACAAAACATGATGATAGATGACATTATAGGTTGCTAGCACCTTTCTATACCAAAAAGGGCTCCTTGACAAAAAAGAACTTGAGTAAGATAAGCTTTCTAGTCATTCCAGGCCACAAAAACACAACACAGCACTCAACACTGGTCTTCCCACAACTCATCTGTTAAAAGCATAAAAATCATCACTAGGAAAGGTGTCGGCACATGTAACAGCAAAATGTAACATGGTTCAAGGGTCATGGGGGCTGCATGTATTAGTGAGATGGCCAAAACGCAAAAAAACATGCATAAAACATTTGACTGTGGCTAATTTCTATTTGTAAAGAGCCCCGTGGCACAGAGTGGTAAAGCTGCAGTACTGCAGTCGGAGCCCTCTGCTCATGACCTGAGTTCAATCCCAGCGAAAGCTGGTTCAAGTAGCCAGCTCAAAGTTGACTCAGCCTTCCATCCTTCCGAGGTCGGTAAAATGAGTACTCAACTTGCTGGGGGGGGGGGGGGAAGTGTAGATGACTGGGGAAGGCAACGGCAAACCATCCCGTAAAAAAAAGCAACGTCACCCCAGAGTCGAAAACGACTGGTGCTTGCACAGGGGACTACCTTTACCTTTTACCTTTTTAATTTCTATTTACACATAGCTTTCGATTCAACAATGACATGGAACTTTAAAAAAGAAAATTCATTAGTTCACTTTCTAATAAGAAATATCCTAAACATCAGAGGCAATTCTCTTACATTTCTTAATATTTGTCAGCGCTATCAATTGTTTAAATTGATCTACAATAATCTATAGCACAGGTAACTACCTGTTTGTGGGAGGCTGAACCACGAACTATGTAGCAACAGGAACCAGATTTTTCCAGTTCCTGCTCATCCCTATTATTGATAGAGGAACAGAGACTGAGAGATACAGAGTTGTCCAAGGAAGCAATGAAACAATTGTGTAGCTCCCTTTAAACAATTGTACGCATTATTCTTGGCATATAATCAGCTCAGGGCAACCTTCCTGGGACCTAATACAAGCAACAGTGGGTGTTTAGATGGTGCTAGATTGCAGATTTACACTCTTGACACTATTTAAAACCTCTATGCTGCCTTTCCATCCATATATGGTTCCCAAAGTGGTGAAGAGATGGTGTCTCTCAAAAAGGAGCAGATCAGGGCTTTTTCTGGTAGCAGGAATTCCTTTGCATATTAGGCCACACACTCCTGATGTAGTCAGTCCTCCTGGAGCTTACAGGAGGCCCTGTACTAAGAGCCCTGTAAGCTCTCGGAGGATTGGCTACATCAGGGTGTGTGTGGCCTAATATGCAAAGGAGTTCCTGCTACAAAAAAAGCCTTGGAGCAGACAATGATTCTGTGACTCACCTAGAACCTTAGTACATCCTCGATTGGTTCACACATGCAAACGTATCACCTGAGTGCAAGTTTCAGGTGGCAACTTGTGCATGTGAAACAAGGGGAATCGTATCATTTTAAACCCAATGTTATTCTGTTAAGCCCTGTTCTCAGATTCAGTCATTGTGTGTTGAACAAATCAGAGTGCACATGAATGCATGAACCGACCTTTATGTGGCACTAGAAAAAACACATACATTAGGTTACTGAACACTCTGGCGGGAATCAATTTACAGTTTGGCCTTTTGGTTTTGCTGATTAGATGTATTATATTGGTCCTCAGTCCAAGACATCTATTACCCTTAATTAGCAACTATACGATAAACAACTTCGTTTAAAGAGTGTATTAATTACTGCTTTTATGTCTCCAGTTCTGGCTATTATCCCAGCTGTACATCAACAAGCACAAAACGACGACAATTGCTACAAAAAAAGCAGTACATGTTATTCATGATTCATATAAGTTTTATTAATGTTTAAGTTCTCATGGTTTAGAGAAGCAGAATGGAAAAAAGTTGCTTTGCTAACCACCTGCTCTAAAAGCTTAATTTCAGTCTTCAAAACCCTGCAATTCATCCCCTGCAACAAAGATTAGGAAATATCCTTTGTTAATGTTTCTTCTGACAATAACTATAGTCAGAGGTGGAATTCTAGCAGGAGCTCCTTTGCATATTAGGCCACATACACCCTGATATGTGTGTGTGTGTGGGGGGGGGATATGTGTGCTTTCTGCTCTAGAATTGTTCCTTTTGACTTTATTCCTTTGGACCACTGTATATTTCACCTGGCTGTCTGGTATGACATTATAGTTTTATTAATTATATTTGGTTGTTGCTGCCCCAAGAACTATACGTTAAAGACTGAATAGCAATGGTAGAAAGAAACACCAACCTCAAAATTAACAGCCATAAGAATAATGCTTTCCATTAACTCCCACCTCACAGCTGTCCAAGTGATATAAAAGCTGTGTTTCCCAAATTTCTGATGAAGCACAATATTTTTCTGACTTACAACTGGAAACACAAAAGCACTAACTTGAAAAAAGAGTGCCCCCCAACCCAGTCTCTGTGTGAGTCCCTGTTCTAGATGTGCTGCCTTTCCTCTGAGATATTCCAGCTGCATCTCTATATTGGATCCTCCAATTGCAACTAATTTTAGATGTGCAAGAATTACCTTTTCCCAGCAGAACCAGATTGAAAGGATACAAGGGCCAAGAACTGAATAATGTGGAGTCACATCAGACAGCCTGCTCTAAAGGTAGAATTTTTTTTAGGCTCAGAGAAGGCTTTATTTTTTTTTAAAAAAATTGTTTATTCTTTGCAGCACGGTTATCCCATGGCACACAGTTTGAGGATTACTAAAAACAATAATTTTTATATCAAGAACGCTGTGACTAATACAAATCTTGTAAAATGATGGATTGCAAAATTCAGATGGATGCTACATCCACAGGACTAGTTTCGGGGAAAATGCTTCTCCTCCTCCACATCAGACACATTTCTAGTGATTGCACTTTGAAAATGAAATGCAACTCATGTAATGGCTCCCTGTCCTCTGCACTGCAGACATAAAACTTCTTAAATTCTTCCAGGTTTTCTGAAACTTGATTCTTACTTTACTTTTCAAATGAATTTGTACAGGTTTTAAAAAGCTTCCTGAATAGCAATCCCATCTTAAATGGTAACAAGCCCCTTTTCATATCTTCGTGCAAACCAATCTTGCCAGGTGAAGCAATTTTAACCAGGAAATAAACCCTAAATTGGCTGCACAGTAATTGGATAGAGTGACGGCCAACGTGCCAAGCCAGCTTTCCCATTGAGTGATTTGCATGCAACCTAATCTGAAGAGAGACAGATGGATTTATTGCCATAATGTGCATGTATGTACCTGTGGCACTCTGTTATCTAAATGAAGAACAAACAGCTTTCCAATTATTCGAAAGAAAACCAGACAACACATCGGTTTTAACGAGTCAATAAAAACTTCAGTCTTCTATGCAAGATTCACTCAACGCCCTCAACAAGGATTTAACAAGCTCCATTCTGATCTCATTCACACTCGTATTAATAAATCTTATCTGGGATCTTGATGTATCCTTGGGGAAGGGAAGAAAATCCCACCACCTCCTTCAATAAAGCTGCCATGCTGTGAACTCCAGTGGGGCCCAGAGAAATTCTTTACATCGTGGAATCGCCAGGAAAATATGTTGACTGGAAAACAATTTGCCTCTCTGGGTTAAACATGACTAAGGTGTGACTCTCAGGTATGCTTTTTACATGGTTTAACATGATTGGCTGCTGCTGTCTTGTGTGTAATCAGATACTGTTCAAGGTCACAATGACCCAAAGGCTTCAAAAGATAGCATTTTTTAGTACGTTTCAGGCCTTGCCATGAGAGCAAATAAACAATCGTCTTTAGCCCTGTGGGCACTTTTGGAATTCTGAGAAAAGGTAGTGGGTATCAATACAAAATGGCAGCTACAGGGAGTATTCATAAAATGTTGGGAAGTTACAAGAAAAGCATCATCCTACAATGGAATCAGCTGTTTCCAAACTGGTAGAAGAAAGCCAGAATTTGCTGCGAGAAAGGGGCAAGTGGGCACCATATCCAGGTGGTGTTTATTGTGTTGAAACTGAAGTTGTTGTCAAGAAAAACCTGCTTTTAATCCAGCCATTTTAAACATGTCACTACTTCATGAAAAGGCTTTCATCCCTTCTCTGTGCCATTGTGTAACATGTAGCATGGCTCACCATATTGCAGTTGCACATCAAATGCAATATTTCCACGTTAACATCAAGTGAGACACTGGCTTAGAAGTGATACATGTCATGAACACGTGACATATGAAGCTGCCTTCCATCAACTCAAACTATTGGTCCATCTTACACAAACTATTGGTCCATACTTGCACATCCAGGGTCTCGGGTAGAGAAATGGCTTACAATACTTGCTAACTGAAATCACTATCTAGAGATGCCAGTGACTGAATATGAGACTTTCTGTGCACAAAGCACGTGCTGCATTTCTAACACTTCTCTCTTCAAAAACTGCTTAGACAAAGGGGGTGGAAATGCACCTCATGGATACATTAGCTGTTGCCTCAAAGAATTCTTTGTACAAAGAATCCTTCTTTCTAAAACTAAAACCTTTGTGAGACTACACAAACATATGAAAGTATCTTACGCTGAGTTAAACTACGGGCCCATCAACCTCAGCACCATCTACCCTGATTGGTAGTGGCTCTCTAAGACTCCAGCAGAAAAAATTTTTCCCAACATCTCGTAAGGTTGTTTAACTGGAGACTCCAGCGGCTGAACCCAGGAAGTTTTGCATGCCCACGATATGCTCCATCACTGAGATCCAGATGCTCAAAGAAAATGGTGGTGTTGAACATATGACGCTGCCTGATACCAAATCAGTCCATTGGTCCACACAGCTTGGCGAATGGCAGCAGCTATGTAAGATCTCGGGATCTCTTTAAAACTAAACTTTTCCCCTATATCTGTACTCTGAGAAGCTTTAACTGAGATACATCAGCAGGGCCTTTTCTCATGCAAGCACATATTCAATCAATGAGCCACAACCTTTCCCCAAAGAAGCATGTGATGAACTGCACTGCATGCTACAACATACCATAAATAAAGTGCAGGACTATTGTAGTCTTTCTGGAAAGCCCAATTTTGTCCTCTGGAGTAAAGCCTGAAATAGTTTCAGCACAGCTTGAGTTTTTATCCCTAGACAGTCTTGCTTAAAATGTTCACACCGTGGTGCAAGTGGTAGAACAAGTCTCTGAATCACAATCATGTGCATCACTCATGATCTACGTGTAAGGTAGAAATAGTTGAAGGAGTAGTTTTCAGATTTGTGCCATAAGGGGCGACCTGTATCGTTTATTTCAGTGGTGCCCTAAGGATGCATGAGCAGTTGGCTTTTGTCCAGGTCATGGGACAGAGACAGTGCTGGTCACCTCCAGCGGCATCTGGATCGAGGTGGTGTGGCGGTGCTGATGCTGTTAGATCTGTCGGCCGCATTCGACACGGTCGACCATCGGCTACTGACCCGCCGCCTCACCGACGTAGGGGTTAGGGGGTTGGCTTTATAATGGCTCTCCTCCTTCCTCGAGGATCGGGGACAAAGGGTGGCAATCGGGGGTGAGCTGTCCCAGAGGCGCACACTAGATTGTGGGGTGCCTCAGGGAGCAGTTCTCTCACCGATGCTATTTAATATCTATATGCGCTGCCTTGCCAAGATTGCCCGGAGGCATGGGCTTGGGTGTCACCAATATGCAGATGACACCCAGCTCTATCTGCTAATGGATGGCCGGCATGGCTGCGTCCCAGGGAATTTGGACCTGGCACTGCAGGCCCTGGGAACTTGGCTAAGGCTGAGTGAGTTGAAGCTGAATCCAGCGAAGACAGAAGTCCTTTGCGTGGGTCGGGGCAAGGCAGTTGGCCCCCTTCCTAGAGTGCCAGGACTTAGCAACAGTGATTTATGCAATGGTCACCTCGAGACTGGATTACTGTAATGCCCTCTACATGGGGCTGCCTCTGTGCCGAACCCGGAAGCTGCAGCTGGTGCAGAACGCGGCAGCTAGGCTGCTATTGGGGCTCCCAAAATGGGAGCACATACAGCCAGGGCTGCGCGGACTGCCCTGGTTGCCAGTTACATACCGGATTTGTTACAAAGTGCTGGTTATTACGTTTAAAGCCCTATTTGGCCAAGGACCTGCCTACCTGAGGGACCGTCTTTCCCCATATGAACCCCAAAGAGCACTGAGGTCAGCAGGGAAGAACCTGCTGACCATCCCCGGGCCAAAGGAAGCAAAACTACAGAGCACTCGCATGCGGGCCTTCTCTGTTGTAGCTCCACACCTATGGAACCAGCTCCCGGAAGAAGTGCGGGCCCTGCGGGACTTTGAACAGTTCCGCAGGGCCTGCAAGATAGAGAGACTGCTTAAATGATTTTTACCATCTGTTGAAATAGCACCAGGATGTTAATTTTATTATTAATTTTAGAATTTTAATTAAATTGCTAAATTAGCTATTGCTTTTAAATATTATTGTATAACTTGCTGTATTTGATTAAATGTTGTTAGCCGCCCTGAGCCTGCTTTGGCGGGGAGGGCGGGATATAAATAAAATGATTGATTGATTGATTGATTTGGTAACTTGTTGTGGCACAGGGCAGGAAGACGATTGTTAAAGCTGCCAGGGAACTTTGTAGCCTGGGAGGAAAAACAATACAGCATTTCCAACAATCGATAAAACAGCAAACCAGGCGGGATGCGAATCACCTTAAAGCTACATTATTGATTACAGCTGATAAGGATTTTGAATTTAATACATAGTTTTAAAATGCTGGAAGGATGTAAACAGGAATTAACATCCCAATTAGAATGGAATGTCTGAAAGTAGATTAACTGATACAAGGGGTGAAAAAGTTGCTGAAACTTGTAAGAGTTGCCATGAAACTCTTTTGGAAATATATATATGTGAGGCACGAGATATGTTTCATTTTTGGTTTCTGACAGGTTTCAAATGGAATATTGGAAATGGTTCCATTAAACTGTGTCCAATAATCATTAACTGAAAGAAATTAGAGCGTTAATTATTTTGTTTGCAGAATGCTTAGTGGTCTGATGTTCCTAAAATCCAGCCAATTAATCAGGCACCTATTCAGCGTCCCCCCCCCCCATTTCCTTGCCACTCAGCAGCTATTTTTAAAAGAAAATACACGTTGCAACAAACAAACATTCCTGATTTGGGCTGCATTGAAAGACCAGACAGAATTCCACTCACAATTACATTTAGGACAACTATTGATTCACAGACACGGGGCCCAATCCCAGGTATATGTGCCATATTTATTGTCCCAACAGGGGTCACTAATTGCAGTTTTGCTTTTATATCAGTGGCCATCAAGGAAGTAAGTTTACTCAGCCATTCTAGTGATACTAAGTGAAAGTTTGGCAATATTATGCAAAACAGGGAGGAGAAAATGTGTAGCTCAAACAACTTACTGAAGATTCATTATAACCTTATAATATGGTGCCTCAAATGTAGGGTAATCCAGAAAAGTACCATTAAAAAAATTCAGTAAGCACTTACTAATGGAGCAAAGTTTGTACTCTGAGTAACTTGGGTTGTACACATTCTTAAGATACACCACACTACACTAAATAATGCACTTCACACTACGCTAAATAATGCATTTTGCAAGTGGATTTTTGCTATTCCTCAAACAGTAAAAATCCAGTCGCAAAACACATTATTTAGTGTAGTGTGAACAATGTATTAGAGTACAATACTATCCAGTTACCCCCAGTCTGACTATTCATTTAAACAGACTTAAATTGGAATGTTTAAGACTGCACTGTTAGTCTTATTAAAGATCCAAAAACTTACGCCAATATTCACAAGTTATTATTATATATTCACAACTTATATTCACAACTTATTATTCCAAACCTGCTCCTCTTGTATGAAACAGCAGAAACTACTTTTAAAACATTTAAAAGCAACTTCCTTTGAGGCAGGGCAGACTGTTATTGACAAAACCCAAAACACTGTTGGATAAGTGGAACTAATGATACTTAACTACGAAAACACTGCCTTGTTGAGTCAAACCAGGAACCATTTGCCCTCAGAATGGGTTTTTCAGAGATACTCTGCTTCTGACAAAGTAACATCTATTTGGCTATCATGGGCAACAGTTTCTGATAGAACCATGAGTTTCTCTAATCCTTTAAAAACTGTAATCTAAGTAAGAGTGGACAGAGATCCCCAGTTCCATTTCCTTTGTCTCCTGCAGACTGCTTGTGCCCCCCACATTCTTGCTTTGGCCAAACTCTAATACTCTTAAGAGAATTTCTATAATACATTTTAGAATCCTTGCATGCACAGTTCCTTCCATTTAATGACATCCCTCTTTTTTTCCTTGAAGACAAACTACGTACATGACCTAATGTGTGGGTTTTAAAGAAGCACTGTTTTAGGAGAAGTGCAGCAGTTATACGTGACTATCTTTCAAGAATTCCCTCTTGCAAAAAGGGGGGAAAAAAACCAGACTGGAAAGCAGTAGAAGAGCCAGGTTCGAGTCCAGAAGCACCTTGGCGATTGACAAGATTTCCAGGGTATAAGCTTTCGAGAGTCGAAGCTCCCTTCATCAGATACTGAACAGCAGTTTAAGCCAGATTCATAGTTTGCCCCAGATCCAGATAAGAAGATCCAGCTTGGAGTGCACATTCAAGAGTGATGATCCAACTCCAGCAATATTCATGCATGGAAGACTTCAGTGCAATCTTTTATGTAACCTTGCAATAAGACACAACCTCAAGGCAATTAAGATGGAAGATTGTGTATGTGTGTGTGCAAAAGGTATGGCTTCTGAATAGCTCCCCCCCCCCAACTGCATTTTTCAGTCACAGGATCAAGTGCCCATGGCCACTGATGTTTCCTCAAGTTAAATCACTTGCTTGTTTAACTAGAGTATCTGCTGAACTGAAACAAACAGGTAAGCATTGTTCAGCTCTTTAGCAAACTTAGCTAATTGATCAAGTGATAACCGATCATATGTTATCATCAGCAAAAAAAAACCCATTATGTTCCCTCTTCTGGAACTTGAGGCTCTTTCTTGTTGCAATCTCACAGATATGCAAACCACACTAAATGTAAAGCTGACTGCATTGGATTTTTGATTGGCTTTATAGCATTTTAGTTTTATTCTGATTGTTTTAATCCTGTTGTAACCCACCCTGAGCCTGCTTCAGCAGGAAGGGCAGGGTATAAAGTGAAACAACAATAATAATAAAATATGTATCTGAACCAGGGGTCATTTTGTAGAAAAATAGGTGGCGGAGCTTATTAGCATAATTCATTAGCATATGCTGCCCCCCCCCCCAGCCAAAAGCAACCCAATGCAAGAAAGAAGAGCCCCAGGCGAGCGAGGCATGCTTGGGCTGGCTAGAGATCCAGCCATCCCAAGTAGGCCTTGCTCACCTGGGGCTCTCCTGGGCCACCCCCACCCCAGTCAGAAGGCTAGCAAGCCACCCGCTGCCCAAAATCACGTAAGAAGTGGAGAAAGGGTGGTGCAGCTTCTTCAGGGGCTAATGAGGACTGCTGGGGGTGTGGCAAAGCCCCTGATGGCTGGTTGGTTGCCTGCTCTCCTAATCCACGGATTGTTATGCAGCTACACCTACTATTCAATGGACAAGGTAGGTGGGGAGGGAGAGAGGGAAGCCTCAGAAAGGTTCCGGAGCTGCACTCCTGTGAGTTCCTGCTGAATCTGAGGCCTGATCTGAACATCTACTCCTGGATTTCTGACGACCCTCTTGGATGTTCACTGCAATGTAGATCTTCTCTGGATGAAACTGTGGTGCTATCTTGCCTATTTTGGCAATAATTCTACCATTTCATGTGGCTTATAAACATTTCTCACCATGGAATTATCAGTGACAAGCGAAGGTACTTAAATTTAGCTGTTGTGTGTCCAATATATGTATATAATGGAACACATGGTTTGCCTACAGAATTTTTTTTTTAAAAGAAAACATTAATACAAACTAGTGGCAAGAATGAAAAGATTGGACAAAACACATGTGAATACATGAGAAGCTGCCTTATCATGAACCAGACCCTTGGTCTATCAAGGTCAGTACTGTCTGCTCAGACTAGCAGCAGCTCTCTATGGCCTCAGGCAGAGATCTTTCACATCACCCACTACCTGGTCTTAGAATCACAGAATCCAGGGCCATCTAGTCCACCACCCTGCACAATGCAGGTAACACACAAATACCTCCTTTTAAATTCACAAAATCTTCATTGCTGTCTTCTAAGTGGAGCTGCCAGGGATTGAACCTGGGAGCTTCTGCATGTTGAGCAGATGCTGAATCACTGAGCCACAGCCCCTCCCCAAAGCAACATGCAACAATCTTTACAAAATCTGGAAATGGAAAACAAAAGAAAGGGACCAATTTCTCACCAGCGCTGTTCTGTCCCCAAGCTTCTGTTTTCCCCTGGCACAAGCGACTGATTTCCTACCAGCCGCTGTGTGAGCACATTATGACCTGCAGCTCCCTCTAGTTCCTCTCGCAGCTTTGTGATGCTGTCTTTTAAGGATTAGGCAACCGTGAGGGGAACTGGAGGGAGCCATGGGTCAAGATGTACCTGCGCAGTAATTGATGGAAAATCAATCACTTGTGCCTGGGAAAACAGAAGTCCAGGGGTGGAGCAATGCCAGTGAGAAATCAGTATGTAAGAAAGCGAATCAATCAATATGGCTCTACAACCTGGAAGAGTTATTTGGAACCCCACAACCTGGGTTATGTTAGCATGGATGGAACTGAAAGCCTCCATGCCCCCAACTGCAGTGGCTGCTGTAATATTTGTGACAACGTGGCTAGCAGCAACAAATTCCATAAGCTTATGAAGCCTTGTGTGAAGGACTCCCTTTGTTGGTTCTGATCTTTATGCCAGTCCACTTGGGTGATCCTGAATTCTTAGCAGTACAAGGGAAGAAGGAACGCTGCTTTGGATTTTAGCCATTGGCACTGAAATGTGCAAGTGGAAGAGCATTCCATTGGATTAAAAAAAAAACAACAACAACAAAAAGAGCAAAAACCCCTGCAGTGTTTTGAAACGATGGTGTTAACGGTTTGTTACGGACTACCAAAGCTGAGGGCCTGCTGGTACCAAACCACAAATAAGCGTCTGCGCAGCCACAAACTCCCGATAGCAATAGGAGCCACGGTTCCACATGCACACTTCCAATCATGCAGTCTCCTTCTAGAAAACAGGGTGCCATTGCATAGGACACTGTTGGATGACATCTCAGAGAGATGCTCAACTGGCAGCTGCAATCAGAGGAATCCCAAGATACGAGGTGGGGGGGTGGAGATAGTCACCTAATACTATGCCTCATGAACACAGCTGTAGCACCAGCAGCAGCAGCCAATTGTGTGATTCATTCCTAGGAGGACCATAGGTTTGTGGGGTTATTGCCCTTGTCAGGTTCGACTCCCATCATTAGCCTAACACCTGGGTTTATGTTTTCAAAGCACCCATCCTTGGAGCAACACAAGACAGGGAAAGCCCAGCTGACCCCCTCATTTGAGGCAGCAATAGAAAAAGGTCCTTTTCATTCACTCCTCCTGCCTGCCCATCCAGAAAATGCAGGCTTGCAAAAGGGCGTGCATCTGTGAGAGAGACAGAGAGAGGAGCAGAGATGCTGAAACCCACTGGGAGGCCAACAATCCTGCTCTCACTGACGGCAATGGCAAAGTTCCCATTATCTTTGACAGAACAGAAGCAGTCCCCATGACTCAGCCTTTTGGCAAGTTCTTGCAAAATTCCATTTGACTGAAAGGAGAATATTTTTTTTTTTAAAAAAAAGTAAAATACAAACCCGTATACAACAAAAATTGGCAGCGGTTTAAATATCAGATCATCCCTGATGGAGATGGAAACTAAAACAGTGTGTCACAACATAACAGGTAATTTGTAGCTATTCCCCCCTCTCCGATTCATCCCACAGCCTGGTTCCTTGAAGAATCCAACTTCTCCTCTGAGTAAGGTGTGTGCATTGGGGAGGGAGAGGCAGACAACAAAGGAGGAAATATTTAATTAAAACAGGAAGGCAGATGGTTGGCTTTTGTAAAACCTGCTGTTTTGTTCATGACTCGTGCGCTGTTAAACATTTACATGTTTACGAGCCATATACTACAGATGGAAAGAGTACCAAAAAATTAAAATAAAGTTTTTTAAAAAGCCCGACTCGATGCAGAATATCTTGAACACCTCATCATTCCTCAAGAGAAAAAATCATAAAACACTTTCCGTGTTGCTCTTTCACTTCTGCACTGGCAACACAGCAAGGCAATCCAGCAATGCAGGCAATTGTACAAGACCTGAAAACTCATTCACTACAATGGAGAGTGTCGCATCATCGCAATAATCCCATGGTCCAGAGAACTATGTTTAAAGGCATGAATTTTAATGAACATTTCATTATACTTAATGAATTGGACCCTATTGTTTGATTCCCCCAGCATGGGAATTCCATCAGTTTTACACTGCCAGAATGGTCCTTGCATCCGAGGATTGTGTGGTTGCTGAAGGAACGAAATGGTAGGCTCCAACCCAGTTGGAGCTAAGTAACACAGAATTGGAAGGCTAATAAGATCTGTGTGAGAAGGGCAATCGCTCAGGGGCTGAGTAGATTCAGAAGATCCCAGACTGAATCCTGGCCATTTAGTTGTTTTTTTTTAATTGCACATTTTCAAGATCTCAAGTAGCAATGAAGGCCTCTGCCTGAAATGGGTTAATAGATAAATGGGTCTGACCCTGTAACTGACGGTTTCATAGACTCATAATGCTCTAAATCTGGCGCCATTTCTATGGGGACAAATTGCCTTCTAAACAACTGTAGTCATGGTGAAGCAGAGCACATGAAAAACTGCAGAATCACAGACTCTCCAGGTACAGCTACTTCAAAGCCAACAGTTATTAATTAATTAATTAATTATTACTTTGTTATTCTGTTAGTTGATTGATTTTACTTATCTATGACGTCTAACCAGAGTCTCAGTCATATAGCCTAAGCACAGACTGTTTTTCCAACACTGGAATATGGAACTACCAGACTACCTTCTACATTTTTCTCTATGAACCAGAAACTTTTGGGTGTTGACTAATATGACATTTTCATATCATTTCACAGTATGCAATTTCAGGTATCATTTTTCTATATACATCTAATAAGGTGTTGATAAGGATCCCCTTTCTGTCATTCTCTGTCCATATCTTCATTTCTGTGTGGGCTTACCTCTGTCTGCTTGCCCTAGGGCTGCCGGTCCTACTTTAAAAAATTCCTGGAGATATGAGGGTGGAGCCTGGATAGGACCAGGACCTCAGTGGGGTACAATGCTATAGAGTCCAACCTCCAAACCAGTTATTTCCTCCAGGAGAACTGATCTCTGTAGTCTAGAAATGAGCTGTAATTCTGGGGGATCCCCAGGTCCCACCGGGAGGCTGGCATCCCTAGCCTGCCCAAAACTACAAGAGTTCTTGTAGTTACTTTGCATAACTCCTAATTAACAAGAGATATAGGGTGCTCTACCCTGCCCTGGATAGCCTAGGCTAGTCTGATCTCATCAGATCTTGGAAACTAAGCAGAACCATCCCTGACTAGCATTTGGATATGATATCTCTAAGGAATACCAGGACTGTGATGTGGAGCAGGCAACAGAGAGATTCAACCACCTGTGAATCTCTGTTGCCTTGAAAACCCAATGGGAGTGCCATAAATCAGCTGTGACTTAATGGCAAAAAGGGGGTGCTCTAAGTACAATCATATGTGACCTTAAATACCATTCATCAGCCTTCCCTAAATGACACACCTGCCACATGTCAATTATTAAGGGTGGGACTATGGCTTAGTGGTAAAGCTTTGCATGCAGGAGGTCCTGAGTTCAGTCCCTGGTGTCTCCAATCAAAAGGATCTAGTAAGAGGTGATGTGAAAGACCTCCACCACAGAACCTGGAGAGCCTCTGCTATTCTCAGTAGAGAATATTGGTTTTGATGGACTAAAGGTTTGATTAAGGATAAGGCAGCTTTGTGCGTTCTTGCATGTGGGGACACATCCATATGGGATTACAGGTTCATTCTAGGAAGGTGAGTTAACTCCTTTCAATTCCAGGCTGTTCTTAACAGGGCTTGGAGGGAAATTCCTTTATAATCTGATAAATGAAATCCCACCCTACGTGCTTGTGAGCAAATATCCTCGTGACTAAATAGTCAATTCCATTTATAATCCAAATTGACAGAAGGTTGTGCATGATTACCCAACTGTTTTTGCTATGAAGAAAAGTCCAACGTCATCAACTAAGGATGGCAGTTTCCGGTACGGCAGGTTTTAGAGCAAAACAAATTGCCCGACTGAGGAATAAAGAAGAGTCGAGTGATGAAACCGATGAAACACAGCAGCAGAATATTTAATCAGACTGTTTGGAAAACTTTACAGGAGAAACTGGCAAATTTCTGAAAACAATCTTTAGAAGACATCAATGACCAAGACTCCTCAGCTTTGCCAAAAAACACTTATCTTCCTTCTGTCTTTTTCACACCCCTAGGATGTAGGAGGCAACGCGCTTCAAGAGCCAAGAAACAGAAAAGCTAATGGCAAATTGCAAATGGACTATTTTTTTCCAGATTTGCTTTATTATTTAAGCAATGTGTGCATGTTTAGAATTGTTTTGTGTTGCTAGTGTGAGACAACATTGGCAAAAGGAGAAAGGATACTGGATCAGGGACAAAGCACGATTAATCAGGTATAGGCTTGTGTGGAAAGAAAATGTGCATCAACCTATACACATAACAGGTTATCTTTGAGAAATAATTGGTTGGAGACTAGTAGGTGGCTGGCTGTGTGCTTGTCTGGCTCAAGTTACTAGCTGAGCTGCTGTGATGTCACAGATCATTCCATCCAATGAGGAGAAGATACATGTTATGATTGATATCTATCTATCTATCTATCTATCTATCTATCTATCTATCTATCTATCTATCTATCTATCTATCTATCTATCTATCATCTATCTATCTATCTATCTATCTATCTATCTATCTATCTATCTATCTATCTATCTATCTATCTATCTAAAATAAAATACAGAAGAGTCCAGTGTAACTACTCTTAGGGAAAGGGAAGGACAGAAAAGAAAACAACCTTATACAGAACCTAGGAACAGGAAGAACTTGGTAATCTAGATGGGATGAGTATGTATGTTTAAAAGGAAGGACTGAAAGCCACAAACTAATGAGAACTGCAGCAGCAAAGGGGCTTAAATTTCAGTTGACAAAACTAGGTAGCTATCCTGTAGGAATACTATTTGGATGGAGAAAAGTATTTAAGGTGTTTTATGGTGGTACTGAACCGTCACTGACTTTAGGCTAACCACTGATTTTTCACAATCGCTCCCAAGTGTGTGTGTGTGTTTGCATATCTTATCTTTTTACCACTTTCTGGTGCAGTTCATGAATACGGAATGAAATTCAGAAGCAGTTAGTTTGGGCACGTCACAGGGAATTTTCAAGAGCTGCTATTTCACTCTTTGATATATCATTGCGTTTCTTGCCCTGTATCATCAAATCTCAGAGAGGGAGATCTTTTTTTTCTTTCCAAGATTACTTTTCATACAGGCCACCATTCAAATGCGATCAAAACCTTTTGAAGACCTAATCTTGCCTAAATAACATGGTAACGCTGGAGGCTCTCATCTGATAAGAGAGCAGTTTCATTCCCTGCAAATGTTTGCATCCAATAAGACCAGCTGAATGCAGTTTTGCTTCCAACTCAAAGCTGTGCAATTGGAATCAATACACAGCAGAACTACTGCATAGTGCATACGTTTACCACACTGGGTTTCCCCAAAGGTATTTTAAAAAACCAAATAATCATTCTGAGCCTTTCCTTTTCCATTAACATAAACATGCTGCCCATGAATTCATAAATGTTCTCTAAAGGTTCAGCTGCTTCAATATGAGCCTGTCTGTGAGCTGGGAACCTCTCCCCCCCTGGAGTTGGGGGTCCTCTGCTGCCAGGCCCTGCCCACCCAGCTGCTGATCAATTGGCTGGCAGGGGGACAATATCAGAAAGAGGAAGGCCTAGGCTATATTGCTGGCATCACACAGGAAGTGACATAATCAGGCCAGCGACTTCCAGTCAACACTGGTATTTGGCAACAATTCTATGGTAGAAGCTGGTTTTACCAAAGAGTTTTCACCCAAATACTAAAGTGTCACCTGGAAGTCGCTGGCATGATGATCTCACTTCCTGTGTGACACTGGTGGCATGGCCTGGGTCTTTCTCTTTCTGCTGGTAGGTCCTTCCCATGCCCTGTCAGGAAGGACCTGGCAACCCTATCAATGAGCTATGATGATCATGTGAGGTCCCAAGCATTGTGCCTATCTTTAGAGGTGACTGGGTGGCCACTCAAGACAGGGCCTTCTCTGTTGTGGCACTGTGCTTATGAAATATTTTTTTGTAAATCCCTATCTGATACAAAATTTCCTGTCCTCCACCCCCCCCCCTCCCCAGCATCAGGTTAAAGCCTTCTAGTTTGCATTCCTAAACTCCTGATGTAATGCTTGTGCTGAATTCTGTGTGCAATTTATATACGTTCTGTTTTATCTTGCTCTCTGTCTTTCTGCAGGTTTTCTGCCTGCAGGATTTAAAAGACCATCTTGATCAACATCCAGCCAGGCAACTCTGGCTATGCTATCTTGACATCAGCGTGCCACAACCAGAGAGAAAGTGCTAATCACGGCAGGTGACTCAAGGAATCTATTTGTTTGATGGATTTAGGCTCTGAGATTTTAACAAACACATTTGCTCAGCACCAAAAAAGGAACCGTGTGTGTATGTGTGTGTGGAATCAAATACAGAACAAAGAAATAACCAGTAAGAGCTTTTTTTTACCTTGCAGTTGAAGGTTTTTTTTCCTTGCAAAGTGGTTCTTGGCATACCCAACAGGGTCCAATAGTATTCCACAGTAGGACGCTAAAAGCTTAGCTAATTTTCAAACTATTTGTGGAAAGACTACAGACCTGTCCCAAGGAATGCAATATTGTGAATGATACATCATCCCCAGCATGACTCTTGTCCTAATTTTCTAGAATCTGTCTCACAATAGATACACTTTTTCTGTATAACCAACACTCCAGGGTTGAGTTAATCTTTGAACAAGTCTTTCTGTGTTCTTAGATGTGTGAGAAGAAGAAGAATAAGACGACTGCAGATTTATACCCTTGCCCCGTGGCGCAGAGTATTAAAGCTGCAGTACTGCAATCCTAAACTCTGCTCACGGCCTAAATTCAATCCCCGGCGGAAGCAGGGTTTTCAGGTAGCCGGATCGAGGTTGGCTCAGCCTTCCATCCTTCCGAGGTCGGTAAAATGAGTACCCAGCTTGCTGGGGGAAAAGTGTAGATGACTGGGGAAGGCAATGGCAAACCACCCCGTAAAAAGTCTGCCGTGAAAACTTTGTGAAAGCAATGTCACCCCAGAGTTGAAAACTCTTGCACAGGGGACCTTTCCTTTCCTTCTCTCTGAATCAGAGACTCAGAGCGGCTTACAATCTCCTATATCTTCTCCCCCCACAACAGACTCCCTGTGAGATGGGTGGGGCTGAGAGGGCTCTCACAGCAGCTGCCCTTTCAAGGACAATTCCCGTGATAGCTATGGCTAACCCAAGACCATTCCAGCAGCTGAAAGTGGAGGCGTGGGGAATCAAACCCAGTTCTCCCAGATAAGAGTCCACACACTTAACCACTACACCAAACCGGCTCTACAGAAAACCAGAACAGTCACTCCAAAGCCATGTAATAGTTTAAGAACCAGCACAAGCCAAAAAAGAATTCTGGTGTTAAGATACCCAAAATAAATGGAAGGCACTGGAACTACATGAATCCAATATGTTTTTCAATACAGGGAATATTTAGTCCGGTTTTACAATGAGCTATTGTCCAAGGTTTTTGTTGCTTAAAGCTGGTTTATAATACATTTAACCTTTTTTTAAAAAAGATGGAAAACATCAATGCTTTTAGTAGTTTCACAATTTCAGAGCAAATACAAAAAAAAAGTGAGCTCTCTCCCCCCTCCTCCTCTATTGTAATAGGGCTAAATTAACTTAATCCAAATATCCTAGAGGCAATGAGAACATATTTTTTCATCATGACAAGCCAAAACAAGTGCTGCTCAGCTATGAAAAAGAGAGACAAAAAAAGCAACCCTATCTCCATGTTTTCATTAGAAGATCCAAGTACTCCTCCTGTCTTTTAATCCATTAATTACACCATTCAGCTGCAATCTCCACTTCTTCTGGCATGGAAGACATTAGCTTTTGAAACTGAAAGGAAGGGGGGGGGGTAACATGGATATATAGCATTAAGTGCACCATCCATTATTGATTTAGTTTGCAGATTTCAAGCTACAATTTTTTTTCCACCCAGAGGAAAGCGACAGGAGTGGAAGAAAGAGAACGTAAAAACCCAAATGCTAGTTATTTGCCTATAGGAGCAATATCTGGTCATGAATTGCATTTTGTAGAGGAAAACATAGGGGAAGAGCATGGGAAATAATAAGAGGATAGTTGTAGCAATCCTAAACAGGTCTGTTTGGAAACATTCTATTCAAGGGGCTTGGCTTTTGGGATTATAGCCAGGATGTTAAAAGCCAATGGCAGAAGCAACTATGCTGAAACAGAGGGCCATACGAAGGAAACAATATATTTTATGATTCCACAGAAGGCGGCTGTTAATCTCCCAGATCCCACGTAGCTAAAATCTCTCTCTCTCTTCCCCTGTTATTTTGGACCAAGGCTGTGAGCTTCTCAGAGACAAGGATCCTTCTTTTCTTGAAATTACTCTGCAATTACTTCATGTACTGGCATGATAATAATTAGTACCAACTAATGATTTCAGTTGCAAGAAAGTCACAAAGAGTAACAGGCAGCAGTTGTCATAAGACCAGATTTACTCTCCAACTCTAGCCGCCTGCGTTATCTGTGCAATTGTAAACTTGACTGCGACACAAAAGAACCCCCACCCTCGATTATTGTCTGGTATTTGAATTATTATTGCTATTATTTAAAATCTTCTAATGCTGCTGATGAAGATTTTGCAAAACCTTGTGTTGAATTGCCAAAGTCCAGCAATGGAGCAGAGGCTATTTGGTGTTCGCTTACTACAGTAGAGACAGATAACTGCCAGCGTGCAGAAGAACATAAAATTGCTTCCCCTTTTATATCATTTGTACTTTTTTTTGTAAAGGAGAGATGATTGCTCTTCATTTGCCTACCTGTTGATGGCTTCAAAGTTCTTCCTAAAGCATAGAGAATGTGCCAGAGTGCCACAGCTACCAGGCTAAAAGTGGTCTCCCGCACTGTTTATTGCAAACAATTTCCTACTGAAGATGGAAAAACCAGAATTACGCCCAAACAAAAGCCTACTATGGGAAAAATCTTGCAAACAAGTTATCCCTCTTTCTTTATAGAGTGACGGAGGATTTGTTGTTGTTATTCTCTCCCTCTTTCTCTCTCTGGTGTGAATATGTTTATGGCTCCCAACTCCCTACCCCCCTTCTTGAAGGAGAAACTGCAGAAGGGCCCTAATAAACTCTGGATGTTGAAATGGCACAGCCATTTTACAAAACGTAGAAAAACTTTAAAAGTTTGGATGTCTCTTTCTTAATTCTCCAAGAAATCCCCCACCTGCTTGTGCCAGAGAAGCAGAAGCTGGTTTTATTATTAGTTTCTGGTTCAAGTAACAGACAGTGGTTTTAAAAAAATGTACAGACTAAAGTAATCAAATATCACATTAAATGAAAGAAACAGAAGGTTTTTTTTTTTTTTTAAACCAAGGGTGGGGGAGGAAAATAGATCTTGTTACAAGTCCTGGCTGGGATCAAGTGGCTTTCGCTGAACTTGGAGCAAAGCGAAGATCAGGGCAGCTGGCTCTATTGGAGGTGCCTGTGATGCGATATCTACCTCTTCTTCCTGAGACTGCCTGACATTCACTTACTTTGGCAGTCATTAATTAAGCTTGCCAACTTCCTAATCTAAAGACATCTAGTCAGTCAAGTGGAGCCAAGGATGATGAAAGTCAAGAGTCAGGGAGATGAATATGGTAGATTTTTTGGTGGGTCACAGGATGGAGATGAGAAGATATTGCTGATGCAGAAGGGTGAAGGAGTAGCCCAATGGCCAATGGAAGCATTTTCAACACACAAAGCTCAACACAATCAGTTTCACTGTCAAAAGGGCAGAAACGAGGGTTGCCAAGTCCTCCCTGCTTCCCAGTGTTTGTGGGGGTCTTGAGGAGCTTTTTGAAGTCAACCGGAAGAGATGTCATCATGCCACTGATGTCATGTGGTGACACTCTAACTTTTGGGCAAAACTCTATGGTTTGAGCCCAAATTTACCACAGTAACAGCCATCTTGTTTTTTGTTTCCCAGTAAGTTTTGCCCCCAAACTACAGCATTGTTGTGCGATGTTGGCAGCATGATAATATCGCTTCTAGGTGACACTATTGCACTGCATTTTGAAGCATTTTCAGACAGGGTTTCCCTCTGCTGGCCAGTGGCAGGCAGGGACCCACAAAAGCAGGGGAACCTCCACTTGGACTGGAGGGCTGGCAACCTTAGCAGAAACAAAACCGCAACACCTGGTTCCAAAGAAGAAAATGAGTAAGTTTTTGTACCTTGGTTTTCTTTACGTTAAGGAGTCTCAAAGGAGCTTAGAATCACCTTCCCTTCCTCTCTCTACAACAGGCACCTTATGAGGTAGGTGAGGCTGATAGAGTTCTGAGAGAACTGTGAGAGGCTCAAGGTCACCCAGCAAGCTTCAGGTGGTGAAGGAATGAGGAATCAAGATTAGAGTCCACTGCCCTTAACCACTACACTACGCTGGCCAGTCAGTCACCTGTTGACTGGCTTGAATCCATACTGCTGACTAGTCTCTTGAGCACCAAAAAAGGAGCAAGACGGGGAAACCAATGCAGGAAACAGCCAAAAAAAATGGCATAGATATACACAGGGGTCGTTTTGTAGAAAATTGGTGGTAAAACTCATCCAGGGATTGTTATGCAGTTGCACATACTATTCAATGGACAAGGAGGTGGAACTCTCAGAAGGAGGAGGTGGAACTCTCAGAAAGATTCAGCAGCTGTGCTCCTGTGAGCTCCCACTGAATCTGAAGCCTGGATATACATAAGGCCAGGGGAAAGGGTATGAGGCCTTAATGGAACTCATAAGCTCTACTCTCTGACTTCCCTCAGCTTTATCCCCCTCCTGCTAGACCTAATAAATCACACCCCAGCTCTGTTCCTATAGGCTGATATACTGATTATTCATGTAGAATGCATTCTATTATGGAAGAAAGTAGGGGATGACCAGTGTTGCCAACTTCCTGGTGATGGCTAGAGATCTTCTGGGATTACAACTGAACTCCAGATGACAGAGATTAGTTCACCTGGAGAAAATGGCTACTTGGAAGATGGGCTTTAGGGCAGTATACCAGAGGTCCCTCCCCTTCTCAAACCCCATCCTTATCAGTCTCCACCCCCAGAATCTCCGGTTTTTCCCCAACCTGTAGCTGGCAGCCCTAGAAACAACTTGCCCGCAGTAACAGCCATTTTATTTTTTGTTTCCCATATGTCAGTAAGAAGTGCCAAGAAAGACAAATACTTCCAGTGCAGGGAAGGGCTACCAAATATGATGACAGACAACCAACTGACTTAAGGAATATCCTGTTTGGGGTCAGACAACATGTGTACATCAGGACAGGCTACATTACTTTCTCAGCCAGGCTCAAAATGACATAGAAATCCCTGCAGGAAGGCCATATTGGGACAAGTGAATGGGGGGTGGGATCATGGGATACCACAACTGGAGTCATCTTGAGCAGTAGCTATGAGGCCTATTATAAGGCAGGGTGTATAGCACTGACACTCTCCTCCCCCTCTCCGGTAATTCAAGCACATTTGCTACTCGAATGTCACAGCTCTTGACCGCTCAGAGGCAACACCGCTTCAGGAACCATACAGGAAAAGACAGAATACCAACTGCATCAGCAATTGCAAACTGCCAACTGGATAAGCTTTTTTTTAATATATTATTGTTACTTGAAAGGCCAAGTGGTCACTCCATGGGTTTCCTTCAGTACATCCCGTTTGTACACTTGGCAAGGAGAATAGGAGAATATTGTTCTGCTTAGCCACTGCAGAAAACAAAAGCCAAATTCACCCTAAAAGAATGAACTGAGAAAACTTCCTTTGCAAAAGTAAGCCACGATGGGAAGCTACAGCTAGCACTTAGCTAGGGGCACCTGCTGACTGAATGAAAGGCCAAGAGCGAAAAAAATACAATTTTCCATCTCGCTGTCAACCAAGCCACCAAATTATCTTTACCTCCCTCCCTCCCTCCTTCTCTTCCAGTCTATCATTTCATTAACAAAACTGGGGGGGGGGGGGGTTCATGCCGTAACAGCTCATTCTGGAACACTAAAAAAAGTTTAACAATGGAACTGTAGACTTGAGTGTCCATGGCAACGGTAGCTAATTCTTCTTCTCCAATCATGGTGGCAGTTCTCTCCCATGGCTTGAATCAGTTACAAAACAAAATACTCTCAAAGAGTATTTAAAAAAAAAAAAAAGCCAACAGCCTTGCAGCTAATCTGCTAATAGGAAATAATCTCCAGCTAATATACACATTTCAGGGCAGCCGTGTATTTTCTTAATACTTTGTTTCATGGGCCTCTTTCCAAAGAAAGCACTGTAAATATAGAAAACAGACATTCTTATGTATATATATCTACCTGACCATTATGAATGCAGAAAACTCACTACAACTTATGCTGCTCTTAAATAGTCTGTTAAAATCCTTTGAAGCAGCACAGGAAGTTAAAATTAACGGAAAGACCTGTAACATTTTAGCTTGCATCCAAGCAGCGCAATAATTTCTTTATTTATATCCCAATTCTATCCCTTGAGGAAACTCAAAGAGTAGGTTTGCTGAGTCTCCCCTGGCCACCGATGGGGGACTGGGTTGCCAGATCCTGGTTGAGAAACTTGCGGAAATTTGGGGATGGAGCCTGGGGAAGACGGGACTTCAGTGGGGTACAATGCCACAGACTCCGCCCTCCAAAGCATCCATTTTCATCAGGGGAACTGATCTTTGTAGTCTGAGGATGAGCTGTAATTCTGGGGGGTTCCCATGGTCCCACCTGGAGGCTGGCAATCCTACGAAGTGGCTCACGACACTGCTTTCCTTACTTCCATTTCATCCAACACATTAACTCTGTGAAATAAGGCAACTGGCCCAAGGTTGCCCAGCGAGCCTCCATGGCAGATGGGGATTCAAACCTGAGTCCGCCAAGTCCCAGTCTGACATTCTAATCTTCACGTCATACTGACAAAAGAAACCATGGCTATATTTGTGGTTTTTTTTCCTCTTAAGTCAATTGATCGCATTGATCAGTACAGTCTAGAGAACTGCAGCAAGTCTGAACATTACAGCTGCATGCACATAGTTTTCGTTTATCTGATGAAGTGGACGCAAAATTACTGCTGGCCTTCAAGATTCAATTATCCTGAAATCATCACTTGCATGTGGAAACTGCTTGACTGCAAAATACAAGTCAGCTGGGGTGGGGATAAATGCATGCATGTATATGTATAGGATTTTGTTCTGGCTTCTAGAAACAAGAAAGAATCCAGTAGCACCTTAGAGACCATCAAAATATGTGGTAAGGTATGAGTTTTCACGAGGCACTACTCACTTCTTCAGATACTTACTCTTTTCTACTGCTATAGACAGACTACCCATCTTGTTCTGGCTTCTGTTAATCACTTTACAAACTCCTGTCTCCAACTCAAAAGATTTTATTAGCCAATGAGAGCTGCAGCTAGGGCTTTTTTTGAGCAGGAACGCACAGGGACACAGTTCCAGCTGGCTTGGTGTCAGGGGGTGTGGCCTAATATGCAAATGAGTTCCTGGCTGCATCATTATCACCATCACCACTACCATTTTAAAAAGCAGAAGAGAGAGTCTCCTCTCCATCCCTGCAACAGATCTTCAGAGTCACAAACAGCTGTGCAAAGATTAGGCTATCCAATCTGTTATGTTTCTATTACTAAAGTACCATCCTCACCCACAGGGTAACAGTAGATCCAAAATTGGCCAATCTTGAAAATTTCGCACAGAAGTTTTTTGGAGAAAAATAATCTAAAATATGGAGATTGATAATTACATGGAGGTTTCAGGGATGCTAATTTGCCAGTTTCAGCTTTCTTCAGTACGATCTCTTTGGATTCTGGAACGACTGTCGGGTTTTTGTTTGAAAGAAGATCATAAATAAACATGAATGAAGAAGAAATATCAATTCCAGAATTCTCCAGCTTGGGGTAGAGATAGTTAGGCACTGCAGTGCATCTGTTTCCATATTTCAGTCCCCAAATTGTATAAGCCTTTGCCCAGCAAGAGCACCTGACACCATTTCTTGCATAGAAGAAAGAAAGTGTGTGTGGGGGGGGAACTCTGACAGACCTAAAAACAGGAGCTAAAACTTTTAAAGGCTTCTTAAAAACCCACTCCTTCCTATAGGGTGTCTTAGAGTATCCTTAAGTCGGTTTTATAATTTTCAGTTGCCACAGCAACATGACGCAACTCTTTATTACCATGGCAATCTGACACAACTTTCAAAAACAGTAAGTCATGTTTTTACTCTGTTTTTCAATTGCTCCCAAGGAAACAAGCTGTTATTTACTTCCGTGACAAAATCCATCCATACCATAATAGATCTAGCTTTTAGTAAAAATAAATAAATTATCAAACAATATTTATGGGTCAAAGCCGAAATGAAAAACGTTATTTGGCAATCGATCTTCTCCAATGACACACAATTTTCACTTATTTTCTTAAGTCTGTTTGTGCTATCTGTGTTCCATTTCCTCCTTGGAATAAAAGATATTTTGTTGGATGAGATGTGTTTTACCTTTGCCCAACCAACAGAGGGTGTTGAGCCTATCTGCGACTATTATTCACTCGTTTTGAATGTAATTCAGTTCAGTTCAGTTTATTTCGATAAGTGTCCAGCTCAGTTTGGGTGTAATTCAGCCAAAAGTGCCGCACTGCCAAGTCTCAATGACATCAATGGCAGAGTTAAGCATTTATGTAAATGCCTCCCTGAAATCAACGAGACTTTTAAAAGGTGTGCCTCTTGAACGGAATTAATACACATACCATTTAAATTTAACCTTGATGACATACCAGACATTTATAATCACTCAGCCATATCCTCAGAGCAACCCTAATTTAACAGCCACATATCGAATGGCATATCAGCCATATATCTAGCCTTGCTGTCTCTGCCAGCGATTAGCAGTAGGTTCACTGCAATAAGGTCTTGAATCAGCCAAAAGCTCATGATCTCTTGTCACCATCTGATTTTTAGGCAACAGCTACACTTTTGGCCCATCTTAGCTATCAGTAATGGGCCTAACTTGCATCAGAATATTTAATACTCGTTTTAACTTCAAAGGTTCTTTCCCCCACTTTATTTTCACAACACCGTGTATTAGCTTAAGAATGAAGGAAAGTGATTGGCCTAAACAAAGGTCTCTTGGAGAGTTCCATGCAGGATTATGAGGTCATCATATCACCGGAAACATGGGAATGCTTTGGTACTTGGGCAAAGACTTCATGGGAGAAGTCATTTTTACTATAATTTTTGCCCAAATATCAGAGTGTCCACGTGTCACGGACAATGTGAAGACATCACTTCCAGTGAATGCTTTTGGCTGAGTCAAGACCTTATTGCAGTGCACCCACTGCTAATCTCTGGCAGAGACAGCAAGGCTAGATACTGTATATGGCTGATATAGTTTCACAGAAGAATGGGCAATCTCTCATACTCAAGTGTGAAATTCTAAGCACTACTCCACACTTCTGGCTGCAGTGCCAGTCTGTAGATGATATTCTGATAATCCAACCCACTGCATACAATAGGCTCACAAACCTATACTCTAAAAACACCCAAGACTGTGTGATTGTCCATAATTGTAAAGTAGAACCGAAGATGCCTGGCTGTTGTCATCTTGTCCTACATAATCCAGACCAGTAACCAGCAAGGTCAAGACTAAATATTTTGAAAGTGAGATCTTTTCTCTTCCCTGGGCCCATTATGCATGGGTGTTTAGAGCCTCGCTTTCACTGTGCATGTCCATCAGGTCTTCTTTTTCATTCTGCATTTCATTTCCTCTATTCAGCACTCAGTTC
Organism: Heteronotia binoei; assembly: GCF_032191835.1. Lineage (NCBI taxonomy): Eukaryota > Metazoa > Chordata > Lepidosauria > Squamata > Gekkonidae > Heteronotia > Heteronotia binoei. The sequence continues at coordinate 28,677,447 of NC_083229.1, read as the reverse complement.
GTTTTCCATTCACTGTTTCCCCAGGTTTCGTGAAAGTGGTTTTGTGGTGGTTTTCCCCTTGCTTCGCTTCCAAGCCAAAGGTAAGTCAAGAACATACAGATTCTCTCAGATTTCTCCCCATCCTGTCCCTGCCCCTCTTAAGCTACTCTGCCACCTACATTTTATTTTTTTTCCACGCATCATGAGTCCAGCGATAGGAGACCATCGCTAGACTCATGCTGCTTGTAAAAAAAAAAAATGACTCCCCACTGGGCTGCCCTCTCCTGCTACCTGGTTTGAACTGGACAGTAGGAGAAGGCAGCTCTGAGCTGCACCTACCAGGAGCCAATGGTTCCCTGTATGCACACAGTGAGCCTGGCTGGGCCGTCCTCTCCCACTGCCCCATTTTAACCAGGTGGCAGGAGGAAGCAGTGCTGAGCTACACTATCAGGAACCATTGGTTCCCAGTATGCACAGCAACCCTAGATGGCCTGTCTTCTCCCACTGGCTGGTTTCAACATAAGAACATAAGAGAAGCCATGTTAGATCAGGCCAATGGCCCATCCAGCCCAACACTCCGTGTCACACAGTGGCAAAAAAAAAAAAAAAATTATATACACACACACTGTGGCTAATAGCCACTGATGGCTATGCTTGTGGCCGCCACCACCTCCTGTGGCAGTGAATTCCACATGTTAATCACCCTTTGGGTGAAGAAGTACTTCTTTTTATCCGTTTTAACCTGTCTGCTCAGCAATTTCATCGAATGCCCACAAGTTCTTGTATTGTGAGAAAGGGAGAAAAGTCTTTCTCTACTTTCTCCATCCCAAGCATTATCTTGTAAACCTCTTATCATGTCACCCTGCAGTCGACGTTTCTCCAAGCAGTCGACGTTTCTCCAAGCTAAAGAGTCCCAAGCGTTTCAACCTTTCTTCATAGGGAAAGTGTCCCAGCCCTTTAATCATTCTAGTTGCCCTTTTCTGGACTTTCTCCAATGCTATAATATCCTTTTTGAGGTGCGGCGACCAGGACTGCACACAGTACTCCAAATGAGACCGCACCATCGATTTATACAGGGGCATTATGATACTGGCTGATTTGTTTTCAATTCCCTTCCTAATAATTCCCAGCATGGCATTGGCCAACCAGGTGGCAAGAGGAGGTGGAGCTGAGCTCTGCCTTGAAGAGCCATCATCTCCCCGAATACACAGCAAGACTGGCTGGGCTGTCATCTCCTGACACCCAGTTTCAACTGGGCAGCAGTTTATTCTGAGTAGCAGAATAAATACAGTGGAGAATGAGAATGGTGCATACTGCAGGCACGGAATATGAAGTTAATCTTAAAGGCTTGACTGCTTGGATTCTCTGCATTAAGCCATACATGCATAATAGGCCTTGATGTCTTTGCTGATTATACTTAAGGGACTCTGAATGAACCAATGGAAAGCTGATATGTATAAGGAGAACCTAGTTCAAATCCTGCTTAATCACAAACTCCCTAGGTGGCCATGGGCAGATCAGTTTTCTCAGCCTAATCTATCCATATATATTATATTTGTTATAAGGATTAAAACAATGAAGCAGTGACATACAAGATCTATTGCAACCAACCCAGAGCCTTGGGCCAGGGTGGAGAGAAAATCCAAATAAATATTTTGCTTCTGTTTATTTTCAGTCACCCATTAAAACTCTTGCTCTAATAAAATACACATGTCTTCCAGTTTGCCTGAATGCTTGTTTATGATATATGTATATAAGGATCATTTAACTTGCAAAGGTGGAAGGCGGCCTCGAACGGCACAAGAATATCCACTCCTACCAACCCTGATAGACATTGGGTATTGCATGTATCTTGTACAAAACTGCTTTGATGAGCCTTCCATCTACAACTGGGCAGTTTCTGGTTAAACTCCCAATGTGTCAGTAGACAGACTTCCTCCCTAAGATTGCTTCCTGCCAGTTCTAATACATCCAAACAAGAAAAGATACTGGGAGTTCAGAGAATGACTTCTACTCTCCTACACTGTCTTCCCAACGTGAAGGCCACTAGAAGCCTACTCAGATCACTCTGAGCTTTCTAGAGGCAGAATATGAGTAAATTAAATGATGACAGACACAGAAGCGTATATCAGGAAATGCGTGTGCAAGAAAAGTCGCAGCTAACTTATGACAACCTCAGTGAAGGACTTTCAAGGCAAATGAAAACAGTGGTGATTTGACATTGCCTTCTTCTGCTAAGTTTTCCTCTGTAGTTTCCCTTTCAAGTACCAACCCATTTAGCTTATGAGACCTGATGAGATTAGGCTATACCCTGCTGCCTTCCCTCCCAAAATCAGGAAGAATAGCAAATGGATTAATTTACGAAGGACACTCTGGAAAAGTCGACGTGTTTGCAAATGAGTTCAGACTCCAAAATGGCGCAACCTCTTTGAATGTTGATCTTTATTGATCATTTTAGATCTTTCATCTTTTAAAATCTTTAGTGGGGGGGATCTATTTATTATCTAAAATATGTAGCACCGATAGATGTCACCGGGATTCAATTCTAAATCCTAATATCTTGTGCCCCCCTCTGCTAAATTATAGTCTGTCTATGTAGCTAGAATTCCCAAGGAGAATATTCTAACTGTTCACTGAATGCTCTACAGTCACATGATTTAATATTTGGTGTTACTTAACGGGTGGTTGTTTATTTCTGTCAGCTGTTTGTTTCTGTTAGAAACTTGCAATATCACAGTGTTTTCTTCATTTTTTTCCCTATGAAATGTTAATTTAACCAGGCCATAGACATTCATTTTTTTTCATCATTGGACACAATAGGGAGATTTAATTCAGATTAGGAATAAATTAGTATATCTTCACTGTGAAGGAAATAAAATGAGATGGTTTGCTATGGAATACAAATATTTCGAATCAAAGTGGACTACAAATATTTCTAATCTATCGGGGATTCCTAGCACTCTTTTACCTTTGAAATCAACCCCCTGCCCATTCTCTGGTGGATTCCAAGTATATCACATAAAGCTGCCTTACACTGACTCAGACCATCGGTCCATAAAGGTCAGTATTGTCTGCTTGGACTGGCAGCCGCTCTCTATCACCCACTTCCTGATTCCTTTAACTGGAAATGCTGAGGTTTGAACTTGGGACCTTCTACATGCTAGGCAGATGCTCTACCAGTGAGGCATATCCCCTCCCGATTGCTTTGTGATCATAATGGCTGATAACTTCAGTTGTGTGGATCTGTTCTGCTAGTAGAGGTGATTCCCTCTGATGGGGAAAAAACTCACCAGATAACTATTGCTCAGAAGAGCATGTTGCATAATTGGCAAGATTTTCCCCCCTGCCACAGGAAAGCGCGCCCACTAGTAGAACAGACCTGAGGAACCCAATCCAATGTTTAGGTAATCTCTTAATGAAGTCCATATACAAAAATTATAAGTGTGTATGTGAAGAGAATACAGTATCTGCTGTAAGATCCTTTGTTAACAAAAACAGATACTGGAGTTTTTTTCAGACCACAAATTATTAACAGCAAACGTTCTGGAAGAAAATGTCAAATGCACCGATAATAAGGAAGGACCTTGTTTATTGTTATTTTCTTACAGATGTTTAAATGAAAGACAAGGAGAAAAAGAATATTCCCTAAAATCACCATCCAAGAAAAGACCCAAAGGAACAAAAATGTGAGTGGCGATGACTAAGGACACCCATGAATGATTCTAATTCCACTGATGGGACTGAAGTGAATTTCCTGTTGACAGTCCAAAGAGTGTTGTGTAATATTCCAGACGGGGGGGGGGGGGGGGGCCTGGACAACAGATGGTGATAAGAAGTCAGAGTGACATATGGGAAAGAGAACAAGGAAAATTTGAAATGACCACAGAGGACTAAATCCTGAAGAAAGATTGCCACAACCAGAAGTGAGGAGAGCAGATTTCAGGCTCAGATGTATCACACTGAACTTAATTTGTTTCTTCCTCTCTATCTTTAGGGGATGCATTATGAACTGAAATACAACTCACTTTTCCCTGTCCAAAAATGCACAGTCATACCTTAACACACCTCACAAAGGGCAGTTTTTGAAAACCTTTTGGAAACTTCAGATGTTTCAAAAGACAGCAACCAGTTATTTTGCTGGGGTTGCCAACTTCCAGGTGGAACTTAGAGTTCTGGAATTACAACTGGTTTCCAGAGCACAGAGATCACTTGCCTTGCGGGAAACTGTCAACTTTAGCATGGCCAACTCTGCATTGGGGAATTCCTGGAGACTTGCGGGTAGAGCTGAGGGAGGGTGTGGTATGGTGACAGAAGGGAAAGGAGCTCAGCAAGGAAGCGATGCCATAAGAGTCTATCCTCCAAATTAGCCACTTTCTCCAGGACAACTGATCTCTACAATCCGGCAATCAGCTATAATTTTAGGAGATCTTTTGGCCCCTTTTGGAGATTGGCAACCCTAGTTCAGCTTCAGAGAGCAGACTCTATGGCTTTGCTGAGCTCCTTCTCTAAATTCCACCCCCAAATCTATAGGAATTTCTGAACCCAGGGTTGGCAATGCTAATTGGGGGATGTATCATACTTGTGCCATGATGTTATATTATTTTATCTTAATTTATTATTTCATCTCTGGGCCTACTGCTGTGCTGATATATAGAATGCACCCAATGGGAACCACCGCCTTTGATATATATGGTATTTGTTTTATTGTATTTTATGGTTTTAGCTTGTAATTTTTAATTGGTTTAACTCTTGTTGTGATCCACCCTGAGCCTGTTTGCAAGAAAGGGCGGGATACAAATTAACAAAGATAAAATAAATAAATAAATACTAAAAGATCTGTATTGGCTGCCTGTTTACTTCTGAGCACAATTTGGAAACTGGCTCCTGCCTTTAAGATAATGGCTTACATAAATGGCTTGAGGCTGGGATTCTTGAAGCATCAGCCTCTCATACTGCATAACTCTCCCACTTCCTGGTAAGTCTTGTTATCTGTGTTCCCCATCTGCAAAGGTGAGGCATGCAGTGACTAGAGACAGGGCTGTCAGTGGTGGCACCTTACATTTGGGATGTCCTCACCCATGAAGGTCACCTGGTGTCTATCTTTTAGGTGCTAGTCCAAAATGTTTCCTCCATTTAGTTTTTGTTGTTGTTGGTTTCCAGGCCAAGGAATGTTTTATGTTCTCTGATCAATAATTTTATTACTCAATTGTATTCGTTATTGCTTTTATGATATGCTGTTTTATGCCACTCTTTATAAGTGTTGATTTTTTGTTGTTGATTTATGATTTAAAACAAAACAAAACATGTGAGCAGCCTCAACCTGGGCTCTGAAGAGATGGTTGAGGGGGGGGGGGGATGAAAGAAAGTAATAAATTATTATTGTAGCACTGCCAATGTGTTCTCGTAGACTTCCATCTCAAAAACAGACTTGCTTTGTCAAATTTTAGTGTGAAATCCTCCCACCCGAATCTTGCTGCTCACATTGATCCTCCTTTTAGTTCCTTCACTAATTCTTGGACATAAGAACATAAGAGAAACCATTTCAGATTAGGCAAATGGCCCATCCAGTCCAACACTCTGTGTTACATAGTGGCCAGAAACCCAGGTGCCATCAGGAGGACCACCATTGTGGAATGCACCTTGCTTTGCTCCTATCTGAGAAATCAGGATGAGTTTCCTAGGTGACTTACAAACTTCAACATGTATGCATCTTCTGCCTGAAATATGCAGCCAGTAGAGACTCTCTACTAGAGCACTAGAGTAGAGAGTAAAATATTTTAGCCCCACCCATTGTTAAACTCTTATACTACAGGAAAATTCATTTGTACATACAAAGGGGCTGAAGTATGTTCTCTTGTGGATAATGGGACTTCAGTCTATGTGGTTTGCTATTACACATGGCGCGTGTCACTTCTATTTATTATGCAATAAAGAAACAAACTATTAAACTAGCTGCATAATCACAAGACCTGTAATCTTTATTCAATACTTAAGAATATTGTCTACTTAGAATATACATCTGAGGGAGATAATTTACTACATATAAATTATTTCAATTACGTTAGTATTTTGTTACAAGTAACATCAATAAGCTGCAAGGTTAACGTAATGAAATGAAACATGAAGTGCGAAAATAGCCTGACAACAAGGACAAGATCCTGTTAGTTAGTACCTTAAACCACACATTTCTTGTCCATCTTGAGTAACAAGAAGCAAGACTCTGTAAGAGACTAATTCCAACAATGCAAGGATATAAACTGCCCGTCTGGGGAGGTAATTACATAATCCCATGGAAACGAGATTTAACCAGTAAAAGCAGATAGTGAGAGCGGTAATAGTCAAGAGGAAGGTTAAATACTGTTTGTGGGTGAGAATCATCCTAATGGGTTGAGACCATCATGACATCAAACCCCCTCCCCAAAAAACCCCCAAAACATTTTGATTTCAGGGTTGATGGGGATGACTGTATTCTGTTGAAGCCAAGCCTTCCAGCACCTCGCTTAAGCAAATGTATATTTAGCAGATAAACAGAGGCTTCATTTGTACTCATGCAATTTACAAGAGTAACACTTCAGCAAGCCAAATATAATTTGGGGGCAGCAGAGCTTTTGTCTTCAGACATGTTTGAAAACAGCCTTAAAACATGTTGGGTTTAGTGCCAGACAAATCACATGTAGCTGTGAAATGGTGTAAGAATGCAATCCAACTTGCTCAGAACAACCTGGGAGTTCAATCTAGTAAGTTCTGAGCATTCAGAAGGCTCGTAATGAAAACCTCCAACTCATACCCACAAAGTGGCTTGAACATCTATGCCAGGGGTGTCAAACATGCAGCCTGGGGGCCGAATCAGGCCCCCAAGCAACTGGCTGTCATCTGTTTCCTTCTCCCTCTCTCTTGCTTTCTTCTCCATCACAGTTTGCTTTAAAAGGCTTGATCAATCGCACCAGAGCTACAGAGCAAAGTCTCTGTTTTCTCCATTGGTTGAGGCTCCTCCCTTGGGAAGGAAGGAGTGAGAGCTTGCTTTGTCAGGCTCTCTCAATAGCACAGCAGAACTACTCAGCCAAGCCTCTCTTCCTTCTATTGGCTGAGGCTCCCCTGCTGTTCCCTGGGGGAAGCAAGAAAAGAGCCAGAGCTTCTTTTGCCCAGTTCCCTGGATCCCATGGGAGAGATACAAAGAAAGCACCTTTAAGACCAATGAGTGCTAATGTTTTAAGCATGTTTTTTTTTGTTTTAAGAAAATCTTTAATTGTGTTTGTCTGTGTCCTTTATAAAGTTTATATTTCTGCTACCTAATCTTAAATAGGTACACACACAGCCCAGCCCAACATGCCTTGGCCCAACAAGCTCTCATTTATGTCAGATCTGGCCCTCTTATTTATGTCAGATCTGGCCACGTTCCCCAGCGAGCACTGAGATCGGGAACTCAAAACCTCCTGGTTGTCCCCGGGCCAAAGGAAGCCCGTTTGAAAGCTACAAGAGACAGGCCTTCTCTGTAACGGCCCCATCTTGGTGGAACCAGCTGCCGGAAGAGGTAAGGGCCCTGTGGGACCTTACCCAATTCCGCAGGGCCTGTAAGACAGCCCTCTTCCGGCTGGCCCACAGCTAACCGGCATCGAACATTGAACACTGAACACCGAAATACTGAATTTGAAATCGAACTTGAATTGAGTGTAGCTTTAAGACCGCAGTATGATTTTAATGTTTATGTATATAATAATTGTTTAGATTTTTAACTATCCCTGAGCTGCTCTGAGCCCGCCTTTGGCGGGGGAGGGCGGGATACAAAAATAAATTTATTATTATTATTATTATTATTATTATTATTATTATTATTATTATTATTATTATTATTAAATTATGAAATGTTAATTTAATGCTTAATTTTATATTTTATGTTAGTTTTACATGTTGTAAGCCGCCCTGAGCCACCTAGTGGGAAGGGCGGGATATAAATCTCAGATAAATAAAATAAATAAAAAAAATAGTAAATGAATTTGACGCCCCTGATCTATTCCATTTTGATAAGGGCATTTTATTAGACATCTGGGAAAATATGTGAGCATAGCAACAAATGTTGCCTGTAATATCAATCATATACCAGATCTTCCAGATTTGGAGGACGAAAATGGACAGCTCCAGTAAATCTCCTGCACAGACAGACAAATTAAAAAAAAATAAAGAGACACCCTGGTTGCTGTATTGTTATCAGTGATGATTTGCAAATGAGATGTTGGAAATCAAACATACTCTACTCACAATGATTATTAACACACCCCATATGATTGCAATAATGATATGTTCACAGTTTAATAAGTGCAGTATTCCAACCGGTTTTCTATCACCCTCAGCATTTAGCAGAATGACTGCTGTTGGCACAGGCTCATGATGTGCTGGCTTGCTCAGGTTACACGTGTTCCAGGATCATCACAGGAAGGTTCTCCATCACTTAAAATCAGTTACACCTGAGGGCATGCACTGCTCTTTCTGGGACTGGAGCAGTGTGGTGCTCAATAGATTGAATTTCTGGGAAGAAGTGTAAAACAAACTAAAAAAGGCCACACATTTGCAATCAATTTACAACATTCTGTTGAACACAAATACAAAAGAACATAAAAGAAGCCATGTTGGATCAGGCCAATGGCCCATCCAATCCCTCTGTGTCACACAGTGGCCAAAAAAACCAAGTGCCATCAGGAGGTCCACCAGTGGGGCTAGAAGTCCTCCCAAGCACCAAATACACACCATTAACAGACAAATGCTTGACCTGGGAGTTGGGAAGATAAAATGGGGAAGGGTGCAAAACCACAGAGTAAGCCAGACAGATTCCACACCATCCCCCTAAAAGCAAGCACTTCTTCTGTGAGTTATTTTTCTCTCTCTTTCAAATAGTAGGGTAGGGTAGTAGGGTAGGTGGCAGAGGCGGGGGTGGGTGGGGCAGAGACAGCTGCAGGAAAGCAGCAGATGAGACTATGTATGCACAAAAGATTTGCAATATTTTTATAATAATTTTGAGCGCTTGATAAAGAACTTTTTAAAAAGTGTGTGTGTGGGGGTAGCAATTTGTGATCAAATTGTGAATCAAGACAAAAGATGTTCACATATCACTAACTGTTAACGACTGTGCTTTCGACACAGTCCTGACACACAGGCAAAATGAAGCTTCCAAGGTTAGTTATTTGTGTATCAGAAACACTGTCACCTGTTTAATTTCTACATACCAGGATACTGTAAAAACCTACAATATAGTTTTATTTTTATTTTTATTTTATTTTTTAAAAAAAGTGGCAACCATATTTGTTGGTGAATCAGAATTTTCCTAGTAAGGGGCTGAAAGTTAAAAACAATAGTTATAGACAAAAGGACATGTGTTTATTACAAAAAAAATACAAAATGTTTTTTGTAATAAACACGTACTTTTGTCTATAACTATTGATGTTTTTAACTTTCGGCCCCTTAGTAGTATTCTAAACTTCCTTAGGAGGCTTTTGCTTGGTTGGTTTAGTTTCTCTTCCCCACTCTTTGAGGTTCAATCAGAACATTACACCAGCACAGAATCCAAGATGAGGTCAAATGCAAAACTTGTACTATACATCTTGGGTTGAGTCTACCAGGCATCTGTGCGAACCCCTTGTCTCTGAAAATCACCACACACAATGATTGCAGCTAGTAGTTAACGTAGTTTCACAAGATACTGTTGGGCATTATCCTACTGTCTGGTGCAGCCATCCTGCTGCTTTTCTTTGGGCAACATGAGGAAAATGGGGGGACAGCATTGCGACATCACTTCCAGTGAAAACACAGAAGTTATATCACAGCCAACCCCAAAATGCTCTAGGAATTCCCAAATCTCTATGGTCTTTGCCACAGAATTTTGCCCAAAGGACAAGTGTGCCTGGAGGTACACTGGCATCACTTCCGGATGCACAGGGAGTGACATCAGCACATCATCAGCAACATTATTACATCACACGCAAGCCCCCCTCTCCAGCAAGGTAAATCTCCTCCCAAGTGCCAGGAGGACCTAGCAACTCTAAGAAGCAGCCAGGTACAGTACGTGGCGATGGTTATTCATTACCCAAAGTATTGTACTTCTTTCTATTTACATGGTTCTGTCTGTTTCAAAAAAACAGCATGCAAACGAACGTATTCAAGAAAGAATAAAGACCTGACTGGAAAACATATGACTGTTTTACTATACTGAAAGGGGGGAGGGAGACAGAGAGCGAGAGAAATTTTGCCTGGAATTTGTTTTCTATTTATCTGCACATAATTGGCTCAATCCGCCAGGATGTATGACTACATAGGCCTACCTTTGTTAAGGCCATAAACTAGATATGCTTCATGCTTTCTTGCAGTTAAAATAAAACACTGGTGATGATGTCTGAGAGCAGAGCCAAATCACTCGACAGACAAGTGGTATCTCAAAATAAAGGAACCAATTAAATTATTTTGACAAACTAGTAATATATTTGGCCAAAAGTATGATGCAGGGCGTACCCTGAAGTCCCACTACATGTAATAATAATCAGCACCTTGAGGAACAGCATTTTAGACTGCAGGATTTGGCAACATAAGGTTATTGAAATGGATTTGCAGATAGAGGCCCTGACCTTGGATTCATTTATAAGTGGACAGGACAAATCTCTGAGAAGAAGATATATCAAGCAGCATAATCTGTGTTTGGCAAGGGATGCATATAATGACCTAATGCTGTGTGTAATTGTAACTTCTTTTTTTCTGGCTCATTCTTCTGCTTATCTGAACTCACAACTATAGAAAATAATACCCCTCTGTTGCTTTGCATTCTGCTGATTTTCATAGCCCTATCACTGACCGTTTTCGCACACAGCTTACCACGGGGTCACATTCCTGTTCTCTCTGCAGCGTCCGTCGGATTTCCCATTATCTGTGCCGAAGTTACAGGAAGCGCCGTGGCTTTTGCGAAGCAAACGTAAACCGCTAAAACCCAGTCTAAAAAGCCACATTTAGGAGCCAACATTGAAGCAGTTTAAGGCTCCTGAACCCTGAGAAGAACTCTGCCACAGAAGCTTCCTAGATGACCTTGGGCCAGTCACTCTCTTTCAGCCTAACCTACCTCACAGGGTCGTTGTGAGGGTAAAACAGAGGAGAGGAGAAAAATGTAAGATACTTTGGGTCCCCGCTGGGAAGAAAGATGGGGTATAAATTAAGTAACTAAACAGATCTGGTAGGAGGTAGCTGGGGAATGAAAATGGCCCTGGAGCTGAGCTGCCTCTCTGGAACTAAAAGCCAGAGTTCAGCAGCACTAACTGCCAGCAGTGTGGGAGGAGACGCCTGCAAAGCTGACATCAACGACCACTGCTGATGAAGGGACTGACCCAAGAGGGCTCTGAGGAACTGGCAGCGCTCTGCTTAGCTCTGCTTACTCCTGGTCACCAGTGGCTCTCTTGGACAATGGACAACGCTTGCCAATCTCTTGGTGTTGGCTAGAGATCTCCTTGAATTACAACTGGTCTCCAGATGACAGGCATCAATTTTCCTAGAGAAAATCGCTGCTTTGGAGGGCGAGAGAGTATTGTACTTCTTTCAATTTACATGGTTTTCTCTGTTTCAAAGATTCTATGGCATTAGGCCACGCTGAGGTCCCTCCCTTCCCCAAGCCCTATCCTCCCCAGAGTCCACCCTCAAAATCTTCAGGGATTTCCCAACCCAGAGCTGGCAACCCTAGCAATGGACCACTAGGCAATTTCTCAGTAACTTAAATGGTCAGTCTGTCTCTGATATCAGTTATGACTGACATCTTCTATCGATGTTCTTGTGTCTGAAACAGCAGGGGTAGGAAGAAGTCTGTTATCAGCACCCTTCCCCAATAAGCTGTGTAGGCTACAGCATTGTGGAAACTTACCTCACCACTGCTCAGTAGCCAAGAGGTCCATCAGTGTCTATTAGCCACAAGGCATGGATGGAACACTATGTCCAGGGCACTGATGCTCTATATTCTTGGTGCTTGGGGGGCAATAGTGGCAGGGCTTCTGGAATACTGGCCCCGCTGGTGGACATCCTGATGGCACCTGAATTTTGGTCACTATGTGACACAGAGTGTTGAACTGGATGGGCCATTGGCCTGATCCAACATGGCTTCTCTTATGTTCTTACTTAAGAAGCAAAGAGGGACAAGATAATTGTACCCTGACACTCAGGTCTGAAAATCTTCATAAGTTCTTTGTGTGTTCTAAGGGGAGAGGGCATTACAATAACTATTCAAAGATGTCAAGACAATATGTGACATTAAATAAATCATAACCCCAAAGCCATTATTCCATTTTTCTAAAACCACTGCCACAACAAAAATGTCTCTAAAACAAAGCCCTTTTTTTATAGCTTGGCAAACACATTCACCCCCTCACTGTAAACTGGCACAGAGGAAAGACTTCCAATTTTATGGTTTCTAGGTGTCCGAGTGCCAGACACTGTCAGCTTCATTTACTTATTTATTTCCTATTGAGCAGTCGGAAACTTAGCAACGTATTGAGCAAGTAGCTTTGGCTGGGATGGCTTTTTTTGTTTTTCTTTGACTCATTTCCTGTTTTTTTGGACAGGGCAGAAAAAAAAAAGATTAGGACACAAAAATACTTTACCTTAATTTTATTTGGATGCTCACCAAAGCAAATCCATAGCCACCACCATGAATCTCTCCCCCTCCCCACAAAACATCTAAGAGAAGAGAAAACTTGGAACAGCAATGAGATAAATCAAATATCTGAAACATCCCTATTATCTCCTTCTTTTTGGGTTCCATTAAAAAACCCTAGAAGTTAAAAAAAAAGACTTCAAGATTTGTGTTGAGTGTTTTGTTCTCAACGATACAAGCTGCAAAACACACACAAAAGTAACAGCTACATTCAGTTAAGCCAATGCCAAATATTATCTGCATTTGATATTTGGTTTGAAGGCAGCATGTTTAATGCTGCCAGACAAATCAATACATAAAGTGCTCACTCAGACAAACATTCATGCATTTACACTGCTCTTTCTGTGGCCTTTTCTTTGCTGGGCTGTTGAGAATTTTCTATGTCACCTTGTTCTTTTTCTTTGCCCTCAGTGGCCCATATGGCTTTTCCATCCTACAAACAGTGGCAGCCAATGGGCTTACAAGCAGCTGTTGCATCATCATGTCAGATATAGTAATGCCACTGCCAAATAAATAAATGGCCAATAGGGTTGAAAAGGGAGCACTCACTGGAGAAGATCCTGACGCTGGGAAAGACAGAAGGCAAAAGATGAGATGGCTGGACAGCATTACTGATGTAACTAACACGAACTTGAGCAGACTTCGGAGGATCGTGGAAGACAGGAGGGCCTGGCATGACTTGGTCCATGGGGTTGCAAAGAGTCGGACTCGACTGTGCGACTACAATAACAAAAGGGTTGAACAGCTGTATGTGCAACTAGGAGGGGGGAAAATGAAGGCACTCTCTAGAGAATCACAGTAATGTAGAAAAGTTTCTGCATTTTTTTAAAAAAGGTCTTCATTTTTCTCAGCAATAAATAATGGGAGTTATGTGGTTTCACCTTGATACTTCTTTTAACAGCCTGAATCTTCACCGATGCCAAATGACACGATCTTTCAGAAGGGCAGTTGTGGCATAGGTGCGTCTTGTAGAAATGAGAGTCCCTTTTCTATCTTCCTAAGAAAAATTAAATTTACAAGACCCTTCCTTCGTTTTCTCCCTGTATATTAAAACATGGCAGCTGCTGCAATGTCTCAGTGCATTTTGCTCGGATTCTGTAAACATCTTCCGAGCCGATAGAGAAGTCTGCACTTTGCATTCCTTTCTCATTATGGTAAGGCTGTAACTTATACCTCTGGACTTATCACAGCATTGGGGAAACACATGTTTTCCCCTTATTTGGTAGTGCAGAGCATTTTAGAAGTGGGGGGGGGAGAGACTCCTTTCTGTGCTGCATGATACCAACAGTGAACAGATAACATATCCAACTTGACTGCCAAAGTTGAGCAGTGTGTATTGTAAAAGCAGTTGGGTGATAGTGTGTCTGTTTTGACTACTTCAGAAACAGTGCAGGCTGAGCAAAAAGAATACAAAAGATGGACTCTAGAAGATAATTTGTATATGAGCTCTGCTATAGATACAAGGTTTTATTACACTGTTCCCCCCACCACCTCAAAGTGAACATCCATTTGGGGATGCTAGTCAAATGAAAACTCCAAGATGGATATCAAAGTATAGCTCATCTAGAAATCTACATAGGACATCTATACTAGCAAATACCGATGTACAACCAGCAGTTTAGAGTTGCCTTGTAAAGTATGCTGCTTCTCACAGAACAGGAAGCTGTAGAATCAAGGTCAGCCATCTTGTGCAGAAGCCAAAGAGGCATATCTGTGGTTTTGAAGAAAGACACAGCTGTGGTACAGTCAGGGCTTTTTTTTGTAGCAGGAACTCCTCTGCATATTAGGCCACACCCTCCTGATGTAGCCAGTCCTCCTGGAGCTTACAATAGACCCTGTACTAAGAGCCCTGTAAGGTCCAGGAGGACTGGCTACATCAGAGGTGTGTGGCCTAATATGCAAAAAGAAAGCCCTGGGTACAGTTATGAATGGGGATAGCTGAAGAAGCATAAGCAACAGGACTAAAGAACCACATTGATTGTGTAACAGGTAGAATCATAGAGTTGGAAGGGACCTCCAGGGTCATCCAGGTCATGTAGGAAACTCGCAAATACCATGGATCATGGCACAAGTTCATCTAGTTTACAGCAGAACTTATCTAGGAAGAGTTCTTGTGGCTCAGGAAGCAGCAGATGGACTTGAATCACTAACAGAGAACAAATGAATACATCCTCAGAACTCTCTCTCTTTTTTAGGATTTGGAACAAAAACTATAATCTAATTAGCATACTGGTTCTGTTAAGAATTTTGTCATAATGTTGGCCATAACTTTCAGTGCTCAGGATCTCATTCATAAGTGGTAGATTCTCAGTAAACCTTGGCTCATATACAGGAAAAAGAGAAGAGTCTGACTTTTAAAAATGTGATTCAGTTATAGGCGATGCTCACTGTGAGTAACACACAGTAATTTGGGATGGGGAAAAAAATCCAGAATTTTTTCTGATGTTATATTTTTCCACTGATTTATTATTTTTTTTGCCCCACATATGAAACTATAGCCTATTTACCTATAGTTGTCAGGGCTGCTGAGCTGAAAACCAACCTATATGCTCACTGTGGGAAATGAAACACGGGACGAACCCCAATTTCTATGCCGTATTTGCCTCTGCTTCCTAACGATATTTAAATATATTTATTTAAACTGGAAACATTTTCTGATTCAGATTTTCCCAGAAAGCCCACATCACCGGCAACACAGGAATGATAAAACAGCTCTTTTTTCTTCCTTTGTATTTATTAGAATCTGAACAACTGTGTCAACTGTACTTCACAGGTGATTTTCACAGCTGATTTTCTACGAGTTAAAAGTGCTCACCTACTGCTGGATCATAAATTTCCATCAAAATACCTTACATATCACCATTAATGCTTGGTAGAACAGTTTAGTCTAATCTCCCTCCAGAGAGAACTAAGTGATCGGGAATGATGAACATAATGGAGGAACAAGCTCTGTGGCTTACTGAAGAAAATAATTTCAAAATACACAATGGAGCAGATATTGTGCATAAATTGTAGCTAAAATAAGCCGAGGAATTGTTGTAGAATCTGAAAAAAAAAAAAAATTACACCTTCAAAACATTCCATGTTCATCCACCTCTGCTTTTAATTGGTGTTGTTCTAAAATCTGGGTCACAGCCATTAGCAAAAGAGATTTGAAGGAGTTATCAGCAACAAAATGGGCTCAAAGTAAGGATAATGCTCACTCTCCAGGGTCTCAGGCAGAGGTCTTTCACATCACCTACTGACTGTTACTTTTAACTAGAGACGCTGGGGCTTGAACTTGGGACCTTCTGCATGCAAAGCTGAGGCTCTTCCAAGGAGTCAAAGCCCTCCTTTATTCCTCTTCATTGCATCATTACAAGAAAAAAGGAGCTCTCTTGTATTGCACACTTCCCCCCCCCCCAAAAAACAAAAACTTACCCTGCTTTGAAGCAGCAGCAAAGAAACAGCATGATTACAAAGAACGCGATGGTATCTGACAAAGGGAGTGTTGATTCTCCAAAGTTTATATTCTCGAAATCTTGCTGGTCTCTAAAGTGCTACAAGACTAGAATCTGCCAGGGCTTTTTTGGTAGAAAAAGGCCAATGGGAACTCATTTGCATATTAAGCCACACCCACTGGTGCCACCACTTTTCACACAGGGCTTTTTTGTACAAAAAGTCCAACAGGAACTCATTTGCATATCAGGCCACATCCCCTGAGACCAAGCCATCCAGAACTGTGTTCTGCCCAGAACTCTGCTAACGCAGACCAACATTGGTACGCTCCGAAAACAAAACTGTAGAACCATGTTAAACCTTCAACATTAAGGGCTAAGGGAAATAAGGAAGAAACAGGAGGGACTTTTGTCTTCTCTCTTTCCTTCTTTCTTGGCATAGACAAAATTTCCACCACCACCCAATTGGAAACAATTAGCATGTGCCCTCTGAAATGTTTTTAATACAAACAACAACACCCGAAAAAACAGATTTGAAAACGAATGTTTAAAATACTACAGCTGTTCCTCTAGCCTTCAAAATTCTTCTTAATCATTGCTAGAAATTTAATTACAGTAATTACAGAAATTACAGCATTTTGTACTCACCAGCTTTAAAAAACAGCTTGTGCCCTACATATCGAAGACAGTGCTGCTTCCAACCCCCACCCCCAAACACACTCATCCATGTGCCGCCACCATAATTGCAAGCTGCCAGGACTAGATAGGATACCTTCTATACATCAGACAGGAGCTTCCAGAGAACGTCAAGAACTACTCTTGGTGGCTGTTCTTCAAAGGCTGAACCAGGGCCCTTTCTGGAAGTGACACAATACACTTTCTCCTCTATCTATTTGAGAAAAATAGGGTCTCTCTACCTACTACTAAAATGTACATACTGCATCTAATTCTGCGATTATCTTGGGGGCGGGGTATGTTATACAACATAACTTCTGAAACTGAAAGACTGGTTAGCGTGCTGGGCGGGCGGCAGTTCTTAACATTTTCTCCCCACAGGCCCAAAGGAAAAGGACAGGCAAAAATACAAAATAAAATTTAACCGTTATATTCAACATTAACCAAAAGACTGTGAAAAGCATCTCTCTAGAAAGGTGATACCTTGTCTCTGGGACACTTCTTTGCTCACCTACTGATAGAAACAAATTGTATGGATCAACATTAAGTATCATGGGACAGTCACCTGTCTCTGCATGCCTGTACAATGAGGATGTGACCTCCTCAAATGAGAATCACCCAGATGTACCTTTTCCTCAGATCTTGGAGAATTACATGGTAAAATCCACCATTAAGACCAACCAAGTTTTATTCAAGATATAAGCTTTCGTGTGCATGCATACTTCTTCAGATACAGTGAAATACAACTTCTTCAACCATTATAAATAGGTAGAGAGAGAGCGTGTGTTCAGTGGTTAGTTGCCGGGAAGGGTTCTACTGATTCAGAATTTATGTGAGCGGTAGCATTTAAAACGCACACATACAAACTCACCATAAGTAGAAAACTAGCAGATCAGAGAGAGAGCGCTATTTTATCTTTAATCTTCCCCATTTCAGTGAACAAAGAGTATGCAACACCAGTGATTAGTATATCCCCTTTGCATCCGTACTGACACAATATGACAAAGACTAGGGGATTTTTAAAATGATCATATAAATTTTGACGCTGATCAAAGCTATCTGTCAAGAGAATGGTATTGCCCGCCAACTAAACTTTCAAGTGATTTTTGAAGTCACTGTTTCTCAACTGTTCAGAATTACTCCAGACAGCATCCAGGTTTCATCAAAGGGTTCCTCAACTGCAACCAACTTGGACTGAACTTGGGGGTTAAAAGCTGTCAGATGAAATATCAAACCAAGCAACCATCATCCATCTATCTGCCATGTTCTTATTCTGGTTTTTTTGCTACAGAGCTCAGTTTTCTGATATTGTCCTGAACTGATAAAAACTCTAGCAATCAACGTGATGGTTAATATTCTCCTTCTATGCAAGATAGGTCAAATTGTAAGGGTAAACTAGACAACTTTCACTGCAATCCTAAAAAGAATTGCACTCTTCTAAGCTCATGGACTTCAGCTGAGTTAGAAAGTTGCAATTCTGTTTAGGACTGCATTGTTCGTTGGGTGCCAAAGTGCCAGAGGTGCTCCAATTAGTTATGTAAATGCCCCAGAGGAACAGTGGCAGCCAACACTCTGAAGCTACATTTTTCAACATGTTTATAACGAGAGATTCTAATCTGTGACAGGGCCTATGAATTTGGATTTACCTTTAGGTCCACATGTCTTAATGTTGGACACCAATAACAATTGAAATTAGTGTAGTCAGTTCTTGATCTTTAATGTGTTATTGTTATAATATTTCATGTGCAATAACACACCAGAAGAGAGTGTTAATTTTACTTAGGGCACTTTATTAAAAAAAAATGGACCAGTCCACCATACTCTGATTCATTTTATGGTGATCAATAAATCACACAGGTGTGAATTAGCAACTTGACTATGTTTAAAAAGGAAGGGAAGGGTAGGAACATGAGAAACAAACATATATTTTTTTAAAAAAATCAAAGACATTAATCTCCATAAATCGCTTTGAGGCTGAACATGAGAATATTGCAACAGATCAAAGGATGCACATCTTTCTGTTTGAAATCAGAAAGCAGCAAACTCAATGCTATGTCTAAAACAATTAGACTTGGGGTGAAAAGGAGAGGATTGGGCATGAGGACAAAAGCAAGCCAGCTGATTTCACTTTGTGAATATTTGACAGAGTCAAATTAATAACCATCCATAGCCGAAAACAGTGTTTCTCTTTGTCAATTGGTGCCAAAATTATGCAAGGTGCTGGCAATTCTTGTTGTCTAACAAATCAGTACCGGCATACATGACTTCGAGGCTGACAGCTGATTGATTCTGGTCATTATTTAGGCTGATCTCTCTCTTTTGGGGTTTTTAACACACATGGAACCAATCTTGAAGCCAGATGTGCATTTGCAATGAACCACTGTGTGTGACGACTCATCACCTTACAGTTGTACATTGGTCTGCAGTTCCATATATCCTGTGCTTCCCTCTATTCACCAAGATAAAGTACAGATCTTTTTCAACGGTACATCTATAAAATATTCTGCTAATGTTGCTGTCAACCAAACAACTTTTACAAGACCGTATAAAGTTGACAGATAATGCATGCAAGTTTGGAGATCAAGTTTTCTTTCGGGACTCTGATCACCAAAGAAGAAAGCAGTAATGTTTATTATGTGGCATAAATCATTTCCCCACTAGTAATATGGGTTTGGTCCAAGGCAGAACTGACAGAATTGTTGAACCATATTGCCATAGTGCCATTGGCTAATCAAAAGTTCATAAGTACTTTCTAGGGAGTGGGCGCGGCAATTCTTCGAAAAAGCTGTCCACTTTTTTGGCTCTTAAATATTGCAGTATCCCATCTAAAATAAGAAAACACCAATATTTTAAAAAAATCACTCAGAAAGAACTGGTTGTACTTTTAAGACTTCCATTTAACGTCTTCCAAAGAAACAAATTCTACTTTCAAAACCTGCTGTGTAATTGTTACAGTGAATGCTAACTTTAGAAATTTGGGACCAAGCACTGGAGCTCAGATTTCCACATGAAAATTTGAATTCTGATTCCTAATGTTGGTGCCAACAACCCCTTCCATCTAAAGAAAAAAGACCAGTTGAATTTGATTTTATCAGCTTTGGTAAAATTTGGAATTTCAAACAGTTGTATCACATTGCAACCTGTGACACTGAACCGATGCACTAGTTTGTTTTTTCCTGCATTTTCTATGAACGAAAACTTATTCCTAGCTTCTCTAAGCTAAGCAGAATTCTAGACATAAGTAGAATTTTAAAATCACTATCCATAGAAGAAGAAGATATTGGATTTATATCCCGCCCTCCACTCCGAAGAGTCTCAGAGCGGCTCACAATATCCTTTACCTTCCTCCCCCACAACAAACACCCTGTGAGGTGGGTGGGGCTGGAGAGGGCTCTCAAAGCAGCTGCCCTTTCAAGGACAACCTCTGCCAGAGCTATGGCTGACCCAAGGCCATTTCAGCAGGTGCAAGTGGAGGAGTGGGGAATCAAACCCGGTTCTCCCAGATAAGAGTCTGCACATTTAACCACTACACCAAACTGGCTCTCCAGTTTGGTGTAGTGGTTAAGACACTCTTTCTAGACAAATGCTGCATATAGTTGTGTCAATTGCTGCCTCCAGAAACTAGAATTTGAAGTCCTTCAGATTCAGAAACCTGAAACAGAGGACTGGTGGTGGAACATGCTGTCAAGACATCACCTGGAGTATTGTGTTCAGTTTTGGGCACCACATTTTGGATATTGGGCACCATATTTTAAGAAGGGTATAGACAAGCTGGAACGGGTCCAGAAAAGGGTGATGAAGATGGTGAGGGGTCTGGAGACCAAATCCTATGAAGAAAGGTTGAAGGAGCCGGGCATGTTTAGCCTGGAGAGGAGGCAGCTGAGAGGTGATATGATCACCATCTTCAAGTACTTGAAGGGCTGTCATATAGAGGATGGTGTGGAATTGTTTTCTGTGGTCCCAGAAGGTAGGACCAGAACCAATAGGTTGAAATTAAATCAAAAGAGTTTCCGGCTCAACGTAAGGAAGAACTTCCTGACCGTTAGAGTGGTTCCTCAGTGGAACAAGCTTCCTCAGGAGGTGGTGGGCTCTCTTTCCTTGGAGGTTTTTAAACAGAGGCTAGATGGCCATCTGACAGCAATGAAGATCCTGTGAATTTAGGGGGAGGTATTTGTGAGTTTCCTGCATTGTGCAGGGGGTTGGACTAGATGACCCTGGAGATCCCTTCCAACTCTACGATTGTGGCCCTTTTCACACTTACCAGTGGAAACCGGAAGGGAGTCGTTATTGTGCCGGCCTGGAGTAATCTGGGACAGGGATGGGAGTTTTCAGACACATGTTTTTTTTCCCGGTAGGGTTCTGTGATTGAAGCATGCCATTTCACACTATTCCGCTTTTATCTTGCTTCCACAAGTGCTGGCTGTTTTTGCGCCCTTTTTTGCCGGCGCACAATCTCCAGTTGTTGGGTTTTTTGGGAATGCTGGGCTAAGATCGCTATAGCGCAATAGCGCCATAGCGATGTTTCAGAACAGCACCACCATAGGATTGGATACACAGTTCAAGTGGGAAGAGAGTTTACAATGCCTGGCAATCTGAACATGGTCTGTGGCTCCCCCCCCCCCCTAATATTTATACCTGCTGCAGCTTGGCACAAGTCACTTTCTGTCACAAGTCAGCTTCTGCCCCCTTTCTTCCCCTTCTTCCTCACTCTGCAGAGGTGTCTCCTTTCAGGTGCCGAGTACAGATTACAATGGCAACTCCCCTTCTGATACTTACTGGTGTATTTACTTCCAATCTGGCCCATTTGATAGCCAGACATAAGCAACTATGCTCCCGCTTCCATTCACAGGGTAAAAGATGTTTATTTAGAACGGACTGCAGGTAAGAAAAATAATATGATTCTTGTTTCTGGTTCTTAAGAAAGGTTTGAGATTAATCTACAACAGGCAGATTTAACATTCTTTCAGAAGTGAGAGTAGGGCATTGTGGTCTGAGGTTTGCATTTTTGTAAATCAACTGCAGGTGAGGCGAGTCTTCCAATTACAGTACTAATGGTGAGTCATCATTTACAGCTTGACTCAACCATCCTCTCAGTGTTGACGTTTCACTAAAAAGGAAACCCACCACACACTTCCAGTCAGAGACCCTTTCCAGTTATTGGTACCACTGCTGATCGTTTTGTTGTGCATAAAACAATGAATTCTCTCTCTTCTTTGCACATTTTTCCCAAATGAATCCATTCCAGCTTCATGTTTATGAGCATGATTCCATATATTATAGTCTTCTGTCCTCTGCCATTTTTAACTCCCTAGAGACCTTTCAATCTCGTTTTGGTTTTACTCTGAATAGTGGAGCTTGTTCACAAGAATGTCTGGCTTTCATCAAGTAATGGCTATTCATTCTGACTGCACATCTTCCGAAATCTTGTTGAATGGCTCAAGGCACAATGTTCTGAGCTTTTACTTGTTATTGTGTTATTGTTTCTCTAATGGCCATTTCCTCCATACTCCGACAAAAGTTTTTGGGCTGCCCTGCACATTCGTTAGAAAGACCAAAGTTTCTCTGAATATATAGTGTGAACTTCTTTGCTGTGGACACTTTTCTCCTTCTCACAAGGCCCAATTGTGAGGAAATTCCTCTCTCTCTCTCTTTCTGTGGAATGTGTGAAGGGAATCCAAAATGTTGGTGTTAACTTAAGAATGGTTTTCTCATCAAGAACTGATCTAAACTCTCAGCTGAGTCAAGTGACATGTTATTTATTTAAAACATGTATAACAACAGTAAGTTGTAGGCGCTCAAGGACAAACTAGTGGGTTGTAACTTTTAGTGCAATAGTGAACATGGAAACAGTAGAGGTGGTACAAAGCAAAATAAAGCACCCTGACACAACTAACTATACATTCCCTTCCTCTAATTCCAACTGACTCACCACTCTTTGAATGAAGGAACCCTCCTGACTGCAGCCTTTCTCCAGCTTAGCCTTTTCCAGGGAAAGAACAACCCTCCTGACTGCAACCTCTCCAGAGAGAACACCCCTCTGGTCTCCACAGGGCAAGTTTTCCCTCCAAAACCCAATCAGAGGGACAACACTTTATATAAACACGGAGAGACTGTTTTCAAGGTGGATCCAGATGGGTAGCTGTGTTGTTCTGAAGCAGTAAAACAAAATTTGAGTTCTGTGGCATCTTTAAGACTATCAAAATTTTATTCCTCCAAAAATTTTATTTTCAGATACAATGAAATGGAATTTACTAGTTCATACATATAAGGCAGGGGTTGAACAGCAAATTAGCATACAGCATAATGAAGATGTTTTAACAGATGCAAACAGGAATAACAAGCTAAGTTTATAAGTGGTGACCTTATAAACTTAGCTTGCTATTCCTGTTTGCATCTGTTAAAACATCTTCATTATGTTGTATAATTTGCTGTTCGAACTCAGCATACACACACACACATAAATAAATCACATTTAATTGTATCTGAGGAAGTGTGCATACACTTGAAAGTCTTGAATAAAACTTTGTTAGTCTTAAAGGTGCCACTGGACTCAAACTTTGTTTTCAAGGTGGTTTAAAAAACCAAATATAAAATGACTAGGAATAAGGCCCACTGTGGTGGAAAATACAATGGGCTCTAGAAAGAGGTTGTGGGTGAGTGCCTCCCTCCCTTGTTGTTTTCCCACTCACTAACCCAAGTGAAATCATTCACTCCCCCCAACCTTGATGTCTTCCACCTACCCAAGGCAGACGTTTTCTGTAGGGAAATTGATCTGACTTCTGCTTTCCATCTCCTCTTCCCTCCCTGCATCCTCTACCTAGGAAAAGTACAGTCTTTCTCCACAGTATGGACAAAAGCAGCTTACATCATTCTCTTCTCTCCCTTTTGATATGCACAACAACCCTGTGAGGTAGGTTAGGCTGAAAGTCTGTGAGTGGTCAGAAATCACAGCATGGACTAAAGAAGAAAGGAAGTTATCTCAGCAGGGTATAATGACACAGAGTTCATCTTGCAAAAGCAGCTGTTTTCTCCAGAGGACCTGATCTCTGCCATCTGGAGAGTGGTTGCAATTCTTAGTGATCTCCAGCCCCCACAGCTAAATTGGCAGCAATAGTTCTCCAGGAGGAAATGGTTTGTTTGGAGGGTGGAACCTACAACATTATACCTGTCTGAGGTCCCACCTCACCTCAAACCCTACCCTCTCCAGGCGCCACTCCTCAAATCTTCAGGAATTTCCCAACCTGGAGTTGGCAACCCTTTTCCTTCCTAGCAGCAGTAGCAAGCAGCCAGGTGTAGGGTAGCCAGCCTCCAGGTAGAGCCTGAAGGTCTCCTGGAATCACAACTGAACTCTAGACAATAGATCTCTCTCCCCCTTAATAAAATAACTGCTTTGGGGGATGGCATTGTATTCAGCTGAGACCTCTTCCCCTCCCCAAACCCTGTGTTCCACGAACTCCACCACAAAATGTCCAGGAATTTCCCACCAACCTAGAACTGGCAACCCTAGCGAGGACTGGGCCCAATGAGTTCTCCCTCAAAGGCTAAAAGAGGCCTAGAAAGGGCTTCCTTCCCCCCACCTTTTAGTGAGAGAACCAAGGTTGACTGTGTTTTACTGCCAGAAGCAAAACTGGTCGCCTAGCAACAACTACTGCCTAGTAGTTTCCCCAGCGGCCTGATCCTCATCTGTCCTGGGGTCAACAGTGGGTGGGGGAGTAGAGTGGACCCAGACACAGGCATGCAAGTTGTCTTAACTGGCAGTTCACAGGTCAATGGCTGATGTGGTCTGTCTGTCTGTCTGTCTGTCTGTCTGTCTATCTGTCTATCTATCTATCTATCTATCTATGGTAATACAATAAAAACAATAAAACTAATATTGACAAAATAATTTTGATATTTTCCACAGAGTAAGGAAAACTATCATTTGGGTTAAATAATGATTAGGATAGCAGCAGAACATTAATTAAACACAATGTTTTTCTAAATATTTTGGAGATGTCTGCATTGGGCATCTAGCACTCAAAAGGGAACAAGAAAATTTTCACAGGAAAGGCCCTTCTATAAAGGAAGTGTGGCCCCACACATACACACACACACACAAAATCCTGTATCTTATGATCACCTATTAATTTCTAAAGCAAGGTAAGCACTTCCAACCCATGATCTTAACAAGCTAGCAAGTTTATACAGAAGGCGGCAGGCAGTCCAACCTACAGGTGCCCACATGCATGGTAAAATAGTGCTTCAGGGTCAAGCAGCAACATTTTGAATTGTACTTCAATAGAGGGGTGTGTGGTTCAGTGGTAGAGTTCCTGCTTTGTATGCAGAAGACCCTTGGTATCTCCACCTAAAAGAATCAGGTAGCAGGTGAGAAACAGACCTCTTCCTGGGACCCAAAAGAACAGTTGCCAGTTAGAGAAGACAATGTTGGCTTTCAGAGGCCAATTCAGTATGACTTGAGTTATGTACGTTTACGGGTTTGGAAATGAACTTGCAGCCAATGGGGCTAATTTCTAGTGCAGTTCTGGTGCTGTGAAGCAAGTCTTATCTCTATACTGTGCATGAGTCAAAGCCTCCAAATTGCATTCACCCAAACAAGTATATGGTTGGGCTATATAATTTTAGATAACAGGTACCAAAATGCCGCCCCCCCCCCCCCCGGTTCTGGTGCTTATTGCTGTACACTGGCCCTTGATTTCACCCAAAAGGTGATTAATACATGGAATTCACTGCCACAGGAGGTGGTGGCAGCTACAAGCATAGACAGCTTCAAAAAGGGAATGGATAAGCATATGGAGCAGAGGTCCAACAGTGGCTATTAGCCACAGCTTATTGTTAGAACTCTCTGCCTGGGGCAGTGATGCTTTGTATTCTTGTGCTTTGGGGGGGGCACAGTGGAAGGGTTTCTAGCCTCACTGGAGGATTTCTAGATGGCACTTAGGTTTTTTTGGCCACTGTGTGACACAGAGTGTTGGACTGGATGGGCCACTGGTCTGATCCAACATGGTTTCTCTTATGTTCTTATGATTTGGTGCAATGGAACAAGAAACAACATCATGTGAGTAAATCAGCTTCCTAATTTTCCTTTTGATTTTTCAACTATACACATTATTTGATTTGTTTGAATGTTACCCATAGGCAAGTTAAGTCTTGCATGTCTGAAAGCAACAAACTAGGTGTGATCAGAGGTGGCGGTTCTCACAGCCATGGTGGATTTGCATGGCCTCTTTCCTACAGCAGGATAATTTTCTGTAGTCACTTCAAAAGGCAGGAAAATCAAAACTAATATTAATGATAAATGGACAGGCAGCTGGATATGAAAATACCTCCTGCCTGTTCAATTTAAGGGGCAATAAAAACAGGTGTCATTCAATTAATTAAACCAGCATTTAAAAACAAAACAAAAATTTGCAAGTTCACTCTGTAAAAGCTCCAGGACATAAAAAATTACTAATTTCTCTATTCAAATACAACAATATTGTTAATGTAAGATATGCTCAGAAGAAGAAAAGAAGGAAACTTCTATTATCTGAGCTTTTAGCTTTTCTGGTGGAAGGAATGAGAGGCCACTAAGGTGTTATTTAAACCTGGAAACCTCCGAAATGGCCAAATATTTTGAGCGTTCTACTCACTCACATGGCTGAACATTACCATTTAAATAGATATTCCAAGGTGCAAGTATTCCAATTGCTGCAACCGCATTAGATTGCATAAGTACTAGACTGATGAAGAAAAGATCCACATACTCCCAGCTGTAAAGTGGGACATTCCCTTTAAAAAGAAATTATGCTGCTTCAGTTCCTATTTTGCTTAGCTTTTAAAACCTCTGTTTCACATGCTTCTTTTGTTTCCCAAGTGCCCAGTCATGAAGAAAGAGAGATGGCGCCGCCAAGGCATCCCTCTAATCTACATGTTTAGTTCCCCCAAATCCCGCTGTCATCTGCTCAGATTTGTATTAGCTGAGAACAGCCTCTTAACAATGGCAACCATGCATATTTGAGTGGTAAGGGCATGCACATAAGTGTGTGTCCATCTTGCGATGTCGTTCAAAGAAAATGTTCATTATGCCTGCCAACAGGTACTCAGGAGTTACACTAGTACTGGGGAAAGTGATTCTTTTAATAAAATTTGCTGGTTATAGTTTTATTTTATATTTTTCTTCTTTTAACCAAGTTCTCTAATGTGTGGATCAGCCCAATGCATCAAGCCGTCATTTTATTTCCTGTGCTGTTTTAAAGTCAGTGAGAGAGCCAGCAGGGTGTAGTGGTTAGAATGTCCAGTTAGAAGTGAGAAGACCCAGATCCAAACTCTTCACTGAAGTCCTGCCTACCCCAAACATTGCTTACAGGCCCACCTGGTATCCTGTCAACCAAACATGCACTAGAAGTTTCATGCTGAAACCTAATTCTCAGACCTGTTTTTGGCTGAACACATGGCATGTGGTGAGAAGACCCCGTGAAGCCAACATCTGTCCCATTGGGTAAATTTTTACATATTGATGGGCTACACATAATTTCCCCTGGTGGGGAAAACAGTGGCTTCTCTGGTCTTTCCAGAGCAGAGAAACTGTGCAGGTGGAAGACTCCTTTACCTGTGTACTGTCATCCTGATCTGAATCAAAACCTAGTAAAAAGGTAAAGGTAGTCCCCTGTGCAAGCATTAGTCGTTTCTGACTCTGGGGTGACGTCGCATCACAATGTTTTCATGGCAGACTTTTTACGGGGTGGTTTGCCATTGCCTTCCCCAGTTATCTACACTTTCCCCCCAGCAAGCTGGGTACTCATTTTACCGACCTCAGACGTATGGAAGGCTGAGTCAACCATGAGCCGGCTACCTGAACCCAGCTTCCACCGGGATCAAACTCAGGTCATGAGCAGAGCTTTGGACTGCAGTACTGCAGCTTACCACTCTGCGCCATGGGGCTCCTAACCAAAACCTAGTAGCACCTGGGAATTAACTTTCAACATGGAAATTCCAGGTCATGACTAGATGACAGGATTCAGGGCAGACCTGTAAACAAAGTATCATGTAGCTTGGCCCTCAGCCATGAAGTTCATTGGTGATTCTCTCCCAAACTAACCAACCAACCACACAAGGTTCTTGTGAAAATTAAAGGGTGGGGTAATGTACAGTGCCTTAAACTTACTGGAGAAAAGACAGCACACAGTTAGATAGATGGTATATATAAGAGAGCTCCTGGACAGGTGTAGGGTACCTTTCCCTTACCATTGGTTATCTGTTGCACCAGGGCCAAGGTAAAGCAGTAGATGGCCATACCCAAATCAATACAATTTCCCAAGATTATGGATCTGAGCATGGGGAATTGGAATCTTGAGAGTGAAGGGCAGAAGGGAGAGTACACTGCTCTGTTGAATATGCAAAGGTCATTTATACCAGGTCCTGTCAATCCAGAGGCTCCATGTTGTCTATCAGTCATAGGGGATTACATTGTGTGCATCCCTGCATTCTTGCATGTCTGAAGAGGAGTAAAAGTCTGCATCAACTCAACAGGGGTTAGCTTCAGACCTGAAGAGGGAAATGCTTGGGGTTTAATTGAGATTAGAGCTCCAGAAATGCAGAATAACCTATGTTAAAAATCAACAAAGTTGCCCCAGAGTAGCTAATACACAGCCAACCTGTAGCTATCTAAGATTGAACAGCAAAGCATGGCAAAATAAGCGGGGTCTGAGGAGTGACCATGACAGTAACGTTAGTATTTTAGACACTGAGCCACCACTAACTCTGTCTGGTTTATACAGGAATATTGCCTGAACTGTTTTGAGTCAGGAGAAGGAAGAGGAGGGTAAGGAAAAAGAGAAGACAAATGAAGATGAGATTTATCCATTTGTTTTCATTTTCTTGTGTGCCTTTTGCTAGGGCAGCAACTGCTTTAGCAGTTCCTTCATGGCAGTTTGGAGGTTCACCAACCAGTGTGTAAAAAAGCCCCAAAGGAAGTCAGAGGGACTCTTTCCATTCAATCCAAAGGAATTTAGGTCAAACCTGACATAAATGTGAATAGCGGGGTGTGGAGGTGGCCAGGAATGGAATGCCTGGATGGCAAGGATTCAGGGTCTTTCAAGGCCATTTCTCTTGTGGGCTCATAATCCCCTCACAGTTCAGCAACACGCTGAGGTGACCATGAGTTTAGAACTGTGTGAGTATTCAGATGTGGTATTCTCAAAACTGTCATTACCGGAAGTCTTTACCTCACTCGCATGGGTTGACTGGAAGCAGAATAAAGTTCTTTTTAAGCACAGTTATAAATACACTTAT
Organism: Heteronotia binoei; assembly: GCF_032191835.1. Classification (NCBI taxonomy): domain Eukaryota; kingdom Metazoa; phylum Chordata; class Lepidosauria; order Squamata; family Gekkonidae; genus Heteronotia; species Heteronotia binoei. The sequence continues at coordinate 28,648,416 of NC_083229.1, read as the reverse complement.
GTGGGAGAACATTATGCCACCATTTCCTCAGGGGTCTACTCCTATCATATTGGGCAAAAAATGCTAATGAAATAAGCATAAATTTATACAGTTCTAGAAGATCTAATCCAAAGTCTTTACCACAAAAAGCAATCAAAATATATTGGAGGTCGTTTGCACAGATGTGGTGCCAGTATAGCAAATAATTGTTTGTTGACAAATATATATAATTTAAGGATTTCTTAAAAAGTCCTTTAAAAATGCTAAAAATATAAAAGGCCTTTTTTTGGGACATCGTTTAGCCAATAGTGCAGAATTCCATTAATCTCAAATAAATTTACACTGGAATTCTTCAAGGTGAACATAAATTATATTCCTCTGATGAAATTCTGACATTACTGGAACAACATTTTATATAAATCCAATAGTCTGGTATTGTGAACAGACACCCAAACTTTATTTGCCCTGGTTTGGTTGTGAAGGTATATCAGTTTTATGTTCGGACCTCCTATAGATTTTTGTTGTTGTTTACTTTAATAAGCACCAGCTCTCCAAGTTCTTTCAAATCACCTAATATCTGATACATTTAACTGAAAATGCCAGAGATTGATTTAAGGACATCAGATGGCTACTCCTGCCGTACTTTTTTTGTTTTAGTTGACATCAAGTCGCAGCTAACTTATGGCAACCTAGTGGGGTTTTCAAGGCAAGGTATGTTCATAAGTGGTTTGCTATTGCCTGTCTCTGTGACATGACCCTTGAATTCCATGGTGGTCTCCTATCCAAATACTAACCAGGGCCTACCCTGCTTAGCTTCTGAGATCTAACAAGACCGGACTAGCCTAGACTATCCAGGTCAGGAACCATTCCATACGAAGCCATAAATAATATGGTAGTGCAAGTATAAAATGTTACTGATCAGTTCACAGCATACTACAAGTGCCCTGAGACCTCAACCCCATAAAAGCTGCATATGAACCTAACTTAACTTGTGATGATAGGATGGATCTACTCCCAGTTTTCCAATGACAAGTAGAAGACATACACCACCAGCCTGCATTGGAACCATGGAAGTTACTTTAAAAAAAAAATTGGCTTCATATTATTTTCCGTTATCTCAACCACCCTCTCCTACGCCTCCTGTTTATCCTCCACCACCACCTGCACTGTAATCCCAGTCAAAATCTGTACCTCAGTTGCTATTTTCAGTTTGACTGTGCAAGTACTTTTCATGGATCTCTCAACATCACATCTAGTTAAGGTTGCCAACCTGTAGATGTTACTGGAGATCTGCTATTACAACTGATCTCCAGACAACCAAGATCAGTTTCCCTGGAGAAAATGGCTGCTTTGAAGGGTGGACTCTATGGCATTATATCCTTTGATGTCCTCCCCTCCTCAAGCTCTGCCCACTCCAGGCTCAACCCCCCCAAATTTCCAGAATCCTGAGCTGGCAACCTTAAATCCAGTTAAAACCCTAAATCCAACTATGGACCTGTATAGCCCTGTTGTGCCGACTTTGCCTAACTGAGGCAATGTTCTAATCACACTTTTTGTAATAGCATCTTACCCGGTGTTTTCAGAAATATTTTGACAGGACAAATTGATGGGGTCAGGGTGATGGATTAAGGATATTGCTCACATTATTCTCCCCTCTAATTCAAGAGCTCAGAACAGGGTTTTCCCCGGCCCTACAACCTAATCCTTTGCATACAGGAGATAGCAGGCAAATCACACACTCAACCACAGAGCTATGGGGCCTTCCTCAAAATAAACAGCTTTGAAATTCATAATTCAATCACCAGAAGCTGAAGTGGGAACTTCAGCTTCCCAGGGCCCACCCCATCAATGCTGTAATCAAGAAACACCCAAAACGCAGGTCAGAAAGGATGTGAAAAGTTGTTATTCTCTGCACAGCAACCGTTTTTTACCCCTCCAGGGAATTCCAGCTGGTATGCACTATTTTAAATTGCTTTTCTTCCACATTATAGAATACACACTAACAGAAAGAAAATGGATAGCTTTCAAAGCAGCCTAAACACAAAATATTAAATTACAGTTGCAATGGCGTTCCAAAGCTTGCTCTTATAAATGCGAAGCCGATCATAAATTTGAAGAGTTGCTAACGGCTGAATAAATCCTATTAAACAGTGCTTACTATAGGCATAATCAATCAAAGAACGATCTTAGTCAGGCTATAATTTTAATTATGCCCATATCTATAATTAACCTTAATCTCAGATAATAATAAATAAATAATAGCTGAATGCTCAAAGCAAGAATGTTGTATTAATTTTCAATTATTTAATTGCATACACCAATAAATCACTCAAATTAATAACCTTCAACCACCCAAAAGAGAGGGGAAAAATGGCCAAAGGCTCTTTTATAATTTTCTTCAAAACCGAAGACGGAGAAAACTTATGCATAGGTCGTTGTTGATGTAAAATAAAAATTCAACAGTTGCCAAGTTTTGCTTCAGCAATATTTTCCCAAATTATCTCCCGCTGTGCTGTTACCTTTGTGGAGGCACCTAATCTATCAAACGCCTTGTTCCAGACAAAGCCAAGGACTGGAAGAACCTGCTAAAAGCTTCAGATTAACATAATTCAGATTACCATAATTCAGCGGTTCTCTTGTTTTGTTTCCTTGGGGATTCTCAAACCTTATATAAGGAACCTCCGTAAATCAGAAAGCAGTATTGTGAAACCCAGGCCTAGAATTCAATGGGAGCTCACAGGAGCGCAGCTCCTGTACCTTTCTGAGAGTTCCACCTCCTCCTTCCCACCTTGTCCATTGAACAGTAGATGCAACTGCATAGCAATCCCTGGATGAGCTCCACCACCTATTTTTCTACAAAACGACCCCTGGTGAAACCCAACACAACATATTTTGCTTGTTTTTCTAACCCCTGGCCTTGTCCACTCTGTGGCAAACCCCAGAAGCAGCTTCTCTATGGACCATCTTACTGCCACAATCTGGGAGGCAGCTATGGCACAAACTATGGTAGGGGGTTCCCAAAAATGGCCGCTGGAGAAATGATTGGCTGTGCAGACTGTTTTTTTTTTAATGTGACTGTAAATTGTGTGCACGCCATAAAATACTTTTAAATATGCTCATTTTAAAGGGCATTCTGTTAAACAGGAATACAGCCTGAAGATGTAGAAGACTTGCAATTAGGATTATGCATAACGTCACCCCATTATATTCTCTGGTTGGCTCTGCTTCATCCACTAGCCATTTTGTCATTATGTCCACCATCATGTATTAGAATCCAAGGGTGTCTGCAGGCTCAAAAAAGTTGAGGGTAGGGGTGTACAATTTTTTTCCTTGGTATTTTCTGGTTTGGGTCTATTGGATCCCCCCAAAAAATCAGGATTCCAGAAAAAAAAACCAGATCCCAACACTGCTAAAGTTTTTGAATCTGGGATTTTTACTTTTATTTTTTTTTTAATTTCAAATGGGGGGGGGGTCCAGTAGACCCAAACCAAAAAAAAAAACTGGGGGAGGGGGAGCGCTAAAATCAATGGAGAGGCAGCTCAGCTGGGACTCTTTTGAGTGGTCCCTTTAACCTGGACTGCTCAAAAGAGCTCACCAAGCAGCCAAATTATGGGGAGAACTCTACCTACAGGCTCTGCAGGGCAACCCAGTTCATACTTCCCAAAAGAGCATGTCAAAGAGTCAATACTGTACAGCAGGAGTCCTCAACCCCCGGTCCGAGGACCAGTACCAGTCTGTGGCCTGTTAGCAACCGGACCGTGAGTTGTATAATTGTATCATTATATATTACAATATAATAAGACACTGGATTTATATCCTGCCCTCCACTCCGAATCTCAGAGTGGCTCACAATCTCCTTTATCTTCCTCTCCCACAACAGACACCCTGTGAGTTGGGTAGGGTTGAGAGAGCTCTCCCAGAAGCTGCCCTTTCAAGGACAGCTCTGCAAGAGCTATGGTTGACCCAAGGCCATTCCAGCAGCTGCAAGTGGAGGAGTGGGGAATCAAACCCAGTTCTCCCAGATAAGAGTCTGCAAATGTAACCGCCACACCAATTGTACACAATTGTATCATCCCAAAACCATGCCCCCCCAACTGGTCCGTGGAAAAATTGTCTTCCACAAAACTGGTCCCTGGTGCCAAAAAAGGTTGGGGACCATTACTGTAGAGCATCTATCTAGCCTCGCGCAAGATCCCAATTTCAATCCCTGACATCCCCAGCTAAAAGGATCTGGTGGTATGAAAGAACTCTACCTGAGATGCTGGAGAGATGCTAAGTAGACAATACTGACCTTAATGACCAAAATAGCTTTATGTGCTCATGTATGATTTTTTTTTAAAGAATGTCAATGCTAAGAGGTAAGTTACAAACAAGGAAGCTGATTCCCCCCTCCCAGCCTAGCATTTCCAGTTTTAAAGGACAAGAAGAAGAGAAAGAAGAACTGGAGATGTATACCCCACCCTTATCTCTGAATAAGAGACTCAGAGTGGTTTACAATCTCCTTTATCTTCTTCCCCCCACAACAGACACCCTGTGAGCTGGGTGGGGCTCAGAGATCTCTCCCAGAAGCTGCCCTTTCAAGGACAACTCCTACAATTGCTATGGCTAACCCAAGGCCATTCCAGCAGGTGCAAGTGGAGGAGTGGGGAATCAAACCTGGTTCTCCCAGATAAGAGTCCACACACTTAACCACTACCCCAAACTGACAAGGTATTAGGTAATGTGAAAGACCTCTGCCTGAGATCTTGGAGAGCCATTGCCAATCTGATTAATTAATGCTGATCTTGACGGACTGGTCTGGTTTAGTATAAGGCGGATATGACCTGAGTCTTCATTACTCTAGCTCCATTTCTCATTTGCCAGTTTCCTTCATTGTTGCTATTCATGCTTGGAAGGAAGTCAAGTTCTTTATCAGCTGCTTTGCCAGACCTTCTTTGAATTTTTATCTTTTCATTAATAAAGTGAATATCATACCTAACCAAGCATCACTGCTGCAACCTTCAAGGTAAACATGTGCTGCACTGCCCTCCTTATCGCTGTCTTTTGAGACAAACAACATCACCCAACTGCTCTTTGTTTATTCCTCCTTCTGGGCCAATGATACAGCCAGGAAAGCCTTCTGCTTCTCACAAATTAGCAAAGAGCAACTGAAGAGCAATCAAGGCAGGGCTCCCCACTGACCAATTTCTCACTAGTCCTTGCTCCACTTCTGGGCTTCTGCTTTCCCTGGCTCAAGTGACAGATCCCCCCAGTTGCTGCACAGGGGCATTTTGACCCACAGCACCCTCCAATTTCCCTCACGGCTTCCTGATCTCTTAAAAAAAAAACACCACCAAACAAGATCAGGAAGCCGTGAGGGAAACTGAAGGGAGCCATGGGTCAAAATGCACTCGTGCAGCAATTGGTGGAGAACTGATCGCTTGAGCCGGGGAAAGCAGAAGACCAGGGGTTGAGCAACTGCAAGTGAGGAATCGGTCTCTGTGTTTCCTTGTGGTTATATCAAAAAGTGTTGAATAACTGCTTTCCTACAAATTATAATGACTCACAGACAGAAAACCAGAGACTATAAACAGATCATCCAGTCCAACTTCATTTGCAAGCGTGCAAAAGCCTTCCTGTATACCATGACCCTACAATATGCCATCAAGTATGCCCAATTTTAATTATGATTGGCTGTCGTGCTATATTCACAAAGAACGGATCAGGCCAGTATATGATGAACAACTCAGGCTATAGCTGAAGAGCAAGCCCATTTACTAGGGTTGCCAGCTCTGGATTGAGAAACACCTGGAGATGCTGGAGGTAGAGCCTGAGGAGGGCAGGGTTTAGGGAGGGGAGATATTTTATCGAGTCCACCTTCCAAAGCAGCCATTTTCTCCAGGTGATTTTCTCATGGAGATCAGTTCTAATGCCAGGAAATCTCCAGCCACCGGCTGGAGAACCGTTTGTACCTTTTAGGTACCTTTTTGTACCTTTTGTACCAATTGATCGATTTTTGGCATTCATAGAATATTGAGCACTGGTTCCAGGTTGTTAATTATTGATAGAATGCGGCAGCTGCCACAAAGGAGATTTGCACCTTGTGAAATTGTCTACTGTGCTCTGTATATTTATGAATTGAGCTGCGGTTCCAGAATAATCAAGCAATTGTCGGACGAAGGACGCAACCAAAACACGTCCATTGTTACCGGAAGCGTGTCACTTTCATTATTCTGGAAAGAAATGTCAATACTTTTTGAACATTCATTATATTGGAGGAAATTCTTTTCACTTTGGGTTGGTGGACTCTATATTTATTACAGTAGCGTTATTTATACATATATTTATATGTCCAATATTGCAAAATAACTGTAGTATCTTATTGTAGCACGGCTGGATATCCATAATTATATGTTCAGATACAATTGATTATTAAGAGTATTAGCAAGTTTGTGTACACTGTGTAGTGATGACGACTTACAGGCACGGTTATCTCCAGGTCTTCAACCACCTGGAAGCTGGCAATCCTACTGTCAGCATGCTGCATAGCAGATTCAGCAATACTGTGTAGCAATATATATTTTAAACATTTGACTCTAATTACATGGATTCCTTCTCCACAGCAAAATATAACATACATACATACATACACACACAGAGCCACAAAGGAATTACAGGATGTATTATTTTGTTCCAACAGAATAAAATGGCTAGCTCTTTGCAAATATCCTGAGCGGCCACTGTGAACTGATTGGTGCATCCTAATGAGCAGCCCTGAGGTCCTTGGAGTGCCACTGCTGCATATTGCTTACAGTGGCATCTAGAATCAAGTTAGAGTCCAGACCAACAAGGGTTTTAGGGTTTAAACTTTTGAGAGTCGAAGTTCCCTTCATCAGAGGAAGGACAGGTTTCTTACCTGTAACTGGTGATCTTCGAGTGGTCATCTGTGCAATCACACATATGGGTAATCCGCAGGATTGGCCCCGACCTCGGAGAGTTCAAAGCAATCTTGATCGTAGATCTGGCGCGCCTCCCACTTGTCCTGGGAGGAGACAGCTACTGCGCATGCCTGGACAAGGGGGAGGTGCTTAGCCACTCAGTTTCTTCCCGCCGCCGGATAGGTGGAAATAACTGTGCTTACTAGCTTCCAGCAGCGGGGAAGGCTGGGTGGGTCTGTGTGATTGCACAGATGACCACTCGAAGATCACCAGTTACAGGTAAGAAACCTGTCCATCTTCTTCGTGGTCTCTGTGCATTCACACATATGGGTGATTAGCGAGCCATTTCTTCGGAGGTGGGTGCTGGACCTGTAAGAACATGAAGGGTTAGAGCGTAACGTAATGATAGTGGTACTCACAGTGGTTAGTCGAAGATCGATCGTAGCACTGCTTGTCCGAAGGAGGCATCTCGCCGGGCACGGACGTCGAGAGCGTAGTGCGAGGCGAAGGTAGATGTGGAGGACCAGACGGCTGCAGCGCATATGTCCTCTATAGGGATGCCTTTCATGAAGGCAGACGAGGTAGCCACGGCTCTGGTTGAGTGGGCTCGTATATGTTGAGGGATTGGTTGTTTTGCCAGCTGGTAGCAGAGTTCGATGGCAGCAACAATCCATTTGGAGAGTCTCTGAGTAGATATTCTGCTGCCCTTATTATGGGTAGCGTAGGTGACAAAGAGTCTAGGGTCTTTACGGATTTGGCGGGTTCTGTCTATGTAGAAGGCTAGGGCTCTCCGTGCATCCAGGTTGTGGAGTGCCCTTTGTCCCGCGTCCGCGGGGTGCTGGAAGAAGGCTGGTATAGTGGACTGTCTTCCTAGGTGAAAGGTAGAGACGACCTTGGGTAGGAAGGTCGGGTCAGGTCGGAGGACCACCGTACTGTTATGAAATATCGTATACGGTGGGTCTGCTCTGAATGCGCAGATGTCACTGGCCCTCTTGCCTGTGGTGAGGGCCGTAAGTAGTGCCGTCTTCCATGACAGCAGGTGTAGTGGGATGGAGGCCATGGGCTCGAAGGGTGGTTTCATGAGTTGGCTCAGGACTAGGGACAGGCTCCAGGTGGGTAGAACTTGTTTGATTGGTGGGTGTAGGCGAATGATGCCCTTGAGGAAAGCTCTGGTCGCGTGGTGAGAGAATACCGTTGTGCCATCGATGCGGGGGTGGAAGGCAGAGATGGCTGCCAGGTGTACCTTCAGGGAAGAATACGACAGACCCGCTCTGGAGAGCGTTAGGGTGTAAGTTAGTACCTGAGGTATAGTGGCGAGGTTGGGGTCGAAGTTGTGCTGTGAGGCATAGTGTGAGAAGCGTTTCCACTTAAATAGATAGGATTTCCTAGTAGATGGTTTTCTGGAGTTCACTAGGACCTGACGGACCTCCGGAGGGAAGTCTAGAAACTGATTCTCCAGGCTGTTAATTTGAGCGATGCCGGGTTGTGGTGAAGGACCCTGCCGCCCTGTTGAGAGAGGAGATCCCGTGTTTGAGGGAGCTGGATGAAGGTATTGTTGGACAGGAGCAGCAAGGTCGTAAACCAGGGTTGGCGCGGCCACCATGGAGTTATGAGGATGCAGTTTGTGTGGTCTACCTGAATCTTCTGTAGAACTCTGGTGATAAGTGGAATGGGCGGAAAGAGGTAGTGGAGTGTTCCTTTCCAAGTTTGTATGAAGGCATCCCCCCTGGAGAGGTGGGATGGAGGACCTCTCATGTAGAAGCGGGTGCATTGGGCATTTGACGGTGAAGCAAATACATCTATCTTCGGTTGTCCGAAGATGCTGAATATCTGTCTGATGTATCGGCTGTTGATAGACCACTCGTGGTTGTTGGTGGAGTGGCGGCTCAGGGCGTCTGCCTGGGTGTTCTCGGCCCCTGGTAGGTGTACGGCCGTGAGGAAGATGCCCTGGCTTATGCTCCAATGCCACAGGGCTAGGGCTCTCTTGCAGAGTCTGACGGAGGCGGTGCCGCCCTGCCTGTTGATGTAAAAGACTGTGGCGATGTTGTCGGAGGTGATCTGGACGTGCTGGTTCCTTAGCGATGGGAGGAAGGACCGCAAAGCCTTGTGCACTGCGATGAGCTCCAGGCAGTTTATGTGGAGAGAGCGTTCGTAGTCTGTCCACTGGCCCTGCACCGTGAGGTCTTCCAAGTGGGCTCCCCATCCCCAGTTGGAGGCATCTGTGGTTACAATCACCGAGGGCGGTGTCTGCTTGAATGGCATGCCCTTGTAGAGGTGACGTTCCTTGGTCCACCATTTGAGGGATGGTACAATGTGTAGTGGAAGGGTGAGCAGTGTGGATTGATGTTGTGTGTGAGGGCGGAAAGTTCTTACGAACCACATTTGGAGGGGACGCATGTGCAGCTTCGCAAACCGCAGAACTGCTGTGGTTGCTGCCATGAGGCCTAGCATTCTCTGGAAGGTGAGCGCTGTTTGGGAGCGCTGGGCGATGATAGTGTTGGCCAGTGACATTATGGCGAGTGCCCTGTCCTGAGGTAGGAAAGCCGTTTGCGAGAGCGTGGAGATGTCTGCTCCTATGAATTGGATCCTCTGGGTAGGGACTAGTTTGGATTTTGAGAGGTTGACTAGGAGGCCTAAGGTGGCCAGGGTGGAGAGGGTGGTCGAGACGTCCAGTTGTAGTTGCTCCCTGGAATGGGCGACGATCAGCCAGTCGTCTATGTACGGGAAGATTGATATCTGCTGCTGGCGTAATGTGGCTGCTACTACTGCCATGCACTTGGTGAAGACCCTTGGTGCTGTGGAGAGACCGAAGGGAAGGGAGCAGAACTGGAAGTGCTGCTTCCCTATGGCGAACCTGAGGAATCTTCTGTGATGATGGTTGATTGTAATGTGGAAGTAGGCGTCCTGGAGGTCTATGGACGCCATCCATGCTCGTTCTGGGATGAGCGGGAGGATTGCCTGAAGCGTGACCATACGGAATTTCTTGTAGGTTATGTGTAGGTTGAGTTTGCGGAGGTCGAGAATGGGTCGGAGTCCTCCGTCCTTTTTTGGCACCAGGAAGTACCGGGAGTAGAAGCCGGTGCGATGGTATTGGGGTGGGACTGGTTCTATCGCGCCTTTGTCCAGCAGAGACGCGATTTCCGTCTGCAGGGGTGCGGACGGGGGTGTGGTGAGGAACCGGTGGTGCTTTGGAGTGGACGTAAACTCTATTAGGTAGCCTCTTTGAATGATGGCGAGGACCCAGGCGTCCGATGTTATGGTCCTCCAGGCAGTGTAGAATGGTTGTAGTCGTGTTGATGGGTTTGGCTGATGGAGGGAGACTGGACGGCTCGGGGCAGGGAGGTCAGAGAGACGGTTTGGGTGTGGTTGAAGGTTTCTTGGTTGTTTGGCGTCTGTGTTGAAAGGAAGGTTTGGACTGCGGTGGTTTGCGCTTCCATGGTTCCTGTTGCCGTGGGGATCTGTTCCCTTTGTATTGGTTGGACCTCCAGTTCCTTTGTCGATTGGTTTGGGTCAGAGGTTGGGAGACTCCCAGTCGTCTTGCCCTCTTCCTGCCATCGTCTACAGATGTGAGGATGTCATCTGTAGAGGAGCTAAACAGGCCAAGGCCATCAAAGGGCAAATCTTCAACTTTGTATTTGATGTCTGGTTGGAGGGAGGAGGACCTGAGCCACGCGTGTCTGCGGAGTGCTATGGCTGAGGCCAAGGTTCTGGAGGAACACTGTGCAGCGTGACGGGCAGTGTTGATTTGCTGTTTGGTTACTCTGGCCATCTCCTGCAGGGTGGTGGTGGCTGACTTTTGGGATGCCTCGGGCAGGGATGGTACCAATGCGGCGAGGGAGGTGGTCAGGTTGTGGGTGTATGCGGAGAAGCATGCCATGTAGTTGAGGATTTTGGTTGTGGCTGTAGTGAGGGCGTAAATCTTTCTTCCGATCGTGTCGAGTTTTTTGCCCTCCCGTTCTGGTGGTACCGGGTGTCTAGTCTGCTTCGACTTCGAGGACGAATGTACAATGATCGAGTTCGGAGCCGGGTGGGTGAACAGGAACTTGGAATCAGGTGCGTGTATCTTGTACAGCGCTTCAACCCTCTTGGATGTTGGCGGTACCGATGCCGGTTTGTCCCATGCTTCTTTGAGTGTTTCTAGTAGAACGGGGAGCATTGGGAGAGAAGAGCTGGATGGAAGATCCGCGTGGACTAGATCAAAAACGACGTCCGAGACTCTGGGAGCGTCTGTATTGAGCTTTAGATTTAGCGAGCTTGCCATGTTTGCTACAAGGTCGAGGTAGGATCTTGGGCCTTCAGACGGTGATAAGTCTGCTGGCTTGGCTATGTCGGAGTCTGGGGATTGTAGGTCCGAACCCGAAGAGTGGTCGGAGTCGGAGAGTTCCTCCTCGGATCCGTCGTCGGTTCCTTGAGGTAGGTCGGGCTGAGGTGTTGTCTTGGGAGCCGTGTGTAGGGATTCTAGTGGTGACGGGAGCTTCGGTTCGGCGCCGAGGTCCGTAGGGTCGTCATGGTGGTGAAGCGATTCGATCGATGCAGTTTGGAGTCTGTGTGTGCGATCTCGGTAGCGCGGAGACTCTTGGTAGCTGTGGTAATGGCGATCGTGGGATGGTGATCGTCGGTGCCGTCTTCGGTGCCGTGGGGATGGAGACCTAGATCTCGATGGAGAGTAATAGTAGTGTCTCCCCCTGCGGTGGCTGCGAGAGCGTCGGCGGCTGCGGGACCTGGTGCGGCGGCGACTGCGGGACCTGGTGCGGCGGCGACTGCGGGACCTGGTACGGCGGCGACTGCGGGACCTGGTGTGTCGGCGACTGCGGGACCTGGTGCGTCTGCGACTGTGAGATCGAGGTCTAGTCAGGGGATCTCTCGGGGTCGAGGGTTCTCTGGTGAGCGCGTGGGCGTCTATCGGCTGTGAGAGATCTATGAATTTAGTGGGGTCGAGAGTGTGGGTCCTAACGGATGCGGTAGAGTGCGTATCCAGCAGCTGGTCTGGTGGGGAATTCGGAATGGACGGCGACTTTGATGAGATGCGGATGATTTCCAACGGAGTGATTGACGGTGTTGCCGTCGACTTCGACGTCGGAGTCTTCGGCATCGATCCGGAGGCAGTGGCGGTCGGGTTCGGGGCCTTCGGTTTGGTGGTCGGGTTCGAGGCCGAGTCGAGAGGGCGGGTCTTATGCTTTTTTGAGCTAGTGCTACCCGTCGGGTCCGAGTGGGCGGAATCGGAGCGGCGGCGCTTTTTGGGGTCGTCCGACTTCTTAGAGTGCTTGCCGGTCTTAGGCTTACAGGGAGTCTGTGCCACGGAAGCTGCCGACTGCGCCTCTCCCACGAGGTGTGGGGAAGATGGCGCGGGTTGTTGTTGTCCGCCACGCGGCATGGCCGGTCGGAGTGAGGTTTCCATGAGGTGGCTCTTGAGTCTCGCGGCGCGGTTCTTGCGGGCCTGTTTACCAAATTGGCTGCAGTGCACGCAGGAGTCTGGACGGTGTGCCTCTCCAAGGCAGAACAGGCAAAGAGAGTGGCCGTCGGACGAGGGGATTTTGGATGAGCAGCTGGTACAGCGTTTAAAGATTATCTTGTCCCTTCCTTCCATCCGCCCGGGAGGGGGGGGGGGGAGGGAGGGGGAAAGTCCAGAAAGATAGTAAGAGGAGGCTTTTTTTTTTTTTTTTTTTTTTTATACGATACCAGGAGAAGTAGAAGATGAAGAATTGAAGCGAAGAGAAGGTAGTTGTTGGAGATTGCAATGAAGAAGTTGGAGATCAACGAGGAAGGTGCGATCCGGTCGGCGGTAAGGAAGAAACTGAGTGGCTAAGCACCTCCCCCTTGTCCAGGCATGCGCAGTAGCTGTCTCCTCCCAGGACAAGTGGGAGGCGCGCCAGATCTACGATCAAGATTGCTTTGAACTCTCCGAGGTCGGGGCCAATCCTGCGGATTACCCATATGTGTGAATGCACAGAGACCACGAAGAAGATACTTGGGTTCATCTTCCACCGAGGCATTCCACTCACTGGGAAACAATTGGCCAGAGTTTCTCTTTAACCACCTTACTGGGTTGTGAGAATTAAAGCAGGGAAGAGAAGAACCCTGTATTCTGCCTTGAGCTTCTTACAGGAAGAGCAGAATAAAAATGCATCTTGATCTACAGAGAGAAATGACAGATGAAATAAAGCAATCTCTTCCAGAAAATTGTGAAGTTCTGGAGCCAGTCACACTTCTGACTTACGGTGACTCCAGAAGCCCAGTTGTGGGGAGGGCAGGACGCAAATCAAATGAATGAATGAATGAATGAATGTTTTTTAAAGCAAGAGATGTTCAAAGGTGGTATATCATTGCCTGCGTCACGACCATAGACGTCTCCCATCCAAATACTAACCAAGGGCAACTCTGCTTCGCTTCTGAGATCTGACAAGCTCAGGCTAGCCTGGGCTATCTTGGTCAGTTACTCTCCTTTACCTCCTTTATATATTATGGTTTCCTTCAACTTGAAAGGATTAGAGACGGTGAATACGAGCTTATTTTACCTCACAAGTCATTCTGATGTGTGGCAAAAATTCTTACCACTTAGCAAAATATAGTGGAAGACACTGGTGTTCATTTTTGCCTTGCGTTCACACCTGTTCCATCATAAAAATAAATCTCCTTAATAAGTGGCAGGATAATGCAGGTGCCCAAAGTACCCTATGCATAGTGGCACCTCAACAAAGGCCAAGGCTGTCAGCCCTTGCCGTCATGACTGTTTTCCATTCTCCACCACACTACATGGCCCAGGAGTTGGGAGCAGATCCAGTGGCCATCCCCTCAGACTCACTCAGTTCCCCATTTTACCACAACTCTATGGCTTTTCTCCCACGAGGGTTCAATGATAAGAACATAAGAGAAGCCATGTTGGATCAGGACAATGGCTCATCCAGTCCAACACTCTGTGTCACACAGTGGCCAATATATGTGTATGTGTGTATATCCACATGATCCACATCTTCTCTTCTTCACCAGCTGAAAACATGCTTGGATCCAACCACCAGCCTCATGGTAAGGTTGGCCAGGCTGAGGTGAGAAAAGACTTTGGTCCAGGGTATGGGTTTTGAAGTATATAAGAAATTCCATGCAGGGTAAATGTCCATAACAGTGGGTCGGGATGATGCCTCTGAGAGAGCACTAGATAAACCATACTTTGGTTGCTCTCAGCATCTTTTAGTGAGAAGTATGCTGCGTCTGAATATGGCTAACAGATATTGATAGACCCATCCCCCTTAACCTCTTGGTGAATACTGTGCCAAAATATCAAATACTGACCCCTCCCCCCAAATTGTTCCCTCCTTAGATTAATTTAGGAACACATTGCTATTTTTTCTTTTCTTTTTTTTAAAATCATTTAATAGAAATGTTATCCTACTGCTCATCATTAAGTGATTTTTACCATCTGATGAAATAGCACCAGGATGTTAATTTTATTAATTTTAGAATTTTAATTAAATTGCTAAATTAGCTATTGCTTTTAAATATTATTGTATAACTTACTGAATTTGATTTAATGTTGTTAGCCGCCCTGAGCCTGCTTTGGCGGGGAGGGCGGGATATAAATAAAATGATTGATTGATTGATTGATTGATCATTAGAGAAACTTTCCATTATACTAGATGCCAGCACTGATATGTGATTTTTTTTTTAAATAAAAAATGGGTTTAAAAGACAATTGGCTGCCAATTTAAATGTGTACACAAGAACATGATTTAAGATTTTTTTTAGTTGTCAAATTTCACACATTTAACTCAAAAAGAAAAAAAAAGATAAGTAAATTAAATACCAATTTAAAAAAAAAAAACTCTGGAAAAAAACGTGAACATGCACAGCCTCTGAAATGTTTATGCAAGTGAGATTTAACTAAATAAATTAAGTTTTCCTGCTTTGGTCAATTCCATTCTTCAATTTAAAACCACCAGAAGACTCTCACAAGGGTGTCAGCTGATTAATGGAGCTGATTCACAAACTAATGGAGTTGGGCTCTCAAGTGCTATAAAATGCATTGTGTACCCAATAAAAACCAAAAAAGAAGCTTGGGGGCATTCCCCGTTGTATTTGGTAGCTGTTTCTAAGCATCTTGATCTATAAATTTCCCTTGCACATCTGATCTTTTTATATGATTTCTATTTAAATAACTTGCTCCAGTGGCTGAGGGCAGAAACAAAGCACCTATATGTGCAGGCTTGCATTTCTCCTCAGGACACCTAAAGCAACTCCAGAAGGCCCAGCCCAAACCAGTGTAGCAGATAATCTGGCATGAGTAATGGCTGGTTCTGTGGTTACAACAAAAGAATGCTTTGCTGGCTGGGGTTAACCAATAGTTTCTTCATGGGAATATGGAAAACGGTGAGATTAGGAAGATGCAGAGGAAATGTTGGAAACACGTAACACTAAGATGGCAAACAAAATACTGCGATGAAGCAAGTGCCTGAGGGAAATCTAGTGCATTTTTGCCCTGTCTTGGATGGCCCAGGCTAGCCCAATCTCATTAGATTGGTGTGTATTTGGATGGGAGACCACCAAGGAAGTTCAGGATCATGATGCAGGGGCAGGCAAGGGAAAACCACCTCTGTTCATCTCTTGCCACTTTAAGCTGGTTGTCACTTGATGGCATATTCCACCACCTGTGCGTTTTTATTCCACTCTTCCTCCAAACGCACATATATGCAAGGGTAGAATTCTAGCAGGAGCTCCTTTGCATATTAGGCCACACACCCCTGATGCAGCCAATCCTCCAAGAGCTGCATCGGGGGCTCTTTTTTGTAAGCTCTTGGAGAATTGGCTACATCAGGGGTGTGTGGCCTAATATGCAAAGAAGCTCCTGCTAGAATTCCACCTCTGCATATACGCTTCTCCTTCCACAGTGTGAAGTAGATGAGGCTAATTGAAAGGGACTGGCCCAAAGTCTGCCCATGAGCTTCACGACAGTTGGGATTTGAACCTAGCTCTCTCAAATCCTAGTTTACCATTCTAACCATAACGGCACACTGGATCACCAAGACAAAAGACCATTCAGTCCAAAATGATGTGGCTAATTTCCTGATCAAAGGTAGAATCTTGAGATGTCTGAATGACCTGTACCACTTCAGGCTGTAATTGGAAAACACAATTTTTGAATGTTGTGTCACACATACTCCCTGGCACCTAAAGCAATTACCACATTGGGGAAGAAGGGTCCTAGCACATCCAATTTCTTATTGTTTCCTAGTTTCTACTTTATAAGAAGTTATATTTTTAAATGCTACTCTCTCCCACATCTGTTCTATTACAGCAGACTCCTACCACTTTATTCCTAGCTTTGTGCTACATCTGTTTTGTTTTTATTCTCCCTATATTCTAAGAAATTCAGGGAGACTAGATTTTATTTATCACTTTTTCATTCCACTCTTCTTCCAAGGAGTATGGTTCCCCCTTTCCATTTAATCCTCAAAATAACCCTGCAAAACACACTGGAATGAGAGAAGGATGAGCCAAAGATCACCCCATAAATTGTCATGATAAGCAGAGATTTAAACTGGGTCTCCGCATCCCTAGTTCAATGCTTGAACCGCTACACCAAATTGGCTTTCCCATGCAGGCCACTCCTTGGCTATCTGAAGTTCATAAAGTCAAAGTTATTCCACACAATGTCAATTTGCAGCTTCTTTGAACTGACTAATTAAATATTGGCTTCTCAGTTCAGAAGATTTGGTTCATAGTTTAATTCAAGTTTGGTTCATAGTTTAATTCAAGTTTCACATTGTGAAAGTTAATACCTCTTCAAGGGGGCACTATCTTCTACAGAACTGGAGACAGCCCTTGGGGCAAATGGTGTGGTTTGCAGCAACTGTTCTATGCATGATCAGGGGAACAGAGTAGAAGCAAGAGCAGATGAGGCGTGAAAAAGGTTTTGCAAACACCACATTACAACTCTTTGAAGGAAGTGGTGAGATACGATGTGACCAATAAGTAAAGATGTGTAAAATAGCTGATGTAGATGTACTCCAGGGTATCGAGTGACCCTTCACAGCTTTGAGAGTTAAGTTTTCCTCTGAAATGCTCGCACCACCTAAAACTAAACATCTCTCTCTCTTCAAACATCATAATGTGCAGGCAGCGATGATACATTATTCAAGTTCCCTTTGATCTTCACTCCTCTCTTACCTCCATGCAAGTGTAACTTAAAGCAGGAGCACCAACCCTCTGAAGTACACTAACCTAGATAAAGAGATGCTGTTTGTTTGTTTCTAATGGGTTTCAGACGTCACTCTTTCACCTTCCCATTGAGACAGAAGAACACAGAAATGTAAAATGCTTACCCAGAAGTTTACCTAACAGCATCAGCCTAATAGCGTCAGCACTAGAGAATCTCAACAAATTGCCATGGAGAATGTTAGAATTATTCTTCCCACACACCAGTTATAAAGTCTTGCTGCAAGCTTCAAACTTGCAAGAAATTGGATTAAAGATTAAGCCACTCGGTAGCTTAAAGCCAGGTGTTTTCTGTGCTAAAATCTCATTCTATAAATGCCCAGAGCTCTGTTGATTCCACTGCATCAGGACTTTACAAACTTTGAAAACTGTAATGGGGGGGGGGGGGGAGAGGGCTTTCTTCCTTGAACACTTTTAATTACCAAACTCCGATCACCTACTTTGACAGTGTGTTGGCTCATAGGATGCCTGACCAATCAGGTGCCTGACTAGAGTCCCTTATGCCAATGTCAGGATTCACCAGCAGCCACGCAGTGAGTTTGTGCGCGGTCAAGTCCCATCACTACTTCCACAACTCAATTCCACCCTCCCCAAAGGGCTACTGGAACACTTTAGCCTCTACTGAGCAATGTCCATTTGTATAGTTAATCCTTTAGGACCCCCAGATGGCTACACTGATGGCCTCAAATGTGTTTTGGCCAAATGCTGCAGTCAAGGGAAGAGGTGGGTTCTTTGTACATTTGAGCAAGATTGTATTTAGAAGCATCGATTCAGCATGTGAGCCAAAATCAATTTTTAAAAATCCATCTAGGTTCAATCTTCTAGACCCTCCTGCCCCCAAAAGGACTAAAACTTAAATATATATTTTAGAATATACTGGCCAAAGTCTTTTCCCCTCCACAAACTGAACATAAAAAGCTCAAGACCAATTCAAATCTACTTTTCAAAAATCATGTTTTCATTCTATTTACATTTCCTCTCATCCTTCCTCCTTCTACTATTTTGTTTTGTTTTGTTTTTCTCTTTCAAATTAGTTCTGCAACAGCCCCCTCCCACCAGACTTCATTTTAAAGATTCAGTATATATTAAGAAGCCCATGCAGGAATTCCATGAATCTAGATGGACGGGTTTCAAACAAATCTGCTCTTTTTGCTCCAGACACAGTCCTCAAACTATGCAAATTCCATAGGGCTGTTTCAGCAAGGAATACATTAGCCTCAGAAAGTCATGCTAGCTTTTCATGGCAAATGGAACACCAGCAATAGTTTCTTTCTTTCTTTCTCTTTCTTTCTTTCTTTCTTTCTTTCTTTCTTTCTTTCTTTCTTTCTTTCTTTCTTTCTTTCTTTCTTTCTTTCTTTCTTTCTTTCTTTCTTTCTTTCTTTCTTTCATGTGTGACATGCAAAAAATTCCCCATGAAGCCCAAATTAAAGCATTTGCCTCTTGTTCTTCGACACTCTCCTTTTGGGTCCAAACAAAGGGCTCAGTTCCCTTTGATTACATTAGCTATTTGCTTTAATCCAAAAGGTTTTGGCAAACCATATGTTCTGCATCATTAAAATCAGATATTCTGCCTTTGATCTCCAGGTTCTCTCAGTTGACTGCCTTTCCTTGCTACAACATACTCCTTGCTTTTGAAGTTATCTCCTTGTTTTATACAATGGGGCTGAACTCTTCAGCCAGATTTGATAGGGTTCCACAGGATACTATCCATACTCTGCTATTTTTTTTTCTCTTTACCAAATGTTTTTATAGATATCCTGAGACAAGTATCTTTGAGGGAAAATATACTTAGATGGTTATGATGCTGTAAAAGCTAAACCTTTGAAAATGCTGATCAGTATGTACATCCACACAAGTTTTCATATTAAAACCATTGTATTCCTAAGAATAAATCTTGTTTAAAACTGGCATTTAATACATTGTACACAGTTTAGCAATTACACAGAGCCATGGTTTATTTTAACCAGGGATGGTTTGTGAATGTCATGGGTACTGGGGACTCTGCAGAAGAAGCTGAGCCTGCACCAGTGCCCCTGCCACCTGCACCAGTGCCCCTGCCTCCTGCTGGAGAAGATCCAAGCCCCCCTGCCTCGCCCTCTCGGGTGGCTCATGTGCATGACCGCCTTCGTCAGGACCTCAGGGATCGGAGGAGGGTGGCGCGCTCACGAACAAGACGCTCCCTGAGCCCTGAGTTTTGAAAGGATTCTGGCCCTTCTAGGAGTGAGGATGCTGGAGTCTCAGCAGGATCCTGGCTGCCTCTCTGAACCAGCAATTAGCCCAAATGGGCAACAGACAGCAGAGGGCTACATAGCTGTGGGCTTTGGGAGGAGGCTTTGTGGAAGCAACTAGTCACTTACCTGACGTTCTAGCATCCACTTTGGCTTTGACTTCTGGACCCCCTGACTTCGGCTTCTGAACCTCTGACCTGCGATACCTGGACTGTGATTCGGTTGTGGCGCCTTGGACCCTCTTTGCTCACCAGCTACAGACCTTGGACTGCCCCTGGACTTTACCTGACCCGGCCCCAGCCCGTGACAGTGATGCATTCGGACATTACTAAAGTACTCTTGGATGCAGTTGAGAGATAGCAGCACCCCAGCATAACCATACTAGGGGGGCGGGAAAAACAGTAGAAGGAGAAAATGCTGAGAGTTGAGCGTAGAACTACCATACTGATTCATGATGGTGACAAGTTGGAAGCAATACTCCTTTCCAAGCTGTGGAGTCTTGTGAGCAGCAATTCTACTTTGTGAACTACTGGCATTAAAGTTCTGAGCAAGCGATTTGGCTACTGCATAAATTAGTTTGATCTGGGGCCATCCTTCCTGAGCTAAGACTAAAAATGTGTGAGCCGGAGGCTAAAAAAACCCTGTGAGTAGGTTAACACAAACTCAGTTTAGAGGGAACATTGGTTGGAAGGGTTGAAGTACTGAGAGGCATCTCATACTGATGGAGAGAGGTGGAAAGGTTGAAGAGCACTTCCAAAACCCTCTCTTCTGTGGGCCCTGATAGTTCCAAAAACGGGCTTGGGCTGGAGTCAAAATATGCCAATTTTTGTCTGGTAATTTGGAATTGAGCTCCATTAACTGATCATTCCAATTTATGAAAAAATCAAAGCACTGAGCAAAAAGAAAGAAAGAATGCAACACTAATTATTATTATTATTATTATTATTATTATTATTATTATTATTACTACAACAACAACCACAATACTATCATCATCATCAAGTTTGGTCAGAATGCTACAAAGAGATGCCTTTTATATGGTGATTTAAAAAAAAAAACCAGCAAGAGCCTTCACATTCTATTTTAAGTTGGAAGGTTATTTTCCTTTCAGGATTCTTTGCATGGGGCAAATAACTGCTAGAGATGAAAACCTTGCCCACACATGCTTCACATCATGAAATAAGAAAAAAAGATCTTTCCTAATTTCAATCACATCTATGGCTTCCCGCACCCCAACCCACTCCTTCCCATCTCCAAGCAACCCCCCCCCCCCGCCCTTTTTCTTTTCTTAAAAGATGAGTTTGGGAAATCAGAGGCAGCACATGGCAAGTCAGAACCTTTTAAGCCATACTTGTACAGTTTGCTAAACAAATTCAAAGTGAATGTCCTAGGGCAAGGGAGAAGGGAGATCTAGGAGAGAGAATTTCGGCACGAGATTGCTTTTCCAGCTTTTCGCCTTAAATGCAAAAAATAACTTGCAGTGTACTGCACTGTGCCTATGGTAATCTGAAGTATCTGATAATCTTTCTTTCTTGCACGTATATCCCGGCCTTTCCCCAAGGAGTATATGGTGGCATACCTATGAATTAGGTTAGGCTAAGTGTACATGATTGGAAGTCCACAGAGATTCATGGCTCAATAGGAATTCAAAACCAGCCCTTTCCAGACCAAGGTGCCTAGCAGTGCATGGATTTTACTGTAGCTGTTTTATTGTTCCTGCTTTTATCATTCAATATTATGTTTTTATACACACTAAAAGCCACTTTGAATGCACTGCTGGTGGCAAAAAGGCAGCATAAATGTTTAAATAATAATGCATGCATAAAATGCCGTCAAGTTGCAGCTGATTTATCATCAAGGGGCTTTCAAGGCAAGTGAAAAGCAAAGGTGGTTTGCCCACTGCCTTCCACTGCAGTCTTCCTTGGTGGTCTCCCATCCAAGTATCAACCAGGCTTAGCTTCCAAGATTTGACTATACCATGCTGCCTTCCCTCCCTTAAATAATAATACTCAGGGGCTTTCTTTGTAGAAAAAGTCAAGCAGGGACTCATTTGCATATTAGGTCACACCCCGTCACCATTATTTCACACAGGCCATTTTTGTAGAAAAAGCCCAGCAGAAACTCATTTGCATATTAGGCCACACCCCAAGACACCAAGCCAGTTGGAACTGCGTTCCTGCTCAAAAAAAGTCTTGATAATACTTAGCCTTTGTATGTCACTCTCATTGTTCAAAATGCTTCACATATATACAGCATCTTGCTGTCATTTCTCTAACAGCCCATTTAGGTAGACAACTGTTAACGTGCTCATATTGCAAGGTGTGTGGAGACAGAGTATGTCTTGCATACAGAAGTCATGGAAGAGATCAGCATAACTCCTAAACTATAGCTCAAACTATAGCCATTTGAATCAGTAACAGGTAACTGAGCAGTAGAGATGCTAATTACACAGCTAGACCTAAAGGGCTTTCCATCAGTCCAAGTGAGACATGATGCTTGTTGCTTTTGAGTTTGAAGCAACTCTGAAGAAGACTGCTTCCAATGCATTAAAAGGAGATGGAGTAGGTTCCTGAACATCGTTTTACATTCCCAGATTACAGCAGTATATTACTATGAATACAGGGGAAGCGGGATACTGAGCACCTTTCTATTCTTTATGTAGAATGAGACAGCAGAACCCACATTGCAGAGAGGAGATAATAATTTGTACCTCAAAAAAACCAAGACACTGTTTGCTTGTAGTAAGCTAGTATATAAGGATAAAAACTCCCTGAAGTGTTATGCATATTATTACATGCAAAGATCTGTTTATAGGAAGGGGCTGTTAAAATATATGGTTTTCTTCCCAACTGTAGTTGGAATGTGTCCAGTCCAGTTCTTAGCTGTTCAGCCTACTATTCCAGGGGTGGCCAACGGTAGCTCTCCAGATGTTTTTTGCCTACAACTCCCATCAGCCCCAGCCAGCATGGCCAATGGCTATTCCATCCTATATAACTATTCCATTCTATATAACAGTATAGTTAACAGGAGAAAACAGATGTTTTGTTATTGGGCACTTGGATGATTAAGAATGGTGCAGTATTTTTTTTTTAAAGAACCAAAAAAAAGAGAGTCCTGAATGAAAGACCGAAGAATCAGTGATCCATAACATTACATTTAATGTTATGTTTGTTAGTAAGAACACATGACTGACTGTGTCACCATGCTCTTTAAGTGGTCATCATTACAGGAATCAGGGGGCTGAAACGCCCTATCGGGGGGGGGGGGGGCTAAATGCTTTCCTCAAACTCCAGGTACAAATGATTTCCAGGTGTTGGTAATTATCACTTGCAGTGTTTGATATTCCAGACTCTACCTTGAAATGTAAACTTGACAAGTTAAACTTTTCATTATGTGCAGCAGCCTTTCAGAAAGCCAAAGACAAGGACAGACAAATAAGTCTATAATGGGGAAAAGCCAATTCCCACTGAAAACGGCAACACTTAATTACTAACTGTTTATTCCTCCCCCACCCCCCAATCATGTATTTGAAATTGACTTTTAATCCTCATCAGAATTAGGGCTCTTATACCATCCAATATGTATGGGTTGTTTCACCTCCTTTTCCCCGTGTAAAATTAAACAAGTATCTTTGTAGCAGTTTTTCTGGAGAACAAGATTCCACTCCAGTGACAACATTCTTCATTGTTACAATACTGAAACTATTTTAAGAATCAAAGCAAGTGTCCTGATCATAGAGTTACACACCAATTGCTCCAGTTTCTAAATATCATGAAATAGTACAAGTAATTGTTTTTTTTTTAAGTGTGTTGGATCCAACAAACTGTGAGAAAGTTCAAAGAGTAGATTTTTTTTTTAATCAGTTTTTGCACTGCAGCCCCCAGTGACCCTAAAGGTCAGGGGAACGCTCAAGAATCTGCATGCATGTAGCTCAAGTAGAAAGTAGCAACGATCACCACTTTCCCCTTTTGCACAAGGACCTTCACAAGCTAAAGTGGCTCACTGAAAACTGGAAGATGAGGATTTCTGCCAGTTCACACTTCCTGTTGCAAAGTCCATTCTGTTCCCAACCAGCCTTCAGTACCTACAAATCTGTGCAACCCGGAGGTTCTTTTTAACAAAACAACAATATAATTAAAAAAACAGCAACACCACCACCAACAACATGAGATTTCAATAATATCAGAGTCCTAATAAGCTAAATCACAATGCGGCAGCAAGTCCCTTCTGAGAAGGAGCTGCATGCCATTTGCAGATTTGAATAGGATGCACAGAGTTCCTTTTATAAATGAGATTCATAACTATGCTTGAGGAGCCAGGCACCATGCTGCACATGAGTACCAGGCCTTTTAAAGATCACATTCCCAGCACACATTCTTCTGATTCATGCAAACTACTTCTGCATGTTGTGGGACCCTCTTTGGTACCACTGGAGGGGACTGCAGCCATGAAGGGAAACTTTTTGCTGCCTGAGGGGGGAAAATCAGGGTTGCAAGTTCTGCCGTGTTAGGATTTGTGGAGCCATCCTCTTTGTCCATAAAAAATAAAAACTGCTAGTGGTAAATTGATGAGATCCCATCTGTCCAAGTACATAAAAAAGGACAGCAGATCTAGATAATTTAAGCAGAGAGAACATAGCCTATTTGCTAGGGAATATATAGAGATAACCTGAGTCAAATAAATGACCTTAATGGTTTCTCCTCATTACAGACTTTTCCTCAAAATGGAGATTTATAGATTTTGACCCAAAATATTTTCTGGTAATGTCAAAATAACAGGCCAGAAACAGATCACCATCGCGCCTGATTATGTGCCTGATTAATTTATTTTTAGCCTCAGCCATTTCCCCTTTTCTTTTGCAAGATTTCAACTCAAGCTATAGTGGACAGTTGCTCCAGTTCCCCTGGATTGTCTTAAAGATCCATTGTAGCAAGGCTCGTTATTTTCTTTACTATCCTCCTCCTTTCAAGCAGGTTGCAGCATTTTTAGCAGCTTCTAAACACACCTGCAGAGATCTCAGAATCCCAAGTGGCAGCTTTTAAACAACAAGATGCAATGCCAATCCTACCAACCAGGTAAAGCCTGGTAAAACTTGAAATTAAGTCCACTTGATCTTAAAGTCTCACAGCTTAAAGCATTAGCTCAGCCAACCATGACATGACACTTCCCCTTTAATCTCGCAGAAACTTCCCAGTGTTTGTTCAATGGAGAGTTGGGGAAAGACAACAGAATACCCAAAATATATTTCTAAACTGATATGCAGCAATAGGAAATATGTGGGGAAGGCTAATAAATGTTGTAGGGTTCTATTCAGACTCCACCTTTGAGGCATCTATCAGACCTTTCTTTCTTTGGTTGATTGGAAAATGTAAAAAGATATCTTTGCGCTTTAAAATACACATCCGCACAAGAAGTTTATAAACCCAGGAGCATAAAACTTATGGCATGTATATATACATGTACAAAGATGCCCTAGGAGGATGGGGGCGGGGGGGGGGGGGATGGTTTAATATGCTGAGAACTGTACTCCAAACGTGAGAGAAACATGAAAGGAGCCAGGAGAAATCAATAGACACGCATGCAACAAAAGAAAGTTTAAAATAGCTAGAAGCTTATTTCCTTTGTGATTCACGCAGCGCGTTGCAAAACCACGGTGAGCTGGCATAAATTTGTCAATTTAAGCTCTAGCAGGAAGCGTCTGGTGCTGCAAGGCCAGCTTTTGGAAGGGACAAAGTGAAGCAAATTGATATGAAAAGCTGGAGGAAACAGACAGCCAAAAGGAGAGCTGCAGCTGTCCTTTGCTCCCCATTTCTACCATCCTTAAAGATGCTGTCAATTTCATCATATTTATTAATTATAAGTTATTATTAATTATTATTATTATTATGGCTGCAATATTTTACCTATTTGGTTCATCAATTCGTTAGAAGACCTTTTGAATGACTGAAACAGTGTCCTGATTAGAAACACAGAAATGCAGAGCTGGAAGGAACTTAAGGGTAATCTAGAGCACACTGGAGGAAATTCACAGCCCCCTCCCCCTGCCCTTATTCGGACAGTTGAAGTAAACTATATGCATGGTGGAACACTCTGAGATCAGGGCTCTGCGAGATCTGCTGCAGTTCTGCAGGGCCTGTAAAATGGAGCTGATCTGCCAGGCCTTCGGTTGAGACGACAACTGCTTCATCATTCTGGCCTCCCCTGTTCCACATGTGCCCTCCCCCCCGCCCCAGCTTATTCAGTAATTGTGAGGGGTGTTTGCCCACTGCCTTTTTTTTATATCTTAGGCATTTTATAAACCTATGAGCTGTATGTGAAATTATTGAACTGCAAAATGTTTTTATGGTTTTATTTGTAATTTTAATTTGTTGTGAGCTGCCTGGAAGGGCAGGATAAAAACCCAAATGATAAATAAAGAAATCCCACACACACATACATGCATGCACAGAAGAAAATGCCTGTTCCAAAATAATGCCTGTTACAACAGACAGACAGAGGGCCAGTTTGGTGTAGTGGTTAAGTGTGCGGACTCTTATCTGGGAGAACCGGGATTGATTCCCCGCTCCTCCACTTGCAGCTGCTGGAATGGCCTTGGGTCAGCCATAGCTCTGGCAGAGGTTGTCCTTCAAAGGGCAGCTGCTGTGAGAGCCCTCTCAGCCCCACCCACCTCACAGGGTGTCTGTTGTGGGGGAGGGAAATAAAGGAGATTGTGAGCTGCTCTGAAACTCTGAGATTCGGAGTGGAAGGCGGAATATAAATCCAATATCATCATCATCATAATCACAGAAGGTTAATGACACCTGTGTTGTTTTCAGAACTATAGTTCAGTTCACAAATTTAAGCCAATGTTATCAATTAAAACCTAGAGGTGTGATCAGCCATATCTTTATTTGTGCATAGTGGTCCATGATGCCCTTTTACAATCTGTTCTGGTTCTTCCTGACAGCAAATGAGAGCGGACAATTAAGCCCGGTTTATCCATGGCAAAGTTCCCTCACATTTTATTTTACTACACCAATGCCATGGGTTAAACCCAGGCTGTGAAACTTTCCTGCCTCCCTCTTTCCACTGCAGACCGCTGATCTCCTGGAAATGATGCTCCTGGTGTTAGTGAACTATAAGGAATGACATGAATGGAGGTATGCAGAATGAAGTTGGGAATTGGTGGAAATTGACAATTTACTCCGGATCCAACCCAGTGTGAACAATGTGCTTCAGAGAATGATCTCTTGCATGGCGGAGTCAAGTTCTGACCACAGGAGAGTGTATTCAAGCTGCACATTCACAGGTAATATTGATGTGGTGAAAACAATCAACTCAAAATGACTTTACCACATCAAAAAGTGACACAGAAGTCGTCAACAATTCCAGTTTCAGAAGAAATGTACAATGTGCCTATACATCCTTCCTTTGGAACTCAGTACAGCTATAGCAGCTCTGATAGCCAAGACTCCAATCTCAACCAGAGCTCAGAAGCTAAGTGAGATGGAAGACCACCAAGAAAGACTGTGTCTACTATACAAAGGAAGCCAATAGCCAATAACGTCTGCTCTTCTCTCACTTTCTAAAGCCCATGAGGTAGAACTCTACGGGGAATCAGTTGGTTGAGACTCAACAAAACACTTTACCTTTAACTGTTATCATGTATGATGATTTACTGAATTAGAAGAATAACTCTTCTGGGGGTAGGAATGCAACAGCAATAGCAACACAAAGATGTCAACACACAACCACTGAAGTTACTGGAGAAACACATGCTCCCCTGTGCATCACGCAACATCAAATATTTTACCCCCATCTAGGCCATATATAGGAGGATATTAAAGAAGAGCACCCAAGAGAGTTACAATTCCCAACCACCAAAAAACAGAGCAGCAATACTGGGGCCCCAAACCAATGTGCAAACGATAGGAAGAAATATAAATGTTCATTGAAACTTCCACAGCTCTATTTTAGATTTCTGTTTTCAGATATTTGATGTCCCATTCTGGTGCCATTGTATGGACCTCTTCACACACAATCCACTTTGAGCTTCAGTGAGAAAGGTAGACTATAAAAATGTAAATAAATGCCCTGACTTGGATAGCCCAGGCAAGTCTGAGCCCATCAGATCTTGGAAGCTAAGCAGAGTCGACTCTGGCAAGTACTTGGATAGGATACCTCCTTGAAATACCAGGAGTTAAGAGGACAGCGGTAGGTTTTATTCAGTCATCTCTCTGAATATCTTCCAGGCCCCCAGTAGGGGTCAGTCACCAGAAGTCACCATGACTTCCAGATGCATGCACACTCTCACACACAAAAATACAAAAAAAAAAAAAGTAAACAAATCGAAATCTCTGAGTGAGCAGCTGGGTGGTGGATCTATCATGTTCTTTCTAACATACATGCAAACATGTGCATGGGACCACATGATCATTAACATCAGCTTTGCATCCTCCTTCTTTGCCCTTTTTCCAAGCAATTCAAAGCAGCCTCTACATTTCCCACGCAACCCTTTGCCGTTATCATTAAAATCCTGTGACGATTGTTCAGGCTGGGAGAGTCTGACTGGCGCAGGTTATCCATGGAGCCTTGTGATTGAGAGATCTGGACTCAAGTCCTTTTAAGACACTGGCCCTCAAAACACTGCACAACGTAGAGCCCGCAATTCCATACAACAGCAGAGGTTCGTTTTGAACTTTTGATACAAGCTTGTAGAATAACTTGGTTCCTCCAGGAGATCTTTAACTAAAAAACAAACAAACACCCTCTTGGCTTTCAAAGCGGCACACAATAAAGCTTGTTTGGATTTAAATTGATAACATTATTTAAATGGTAAGTTGCCTCGAACAGGACTCTGATGAGTCTTATTTTACTTCCTAAATAAAGCTATTGCCCAGTTAATGAATACAAGAAACAGTGAATGGAGGGAAACTTTCAGCAACATGCAATGGATATGGTGGCAGCCGGGGGAGTGGGGGGCAGTAGACCTCAACACACAGAAAAAGTTACAGTTGCAAGAAATCTTCTACTGCCAATGGAATTGTTTTTATCCAAAATTGGTGAAGAACAAGACATTATATCCAATTGGTTAAATTTATATTTAAAGGTTAATGCATGAGAGTATAATATTAAGTACGGAAAATTACTGAATTATCCAGGAGAACAAAGTTGGAGTCTGGTGGCACCTTTAAGATTAACAAAGTTTGGCACTCAAAAGCTCACACTTTTTGGGGGGAGTGGGGACTTTGTCTTAAAGGTGCTACTGGACTCCAACTTTGTTCTGTTGCTTCAGACCAACATGGCTACCCACCTGAACCTATGACTTACCCAGCGTTTCAGTTTAGTATCCAGAGCCAGTTTGGTGTAATGGTTAAGTGCGCGGACTCTAAGCTGGGAGAACTGGGTTTGATTCCCCACTCCTCCACATGCACCTGCTGATGTGACCTTGGCTCAGCCACAAGTTCTCTCAAGGCTGTTCTGCTCGAGAGCAGTTCTAGGAGAGCTCTTTCAGCCCCACCTACCTCACATGGTGTCTGTTGTGGGGAGGGGAAAGGAAAGGTTGCAAGCCACTCTGAGACTCCTTTGGGTAGTGAAGGGCAGGGTATAAATCCAACTCCTCCTCCTCATTTTGGTATATTCTTTTAAAAAAAAATGGGGGGGAGGATTACAATTATCTTCCTGTTTTTATCTACAGAATCCTGGGAGAGTAGGCTAGAGTAGCAGGTGTTAACCTAAAGTAGCAAAATAATCCCGTGACCCATTAAAAGTCTAACACATATGCAGTTTAATCCTAAACAGAGTGGCACCCCTCTGAGCCCACAGACTTCCATGTTACAGCCCACTGATGCTTCGGCCACAAGCCCATAAGATGCTGCTATGGGCCACTTTGTTGTTCTCACTATTTATGCATATCCTTTTAACAAGCACCCCATTCAGCCCATGTTCCCTAGTATCCTTAAAACAACAAACTGACACACACACAATTTAGCAAAAGCTCGGTAGCCTAATACTTATGAAATGAGCTGTCAGGCTGAACTATGCCAGGATGCTGAAATTCACACAACAGGGCATGAAACTAGGAGGAACTGTACTGCCTTGCAACCAATAACAGAAGTCACAGGTCAAGGAAGCCACACAGAGTTCCGTTACAGCCGACAATGAAACTTAATGTACTTTCCATGTCCAGAACCGTCCTCTATAGAACTTCTGCAAAACAGATCAATGATAATGGCTGCAGAAGCAGAAAAGGAGGACGACGAAAGGGAGAGGGGGAAAGGAAAAGAAAGGAATGCAAGAGATGGAAGCCCAGCCAATATTCCATTTGTAATTTGTCACACTACTACACAATAAGCCTTGGACATGAATGCACTGCCAATTTACAATTCAAATAAGCTCCCTTGGATTTTAAAAGAATGGACTGTGTACACATCAGTCAGGGTGACACCAAAACGCCCTTGTCAGGTTAATTTTAAATGCACGTTTTTCTGTGCTACTGTTAACTAATCACTATCATTACCGCCACTGTTTAAAGATGAAGCACTTCGGAACAAAAACAAAAAAGCCATGATCTCTCCTCAGTGTTTGCTTTTAATTCTTACCTAGACCCCCAGCAATATTTATTTTACTGACTTATCCCAGGGCTATTCTAAACTCATGCACGACCATTGGAAGGTTGAGATGACAGTGTGAGTCAAAGCCAATTGTACCAAAGTCAGCTGGAATGGCAACACTGCAAAAAAGGGGGGGAAAAACCCTGCTTTTTAAAGTCGTGTGGGAAAATTCACAGTTTGCAAATGAGATCCCATAGCCATACAGGGAGTTTACTCCCCCCCCACCCTTCCCATACGTAGTGGAAAACCCCTTTCTGATATATATCTACTTGACTCGCAATTTGTTAGATCTCCCTTTCAGGCAAAGGGTGTTCTCCATCTCTTTCCAGCTTTCAAAATGAGTAAAACATAGTCCGCACTCTATTAAAAAACCAAACAAATGTCGAAAAAAGAAACCAGCACATATACAAAGAAAATATTTTTAAACTGGTTGAGTTAGGAGTCAAAAAAAGGGGGACTCTCTAGCCACGTAAGGGCTATAGGCACATTCCTTGGTGTTATGTTTAAGAACGCTAATCAGCAAGTAGGGATGCCAGCCTCCAGGTGGGACCTGGGGATCCCCCCCCCCAGCATTACAGCTCATCTCCAAACTACAGAGATCAATTCCTCTGAAGAAAAAGGATGCTTTGGAAGGCAGTCGCTATGGCACTGTATTTCACTGAAGTCCCTGTCTCGTGCAGGCTCCATCCCCCACCCCACCCATTCTCCAGAGGTTTCCCTACTTGGAGGTAGCAACACTAGCCCCACCACCCCCATTTTCTGCCAGTGGCAACCAGTGTTCCCCCTAAGCTGAGTTAGTGTAAGCTAGCTCACAGATTTTTAGCCTCCAGGAAGGATGACCCCAGAGCACACTAATTTATGCAGTAGCTCACAGCTTTAATGTCAGTAGCTCACAAAGTATTTTTGCTCACAAGACTCTGCAGCTTAGAGGGAACACTGGTGGCAACCCTACAAGGGAGCAATAAGTTTAGAATGATGCTCCGCAGACTCTCTGTACCAGTTTACCTGTCCATCCCTCTTTATGTTCATGATCTCTGAATGGGACCTCTGAGTTCAGAAGTAGAATGCCTCTGATTGTCAGATGCTGATGAGGGCTGCAGCCAATCTGCAGCCTTCCCTGCAGAATGTGGCCATCTGAAAAACAAGATGCTTGACTGAATGGACCACTGGTCTGACCCAGCATGGCTATTCTTACATTCTGACTCATAAGGCTTTCTACTCCTCCCACAGAGAGGCTTATGTCAGCCTGTTCCACAACCCTGGCACCTTAGTTTGTGCATAACGAACAATGTGTCAAGGATGTACTTGACTTTTATTTTTGCAATGCGCAGTGAACATACTCATGTTTGCAGCAATGCACAGCATTAATGCTAATAGTTATTGTTCCCCACCCCCCCTGAAATAAGATCAATCCAAATCACATGCACAGTAAAGAAAAGCACACATAAAATAACTTGAAACTGAATCTTTTAATTTAGTTAAGAGTCTGGGATACAAAATCTGCTTTGGATAAACTATTAACTGAAGCCTCAACTGAAACCAGAACTGAACTTTTCTTTGAAGTTAAAGAAAGCTCAGTGCTTTTTTGTTGCTTTCCCCCCTCTCCATCCTTTCATACAATAGCTGGTTTTGGCTTAGCTTTGGTGCTCTTAGGGCAAAACCCAGAGGGTTATCTGTGTTAGTCTGCTGTAGCAAAATAAAACAGAAGTCCAGCGGAACCTAAAGACTAGCATTTATACCAGCATGAGCTTTCGTGAGTTGGAGCTCACTTTCCCAGACGCAAGGAAGAGAAAATCATTTAGGGATCCTTTTATACATTTTATAGACTCCTCAAGGAGATAGCAGACAGTTCAGATTTTGTTTCTGAACAATAAACTCAGAGATATGACACAAACTGGAAAATCTGGCCATAAGTGTACTTTTAGTGTGAGTTTATACTTCCAGAGAAGTGAATCCAGGAAAACAGAAATCCACCCAAAACATAGTAATAAGACTGATGCTAAAGGCATTTGACCAGATTCCAGTAGCACCAGTTCTTGACAATCTCACATAAGAATCAATATCAAAGAGGGTGGACCAAAGAGGTTTCATTCTTAACCAGGATTTGTAAACCTGGGCTGTACATTCTAATTCAGGCAAGCTTTTTAATTGTGGTTAGCAATGGGGCACATATAAAGTTAAAACCAACTGGCAAAGGATGGAGGTGAACTTACAGTGGAAGACCGTGTGCACATTTCCAAACCTGTTCCTTGATTTTCCAATCACAGTCTGTAGGAAGTTAGTACTATGTCTCAGCTACAACCACTACCCTACGCATCACAACAACAAAAAAGCTGCGGTTTCTGAATGTGCATATTCACTCCTGGGAAAAGTACACCACAAGGGCTATCAGAAAATGGTGGCATACATGACAAGCCATGGAATCACTGTTCCTGCCATATCAAACAGATATGCAATGAGATAATGCTCTAGAACTTGTTCTGTGAACCACCCAAAACCAGAAGCTGTACAAACATCACTGAATTCAGATTTAGTAAAATAAAAAAGACTCACTTGCAACCCAATGATTATTCAAAGGGGCACACTGATTAAAGCAAAAGGGACAGATCAGAGCCAAAGGAAGAAGAAAGATAAGGCTAGATGCATTCTGGCACATTATTTGACACTAATTGTGGGAACTGGAAGAATTCACAGCACTTGAAAGAGCTAGATATACATTTTCAAAACCACAATTGTCAAGGGGAGGGAGTTGCTGAAGATGACTATGCATGGCATCCAAAGAATCAGCAATTTAAAGTATGTGTCCATTTAATTTTGGGAGCATGTTAAGCACAACCACAAAGTTTGTTGGTGTTCCTCTCCTTGTGGATCCTTCAAATACCTACAGCAGCCCAATTTCCTGCACCCTCAATGTCTCAACCGCCTTCAGCCCCTTTCAAGAATATATTTCGAGCCACAATTCACCCAGAACATATCTAATGACAAACATAATTAAGCAATGCCAGTCCTGGGGATAATCTACAATCTTTTGCATAAGCATAGACTTAAATAAATCTATTTGAAGAATACCACTTAAAGGATACGTTCTATTCTCATGTGTGCACTCTGATCTACATGCAAGACAAAGCACAGTAGGGGCAGGAAAATGGGTTTGGTAGGAAGAAAAAAAAATCAAGTCCTCTTTTTTTCTGTTGCGGAAGCTTTATTGGCAATCATCAAATGCATGCTTCAAAGGCATAAACTTAGTTCAAGAGTTTTAATGATAACAGTGTGCTTTCTTTGTTGACCTAAACCTAAGTATTGTATCAAAGCAAAAGGGGGCCAACATTCATTGTCACCTTTTATCTGTGTGTTTGTGATTCTAGAGTCTCCACAATCTACCTTTGAATGCTGATTATTTCATTTTTCTTTTTCATTGTCAGCTTTGTTAGAGGCAGCTGGGCAGATTTCTTCTTCCAAATTAGCTGTGTGAAAACTCACCTTGTCAAATTATTCACAAGTGGCACTGAACAATGGGAGAACTACTTTAATACAGAGTATGCTGATGAGACACTATCATGTTAATTCCACGGTGCTCACACTTCTATCTCGAAGCCCTAGCAACAGGTCTATAACATACGTTTTAAATATATACCCCACATTATATTTCTCCACAACTGTGAATTTGCAAACGGCAAAGTAGAGAATTAATAAGGGTTTTTTTTTTAAAAAAAATCCCAATAAATCAAGAGTAATATAGAGTAATATAATTTCAACCCTAAATGGTTTATTACATTTGAATGGGGGGAACACACCCACAAATATAGTCTTGGAGGAGTGCCAGAGACTCTATGTCTTTTCCTGAGCCAGTGAACTTGTCCTGAGGATTTAATTTGCTGTTATCATTGAATCAACAAGTGCGTGCATACCTGTGGGAAGAAGTCAAAACTCTTCCCAAATCCACTTGTTGGGAGTAAGCAATTCGTGGAGGTATTTGCTGGTAGGAAACAAGGCCTTCTCAAACCCAGCAGATCTTCTCGTTCCCTATAAAAACTCCCAGTTTTATTAGACTAGAACAATGCCGCAAGGTGACTTTCATGTGCCCATACCGGAATGGCTCTGTTGTTATGAATGCTCATGTCTATGTAACTTTTATATACTCTCATTCATCCACCAAGCATATACTGTGGTGAAATGTACCATTAAGTTGCGGCTGACTTATAGCAACCCCGCAGGGCAAGAGAAGACCAGAGGTGGTTTACCAGGCAGCAATCCTGGACTTTCGTGGTGGTCTCCCACCCAAGTACTAACAAGGGCTGACCCTGCTTAACTTCTGAGATCTGATGAAATCAGGCTAGCCTGGCCATCTACTGTACCTAAAGTGAAAGGCAGATGCTGCAGTTCAGTAATACAGCCAGCTCTTCCACCGTCAATTATAGCAAGTGAGAAAATGCTCACTTTCCTGCCCAATCAGAATCCTATGCTTTGAGCCTCTGATCATGATCAGTGTCTTCTCAAAAACTATATAGTGATCTCTTGCACGTGCACAAACACATACAGAATCCTAGGCCAAAATCCAACACAAAATCTGATTGAAGCAGTGAAAGGTAACATTGGAAAAAGAGATTACTAGGTTCTGACAGCGTGGTTACTTGCAAGAGGATATATAGGGTGTTCCATTGTCAAGATGGAGGAGGAGGAAACTGAATTTATATCCTGCCCTTCACTCAGAGTGGCTTACAATCTCCCTTGCCTTACCCTCCCCACAACAGATACCCTATGAGCAGTACTCCCTCTGAGTTAGCATGAGCTAGCTCACAAATTTTTAGCCTCCAGCTCACACATTTTTGTCTTAGCTCAGGAAAGATGACCCCAGGGCACACTAATTTATGCAGTAACCCACAACTTTAATGCCAGTAGCTCACAAAGTAGAAGTTTTGCTCACCAGACTCTGCAGCTTAGAGGGAACATTGCTTACGAGGTAGATGGGGCTGCGAGAGCTCTTTCGAGAACTGCTCTTGAGAGAACAGCTCTGAAAGAACTTGTGATTGACTCAGGGTCACACCAGCAGCTGCATGTGGAGGAGTGGGGAATCAAACCCAGTTCTCCCAGATGAGTGCTCCTAACCACTACACCAATCTGGCTCTCAAAGAAGGGGGGGGGAGATATAGGGGTTGCATGGATGGGCCTGACTGAGGCTGAAATCTCCTTCCAGTATCAAGTGCCATTGTCATACAGACAGATATGCACAGAATATTGTACCAGAATTTCATGTCTCTATGGCAAGATCGCCAAGCAGGAACCAGCAGAAACCTGCTGCTGACAGGGGTACCTCAGTGGGAAAAGCGCCAAAAGCAAGTCTATAAAGAACCACACTGAAACCAGCTTGATAAAAACATGAAGCTTGGAAACTGATGCTTTGGGCTGCAGGAACTACCTTCCGCATAGATCTGTATCTGGCACATTCGTGTCTACAGAATACGATTATAAATAACACAAGAGGGAAACATTTAATATCACATGAAGAAACTTGACGCACCTTAGTTTCACCGTTACAGATCTGCTATTTCATAACCAGCTTTGTGTAGGTTATCTTTGATATATGCATTTGTTGGCATTTCTAGGTAGCTTTAGGGCTATTCATGAGGATTCCTCGGCATCAGTCAACATGAATATGTTCTTGAGTTTATTAAGGACTCTTTGCCTCTACAAAGGAACCAAAGCTGGGGGGGGGGGGGGAGAGGCACAGACGTAACTGAAAATAAGCATTGGAGGAGATCCATGTTTCACACAAAATTCTTACTTCAGTTGTGTAGCTCTTCTTCTACAATGTGCATATCTGCAAGAGGAAATTAAGCAATGGCTCTCCACCAACCAAACCAGACATGACGACAGAGGTGTATATGACTGTGATTTAAGTTACAAAGAATCTCCCCAACATGTCCCTGAAGCTTTTCTCTCACCAGGTTCACTTCTAGTTCTGAACCCAGGCTGGGGAGAAAACTATAGGGATAGAGAAGAGATTCACAAAGCTTTACATTTCTCTGATGGCTTTGCAAATGCAGTTATATCCTTTAGCCCAGGGGTCGCCAAACTGTGGCTTGGGAGCCACATGTGGCTTTTTCATACATATTGTGTAGCTCTCAAAGTCCCCACCACCCCATCAGCTGTCTTGGAGACAGCATTTTTCTATTTAAATCACTTCTCCAAGCCAAGCTAGCCAGCGGCTTGGAGAATGCATTGTAAGTTAAAGTTGCTTTCTTTCCACCTCTCCCCCATCTATTTGCCTGACTGCCTGCCTCCCTCCCTCCATGTCTTGTGGCTCTCAAACATCAGATGTCCATGTCTTGCAGCTCTCAAACATCTGACATTTGTTCTATGTGGCTCTTATATTAAGCAAGTTTGGCCACCCCTGCTTTAGTCTGAAAGGGAAATGTATAAAATGTAGCATTTTCATTCAAGTTACAGCATACTATTTAATTTCAGTCTCCAAATTAGTCTCCTGTACAGAAAACATGCTTTTGACACAAATGTGCTTAAGAAAAGAGCAAGAGTCCAGTAGTACCTTAAAGACTCACACAATTTGTGGCTTTTATAAGTCACTGCTCACTTCTTCTGGCAGCTGAAGAAGTGAGCAGTGACGCACGAAAGCTCTCACATTGCCACAAATTGTGTGAGTCTTTAAGGTGCTACTGGACTCTTGCTCTTTTCTTCTGCTACAGACAGACTAACACAGCTACTCATCTTGATCTACTGCTCACTATATTCAGGTCGTCTAACACTGTTATTTTAATATTAACATTTTTTTATTGGCAGGGCTCCCTCCCCTTCCCCCAAATACTAACATGTTACTTGTAGGTAATACAGGTGGTGTTGGCAAGGAGAGAGCTAATGATTATTTTTGAGAAACGGAGAGGGACGAGGTGTGAAAAACGTATACTAATTTATCATCAAAGACGCTGAAACTCTTCGATGTTCTACAAGCATACCCTTGTGAGTTCAAAGAAACAGAACAGATTACTAATATCATGGCGCTTCCAGCAAAATGATTTAAATGATTAGTCAGGTTGAAAGGGGGGGAATGGAAGTTTGCACAGCAGTTCCGCTGTTTGCCAAAACATTGTCATGTAGCAATAAAACTACATTACAAAGGGGGGGGGGAGCAATCTTGAACAAAGTCAAATCTATTTGTACAAAACAAATTTGGGAGAAGAATACATTTCTAGCAGTTAACTGACTTGCTGTCAGCCTTACAACCTCTGGCACTGCATTTAAAAACAAGCTGCGTTCTCGCCCCCTTCCCCCTTCGGCTTGCAATGCCAGTCTTTTCTCTTTTTTTCTTTCCTATTTTATTTTCAGGTGTGCCTCAAGGACTTCTCCCTCTTACTCTTTGAATCGTTTTGCAGACACTAATGAACATCCCTCTTCAGCTTTAATTATTGGTCCCTGACAAGTCAACATAATAGGATTCAGTTTATCCAAGCATACTCCCTAGTGACACGTTCAATTACTCAGGTTGTACTTCTCAGCGAGAGGTCTCTGAGAGGTTGACTAATTTAACATTGTCAAAAAAAATAAATAAACAGAGGTATGGATTACAGTTTATCTTCTGACCCTCATGTCCAAGGGATCTAACAAGATGCACCATGGCTATGCCACATCTGTAGATTAAAGGTTTAAGGACCTTTCCAATTTTGTTGGTTTAATGTAATTAACCAAGCCCTACCCACTATCTGAAGCCAAATGTTGTTAACACACACATACACACGCATACGGACAGGCACATCAGTACCCTGATGTCACAAACTGCATTCCTTCCCTTCTCTAAAATTAGGATCCAGCTTTAAATATGTAGATGGGATTGTACATCCCATAGATCTTAACCAGCTTTTAATCATGGATGTTTCTCTCCTACTTCATCACACTTTATACCTGAATAGGTGAACGTGTGAATAAATATAAATAAATGTAAATATGAATCCCTGTTTATTCTAGTTGGGCCTTGCTAACTCCAGAACTGACTTTAATGCGCAAGGCTTCATCAAAACCAAGAGAATGATAACTTCAAACACTTTTATGGTTGCCAACTCCAGGTTGAGAAATACCTGGAGATTTGAGAAGTGGAGCTTGAGGAGGGTGGGTTTGGGGTGGGAAGGAATTTCAATGGGGTATAATGCCATAAAGTCCACACTCCAAAGCAGCTGTTCTCCTGGTGAACTAATCTCTGTCACCTGGAAATCAGTTGTAATTCCAGATCTCCATACACCCCTGGATTTAGAGGTTGGTAGCTCTAAATCATGCTATGCGTATAACTTATGGATGTACTCTGAAGGCACTCAAGAATAGTCACATATCTTAAACCCTGCCGAGAAGAAGCAGCAGCAGCATATTTAGCAAAGTTTCAGACATCCATCCATTTATCTAAATACCATTTATGACCACCCCAGCAAGGGACTTTCAAGGCAAGTGAGAGGCAGAAGTGGTTTGCCATTGCCTTCTTCTGCACAGCCTTCTATGGTGGTCTCTCATCCAAGCACCAACCCTACTTAGCTGTTGAGATCTGATAAGATCAGGCTATATCATGCTGCCTTTGCTTCTATGATAATATTAATTCCACGTGAAATATTCCAGGTACTCATTAATGGTAAAGCCACAGTAACACACTCAAAATCTCACTGATTTCCCTGAAGGGAGCTAAACAACAAACTGAATATTACCATTCAAACCAAGGACAAATGGACTTAACTTTGGCTGGATCATGTCTGTGGGTTTCCCAAAATCAAACTAGTTTGTGAAAAAATATTAGGGATTCCCCCCACACCTTATAATGCATGGGTTTTGTTCCTTGAAGATGCATTACAGGCACTTGAAAAGTCATGTGACAATAAATTCTAATCCAAAAACAACTGAATCTCCATAAACAAATATTTTTAAAAAGCAGACAATTGTAGGGGCACATGCCAGTGTCAACAGTGCAGTATCCAAATAGGAATTGAGCGTAACTTTGCAAGAGAATTAGCTGGTCAGTGCCCACATTCTGATGTTAGGTTTCTGGAATATAGAGTGTGCTTACAATTAGTGTCAGTATAGTGGGATTCAGATGCAACTGATACCTGCAAGGACCAATCTATCTTTTCTTTTCTTTTTCTAGCTCAAATCCCCCACCCAAGTCCTCTCTTATATGCACCGGCCCCTTTCTCCCAAGCTAACGTAAGTTGTTCTTAAGCCCCTCTTCTCTGGCAGGACTTTTTTTTTTAGCAGGAACGCAGTTCTGGCTTGCTTAGTGACAAGGTGTGTGGCCTAATGTGCAAATAAGTGCCTGCTGGGCTTTTTCTACAAATAAAGCCCTGTGCAAAACAATGGTGATGTCAGGGGGTGGGCCTAATATGCAAATGAGTTCCTGCTGCGCTTTTTCTACAAAAAAGCCCTGTGTGAAACAATGGTCATGTCAGGGGGTGTGACCTCATATGCAAATGAGTTTCTGCTGCACTAGAGTTTTCATGCCTATCTCTCTTTCATCCCAATAGGTCTTGCACAGAAAACTGTGCCTGCAGATTGTGTCCTAGGTTACCAGTTGTTGTAATAACATATCAGGAGATGCGCTCTTTAGAACTAAATGAACAAGTTATAAAATCCAGCAACAGGGCTTCCGATAGGCTGTCGCTGCTCTACCTCAAACAAACATTTCATGCCTTTCTTTCGCCTTATGACTCATTTTGAGAAGAGATTTGCCTTTCAAGAAGGAGCAGATACCTGTTTCTGAAAGGCAAATTAGGATAAGGGAATTTGGAAGAGACAGGGTGTGGTCCACATTCTTCTGTGCCAAATCTTTTGGCAGCCAACTACTGGTTCCTCCGGCTGGCGTTAGGCTGGTAACTATACGATTGGCAAACAAGTTCAGTTGGGTGTTTTCAGATGTTCTTTTAAAAATAAAATAAAATAAAATGTCTCCATTGACTCAACTTTGACCTCACTCACTCAAGAGCAGATAATTTCTTTGGCTTTTTTGGTTACCACCCTTCATCCACCACCCACTGCGCTGAGGTCAATCACTGCTAAAGCATTTAAAACGTAGCAAAACTCGATTCTGGATAGTAAGTTTCATGCATCACCCCTCTCCCGTCTATACAATTTGTGACCTGCAAAACCACAGCTGTCATACTTGTGTATCTATTTTTCTCTGTGTTATGTACCATCAAGTTGCTGTGTGTTATGTGCCATCAAGTTGCTTTGGAGGTCATTAATTCATATGGTGATCCTATGAATTAATGATACTCCAAAACACTGTATAATTAACAACCTTGCTCAGCTCTTGCAAACTGCAGGCCATCTTCCAGTAGTGTATCCTTCCACCACCCTCATTTTGGATTGTTTCATCACAGGGTTTTCAAGGTAAGAGATGGTCAGAAGTGGTTTATCATTAACTTCTTTTGAGCAGGAAGAAGAAGAAAGAGGAGGAGGAGGAGAATGATATTGGATTTATATCCCACCCTATACTCTGAAAGAGCCCCATGGCGCAGAGTGTTAAAGCTGCAGTACTGCAGTCCTAAGCTCTGCTCACGACCAGAGTTCGATCCCAGCGGAAGCTGGTTCAAGTAGCCGGCTCAGGTTGACTCAGCCTTCCATCCTTCCGAGGTCGGTAAAATGAGTACCCAGCTTGCTGGGGGGAAAGTGTAGATGACTGAGGAAGGCAATGGCAAACCACCCCATAAAAAGTCTGCCGTGAAAACGTTGTGAAAGCAACGTCACCCCAGAGTTGGAAATGACTGGTGCTTGCACAGGGGACCTTTCCTTTCCTATACTCTGACTCTCAGAGTCCTTTACCTCCCTCCCCCCACAACAGACATCCTGTGAGGTGGGTGGGGCTGAGAGAGCTCTTACAGCAGCTGCCCTTTCAAGGACAACTCCTACAAGAGCTATGGCTGACCCAAGGCCACTCCAGCAGCTGCAAGTGGAGGAGTGCGGAATCAAACCCGGTTCTCCCAAATAAGAGTCCGCACTCGTAACCACTACACCAAACTGGCTCAGGGATAACTGAAGTGACACTGTCATTGTCTGTGATAGATCCTACACCAGTATTGCATTCCACTACCACTGCTGCCTTGTAGCTATACTTTGAGGATTATTCTGCTCTTCTCACCACCATTCTGTGACATGGCCATAGGGTTCCCAGCCCCACTCCACTCCCCCAGCAGAAGGTGGGCAGGTAGAGTTTTCCAGCTCCAGGTTAGGAAACTCCTGGAGATTTGGAGATGAAGCCTGAAGAGGATAGGGACCTCAGTGGGGTACAATGCCATAGAGACCACCCTCCAAAGCAGCCATTTTATCCAGAGGAACTGATTTCTGTAGCCTGGAGATGAGCTATAATTCAGGCGGATCCCCAGGTCCCACCTGGAGGCTGGTGTCCCTACCACTGACCCCTAAGGGGGGTGGATGCATTTTAGTTTGGTGTCTGAGTTTTGACCATTTCGCCCTGAGTGCCTCTGCCAGGAGTTTAGACCGGCGAAGCTCAGGAGTTACATGCAGCTCTTTCATACATATTGTGCAGCTCCTGGAGGTTGAGGAGGAACTTATTGCAGGCTTATTGTCAAGTAAGTGTGCTTAGCATTGGGACCTCAGTCAGCCTCTGAGCACTGACCCATAGGTAGGCAACTATTTCTGCCATGTGTGAAGCAGGGAACGAGGGGGAAATAGGCAGGCTTGCAAGCTCTTCTCCTCCACCACTGAGGTCGCCTGGAGGTCTAGAGAGGGGAAAGAGAGTACAAAAGCTGAGGGAGTCACTGGAAGAAGGGACAGAATTAAAGAGGGTGGCGCAGGGCTCTTCCTTTGTTTCATAGCTCTCGTGGGAGCTGTATTTACTAACCTTGGTGTTAAGGCAAAGAAAGATACCTAATTAAGCAAACAGTTGTCAGTGATTTATATGGTACATGCAGGGCTTTTTTTGAGCAGGAACGCAGTTCCGGCTGGCTTGGCATCAGGGGGTGTGGCCTAATATGCAAATAAGTTATGGATGGACTTTTTCTACAAAAAAAGCCTTGGGTATATGTGTGTTTCCTTCTACACTGGTGCAAAAACCCAAAACTTTAATCTTTCCCTATGCTGGTCTTATGAGGACTATTATTCCCAGCTTTTTTTCCAAATGTCTCCATCTAGCAATGTAAAGTCTCCTTCTAGTGTTGTAAAGTACATAGATTTGTATTTTTTTCTTCCTGTGCAAAGAAAGTATTAGGAGTTTTCATAAAGATGTGTGTGTAATATTTGTTCATGTCCTGTGGCTCTCAAACAGCTAATATTTATTCTATGTGGGTCTTACATTAAGCACATTTGGCCACCCCTGGTTTAAACCCTCCTATGGTATTGCTTTCAGCTTCACTGACACACACATACACTTGTGGGGTTTGAGAAGACAAGTCCATTGGTGGCCACCCAGGTAAAATACTTAGGAACCAAACCCTTTGAAACAAACCACCAATTGTAGGAATTTCTGTGATCATAAAATATCAAATTGTGCTCAGGCACTTTAAATCAATGACCTTAGCAGTTCTATTCACTCACTGTTAGCTATAAATCTGACATTACTAGCAGCAACCATCAGAAAACACTGATTTTTTAACTAATAAAGATAGCTTCATTTCACACCATATCCTGACAGCAAGTATGTATCATCTACCTCTTTGGTTTCAAATAAATTTAAATCTGCAGAGGCGGGAACATAAATTTGCCATTAATCCAGAAGTATGAACAATGTTCTCTAGTGCTGATCTATAAAGATCTCAGAAGGAGCAGAAGTTCGGCAAGATATATTTAGAAGTCCTACTTCTGCTTATGATAGACGACTTGTAGTGGCCTTGCTATAAAAGGCAGCCAACGTGGAACAATGGCTAAAATCATAAGCATGGCTAGGACTGCAAATTCTTGCTCCATTTTGAGCATATTGGGTGGGTCTGGCCAATTCAGCTATCTGCCAACATAACATACCTTTTAGGATTGCTGTAAAGTAAACAAAAAAGGCATGTGAACTGCTTGCAGTAAGGACTAGATAATAGAGAAATCAATGAATAAGCTGAAAAAAACCTCTGGGACGCTACAGTTAAGATCTTAACAAGGAAAAAAAAAAGCTGAAGTGAAAACTATGTTGAATCTGAAAGTTGGATTTAAGTTGCCTATATCTGCCAATACCTTATCAAGCCCAGCCTATTCCACTAGGGTTGACAGGTCTATGTTGAAAAATACCTGGAGACTTTGGGGGTGGAGCTGGGAGAGGGCGGGGTTTGGGGAGGGGCCTCAGCATGCTACAATGCCATAGAGCACACCCACCAAAGCAGCCATTTTCTGCAGGGCAGCTGAGCTCTGCCAGCTGGATTTCAGTTGTAAAAGGGAGAGGTTTCTAGGACCCACCGGGAGTAGGGGTCCCAAATCCCCCGCTAGGCCTGGAGACCCCCGATTTGGAGCCTCCTCCTCCCGTTGGCCATAAAAGGGAAAGCGGGGGGGGGGAGGGGGAGAACGGCAGCCCTTCCCACCCAGCCCCGATCGCAGCAGCCAGAGCTCTTCCGTTTTCTCAGGCTGCTTCCCGCCCCCAGTCAGCTGGCCGGTGAAGGGAGGGGAGCCCAGCCACGCCCCCAAAGGACCATGTGCCTTTGCACCTCCGGAGGTGAGTGAGTTCTGTCTCCTGCATCAGATTTCCCAGAAAGGGGGGGGCGGGGTGGAGGGGGGTGGAGAGGGAAACGTCTTCTCATAGGGTATAATGGGGAATTGATCTGGAGGTTTCGGGGGCTCTGGGGGAGCTGTTTTTTGAGGTAGAGACACCAAATTTTCAATATAGTATCTAGTGCCTCTCCCCAAAGTATCCCCCAAATTTCAAAACGATTGGACCAGGGGGTCCAATTCTATGAGCCCCAAAAGAAGGTGCCCTTATCCTTCATTATTTCCTATGGAAGGAAGACATTTAAAAAGGTGTGCTGTCCCTTTAAATGTGATGGCCAGAACTCTCTTGGAGTTCAATTATGCTTGTCACACTCTTGTTCCTGGCTCCGCCCCAATGTCTCCTGGCTCCACCCCCAAAGTCTCCTGGCTCCACCCCCAAAGTCCCCAGATATTTCTTGAATTGGACTTGGCAACCCTAACCGGGAGGCTGGAAACCCTATATTTTACAGTTTTGAATATCACATTTGGATCGATCCTGAACCCATGATAAAAGTAAGTGTGTGTGTGTGGTATCGTTTATTCATATAAATTTCTGTGCTTATAACAGGATATGTAAAGCCTTCCATTTTATAAAGTAGCCAGCCCAATCAGACCTGAGAAAATGGTTTGACCACCATGACCAGCATAAAAGTACCTTCAAGTGTGATATGCACAATGAAAGCTTACACTTATTTTCCTGCACTCAAATGAATCAGTGCAAATGAATTTGATTTAATTAGTAAAATAAACACTTTATCCCTTATGCCTCTAAATTCATCCAGTTCATACATGGATCACTTTGGAAATCA
This sequence comes from Heteronotia binoei, assembly GCF_032191835.1. NCBI lineage: Eukaryota > Metazoa > Chordata > Lepidosauria > Squamata > Gekkonidae > Heteronotia > Heteronotia binoei. Next base: position 28,604,023 of record NC_083229.1, on the reverse strand, counting down.
CGATGCTGGGCAAAGCAGGATATTGTAGATGGAGTTTACTCTTGCCCTCAGACAAACAAACAAAATAGTCATTTTCATGAACAGTTCCCCCCTCCCTTCTAATAAACATCAAACTTCATGCCAGGCAGAGGGTACCAGTACTACAACTACAATTCCATCAGGCTGCGGGAAAATATCCCTGAAAAGAGACAGCCATTTGCAAGTGCCAACTTGAGGGTTCTGAGAGACGGGAGTTGTGTTGGCTTCTTTTAGTAATTCCAAACATTGATTAAAAGTCAATATGTGACCCTGTACATTAGTTGCTATGATTGTTCTACACTATTTAAGTCTATTAATATAAATAATTGCTACTTGCCTTTTGTTATTACTTTTCCCCCCATGATAAAACCAGCTGGTGTTATAAACACTGGCAATCTGTGCTGCAACTCAAACTCATCTAGGAAAGGAAAAATCATGAACCACTATTATTCCCGGCCTGGATTCCTTACAATGGTAATGCTGGTGGGTGTACTCCATGCAGTCATTCTGAAGAGAGTTGAGTGTTCCAACTCCCGCTCATTAATGCTGTTTGTTTCTTTCATTATAGTTGCTAACATTGACCCCTATTTTTTTGTTGTTGTTCTTGCAACCATCCAAAATCATGTTTGACTAATTGTCCTGTACATCTGCCTTGGCTATGAGGCCAAATATCCCAAAGTTTCCATCTGTAAGTCTCCAATGTCAAACAACTTTTGAAATTTGCTATTTTCACTTGGAGAGTTCTTGTTTATTTGACATTATTGACTGAAGGAATGCATTCTAGTCACTGCTGAGGTTCATTCCTCTAGCAGCAGAAATCACACAGGATCTGCCATCTTTCATATGTGCTTAACTCTCAATCAAATCAATGACCCCTCAAGTAATCATATAAGGTCTTAGTAACATCAGCTTTGAACAGGAAGTCAATTTATTGTCCATATTATTAAACATACAAAATAATGGTGGATTTAGGTGATATATTAATGTGGTCACCACCTTAATAATGACTGGAATGTTTTCTATGATTGATTGACTGATTGATTAATTGGACATGTAAAGTACTATCAGGAACAGACTCATAATTCTGAGTTGGAAATTCCAATAATCGTATGACGCAGCAATAATCCTATGACCATCTCAATGGAAGCAATGTTGCAGGGATCCACCCAACCAAAAGTTTCACAACAGACACACAGGTGAGTACACATTCTGCTGATGGGACAATATTGTTTTGTTTTAGGCTTGTTGCCTTGCATTTTAAATATGTGTTGGAAGTCTTGTGAGAACCCTTTTCATGTTCAGATTTTCACAAAGATGAATGGAGGGGAAATGCTGTAATTCATACACAAAACATAAAAGGCAACTTCACCATATAATTACAACTCAGCTAAGTCAAGGCACAGCTGCAGAACCTTCTAGGATTGCCACAATGTGTTGGAAAACACTTGGGAGACTTTGGGGGGGGGGGGTGGATCTGGGAGATGGTGGGGTTTGGGGATGGAAGGAGCTTCAGCATGGTACAATGCCACAGAGCGGGGTGGCCAATGGTAGCTCTCCAGATGTTTTTGCCTACAACTCCCATCAGCCCCAGCCAGCATGGCCAATGGCTGAGGCTGACGGGAGTTGTAGGCAAAAACATCTGGAGAGCTACCACTGGCCACCCCTGCCATAGAGGTCACCCTTCAAAGCAACCATTTTCTCCAGGGAAACTGATGCCAGCTGGAGATCAGTTATAAAAGCGGGAGATCTCCAGGCCCCACTTGGAAGCAGGGTAACACTAAGAACTCTTTAGCGCACAAGCTAAAAAGAGACTTCCAGGTCCCAACTGTAAGGGTTTTTTGTTTTTGTTTTTGCAGTTCCAACGAAGAAGCAAAACCAGGTTTATCCAGCCCCCATGGACAGCCATACTGTATTTGGCTTGTTGGCAAAAAAAAGTTCCATAAGCCTTAGAGAGCAATCTGAATGTACCCTGTGCATAAAAGGTCACCAACCACCAGGTGTGGCCTGGAGATCTCTCAGAATTACATCTGATCTCCAGAAGGCAAATATCACTTCCCCTGGAGGAAATGGCAGCTCTGAAGGGTGGACTCTATGATATCACATCCCTGATGAGCGCCCTCCTCAAACTCCGCCCTCCCCAGTCTCTGCTCCCAAATCTCCAGGAATTTCCCAACCTTGACTGGAAACTCCAGGGCTTTGAATATTAGGCCACACACCCCTGATGTAGCCAATCCTCCAAGAGCTTACAGGGCTCTTAGTACAGGGCTACTGTAAGCTCCAGGAGGACTGGCTACATCAGCGGGTGTGGCCTAATATGTAAAGGAGTTACTGCTACAAAAAAGCCTTGGAAAAAGCTATTGTAAAACTTGAAATGTTACTTTAAAAATGTATCCATAATTACGGTAGCTACATGCTGTAAAAGTGGTTTGTGAGCAAACCTCCACAGTTAAAGCCCTATTCTTTCACCAGGATTATCTACATGGTGTATGTCTAACTGGGAACTATCTTGCTGAGTTCACATCAGCCATCAGTTGCCAACCAGATGCATTCCGCTTGCATAAAATGGGCTCAAACAGACAGCATTCAAAAGTTGCCAATTCAGCCTCGAATGGTGTCATTTTCTCGAGGTGTCCAGCCAACAAACACAATTTTAGCAGTACCTTAATTTATTTTTTAAAATATGCGCTATATTGACGCAGCCTGAGATTTATGTCCTTTCAGCCTGGAGCAACACTTTAGATTTACAGCACATTTTAGTGAAATAGCAAAGTTGCCAGAAAACGCTTAGTGATAAAACTCCACTCTCCACATTTAGGGAATCATAGGGGGAGGGGGGGCATCCTCTTCTTAACACAAACTGCTCTTTAAAGCGAAGAGCTGGAAGCAAAGAGGTTAGAGAGTTTGCTTGGCTTCCTTTGAGACACAATTTTTTGAGGAGAATTTCTTCATCCGTCTCAGGGAGCTTTGAGAGTTTGTAATGAGCGAACCCGCCCCCCCCCCACACACACACTTTTAACTGAAATTTTGATTAAGAAAAGGACTGGCTTTCATTGGGCGCAGGCCTTAAAGGTGTTTGTCACTAGTTTGCTAACCTTGGAAAGTAGCTATAATTCTAACCGTCGACAATGAAAGGATCAAAGGAAAGAAACACCTCGGCCTACTGAGCCCAGCCCCCTGAAGTCAATGCTTCCATTAAATAAATCACAGCTCATAGGAGACATCGAGCCCTTACAGGGAACAGCTCCAAAACATTCCACTCACTCCAATTGTTTTGCTCAAAAGAGAAGCTTGCTTTAGGCCTCTCATACTTCTTCTAGGCACTTTATTAATTCAGAGTCCTTGTTGCTTAGATGAAGTGGAGGGGGGGGTGGAAATATAAAACACTGTTAGCATTTCACATAATACTACCATTAGTTTTGTTTGCTTCGGCAAAGGAGGGGGGGAGGCAGTGGGGGATTCCAAGGTTGAAAAAGTACACATGCATGGAAAGCCTGGACAAACGGCATTTGCCAATCAAATGGCCATGCATGACAAACTTTGCACAAAAGGCTTTAACAAATGCATAACTCCAATTAACATAACGTTTGCTCAAAAAGAATCCGGAGGTGGGGTTGGGTAGGGTGGGGTGGGAGGCCATGGAAGCTCCATTTTGAAAGCTAATTGGGAACGGTCCCTCCTGCTTCTAGACTGGGAGCAAAGACTTTGACTAAATGTTTCCAAAAGGTTGTTTGAGCTCAAGGTCCCTTAGGCAGGAAGGTAATATATTGTTTCCATTTTCAAAGGCTATCACTTTCTTCCTTTCTCCCCCCCCCCCCACTCCACTCTTTTTTGGAAATGGGAAGCAATACAGTATGACATAAAGAGAGAACTGCATACCTTATCCGGCCTTTGGATGATGTTGACATCAACACTGGAAAACACAAGTGAAACCCCTACATTTGGAGTGATATTTGTTTTGTTGTGTAGCTATACTCCCTTGGCCTGTTTTCTATGAGTTTTGTAGGATTGGCTGGGATTTACATGAAAAGGTTGCCAATCACCTCAGGCAACTAGCACGATCAAATAGATTAAAATAAAAGCTAACCAGCCTGGACAGGCAACAGAGAGAATGTGAATTCTATGAATGACATACCTATCTATTGTACCTGTCTACTGTAAGCTATCAAAGAGGATTTCTTAAACTGCCAGACAGTCATGCCTTTGTTAAAATATACACACTTTTAAAAAGAAATTTCTTCTCCAAAAACCCTTGGAATCTGAGAGTAGTATGAAAGATTCACCCACCCATCCCTGAATTTGCCTCCCCCATCTTCCTCTCATCTCGACTTTGATAGTGAAATACTCAGGGCAATGCAATTTGACACTGGCTTCTGTAACAAACCTGGTCAGGCAGGATTTCTCACACACCCTGCACAAAAGACTAACCCTTCACAAAGTACTCATTTCAGATTTATGTCAAGGTTGAGTGCACTGCAGGCAGGGAACAGTTCTCTCCAACACAATGCAAAGGGCTCCTAGGCTAATCACTAAACCAGTGGGGTAAGTAGCAAAAGGGGGGGGGGGGAGTTGTGGGGGAAGGGGGACTGATCCCGCCCACTGCTTCATATAACCACGCACAGCTGCAGACAGGAAGAAATAGCCTTAACGAAGCAAAACAAGCTCCAATGCCTCTGAAAACTATTTTGGCTTCTCTGTTATTGCAATTTAAAAAAAAATGCATGTTCCTTGATTATGCTTGAATTTTACATAACTGCCTTTCACCTTCTACTTGAAGACACAAACCTGCCTTATACTGCATCAGACGATTGGTCCATCTGGGTCAGTATCATCTACTTAGACTGGCAGCAATCTCTCCAGGGTTTCAGGCAGAGATTTTTCGCATCTCCTACTGCTTGGTCCTTTCCACTGAAGATGCTGGGGACTGAACTTGAGACCTTCAGCATGCCAAGCAATGCTCTACTACTTAGCCGTGCTCCCCACCCCTCAGCTTCATTCCATTGCCTCTGTGTCATGGGCTGGGGCCAGGCCAGGCGAAGTCCAGGGGCAGTCCAAGGTCTTTAGCTGGGTAGCAAGGAGGGTCCAAAGCGCCGAAACCGAATCACAGTCCAGGTATCGTAGGTCAGAGGTTCAGAAGCCGAAGTCAGGGGGTCCAGAAGTCAATGCCAGAGTCAGGGGGGTCAGAAGCCGAAGTGGATGCTAGGACGTCAGGTAAGTGACTAGCTGCTTCCACAAAGCCTTCTCTCAAAGCCCACAGCTATATAGCCCTCTGCTGTCTGTTGCCCATTTGGGCTAATCGCTGACTCAGAGGGCAGCCAGGATCCTGCTGAGACTCAAGCACCCTCACTCCTAGAAGGGCCAGAATCCTTTCAAAACTCAGGGCTCAAGGAGCGTCTTGCTCGTGAGCGTGCCACCCTCCTCCGATCCCTGAGGTCCTGACGAAGGCGGTCACGCACACGAGCCACCCGAGAGGGCGAGGCAGGGGGGCTTGGATCTTCTCCAGCAGGAGGCAGGGGCACTGGTGCAGGTGGAAGGGGCACAGTTTCTTCTGCAGGCTCAGCTTCTTCTGCAGGGCCCCCAGCACCCATGACACTCTGGACCCTACTGTTTATATTTCAGGACTGTATGTGTGTGTGTATAGGGGTTTTTGTAACAGGAACTCCTTTGCATATTAGGCCACATCCCCTTGATGTAGCCAATCCTCCTGGAGCTTACAGTAGGCCCTGTACTAAGAGTCCTGTAAGCTCGTAGAGGATTGGCTACATCAGGGGTGTGTGGCCTAATATGCAAAGGAGTTCCTGCTACAAAAAGGCCCTGCACACAAACACATTCAGTCTTGAAATATAAACAATATATACAGTATATATATTCATTAGTATTTGGATGTGAAACCACCAAGGAAGTCCAGGGTTGCTACACAGAGGACGGCAAAGGCAAATTACCTCTGAACATCTCTTACTTTGAAAACTGCATGGGTCACTATAAACCAGCTGTGACTTGATGGCACTTTACAGACACTCAGTCTTTATACTGTCACAATACTCCTGTTTGGAAATAACGAAAGCACTTTGATGATCTCCACTGAACTGCTGCATTCCTAATCCTGATCAAAATTGATGCATTAAGCTCACAAATGAGTAAATGCATCTAAGTGACTCTAGAACAAACTTCAAGATTGCAACAGTTCATTCCTCGGGGTGTGGAGCCTGGGAATTTGTTCTCAAATTGATATGAGAATGACAAATGTGTAATTCTGTCCAACAATTCAATCCGTTTTTAGAGGGTGAGACAAAATCATTTCCATATTTTGTAATGATGCAGGATTGTTTATGCCTTGTGATGTGATGCATCTAGGGATTAACCAACTTTTCACCCGAGTACATGCCATCTCGACACTATTCTGGTGAAAGTTTGATTTACACATATCCTGGCTCCCACACGTTACTCCAGTGCATTCTGCAGATGCACTTTTACCTTGAAGAAAACTTACACACAGGTAGGGCAAGGAAGAACCAAATACATCCAACACAGACATCTATAACTGAAATTGTTAAAGATATTCCTTCGCTCCATCATCAACCAAAGGGGAGACTTCAACCAAGAAATCAGGAGAAGTTTGAGACTGGGAAGGCTGGCCATGAAGGAGCTAGAAAAACATTATTAGGAGTAAGGATATGTCACTGGTGACCAAGGTAATTCATACCATAGTAGTCCATCACCAAGTTGGATGTGAAAGTTGGACAATGAAGAAAACATATACAAAGAAAAGTTGATTCATTTGAAATGTGCTGTTGGAGGAGAGTTTTACAGATACCATGGACCATCAAAAAGACAAATCAGTGGGTTCCAGATCAAATCAAGCCTGAACTCTCCCTCTCCCTAGAAGCTAAAATGACTGAAGTGAGGCAATTAGACTTTGGTCACATTATGAAAAGGTAAGAGTCACTGGAAAAGACAATAATTCTAGGGGAAGTTGAAGGCAGCAGAAAAAGAAAAGGACCCAACATGAGATGGATTGACTCAATAAAGGCAGCCACAGCCTTCAGTTTGCAAGACTAGAGCAGGACTGTTTGTAATAGGATGTTTTGGAAGTCATTAATTCACAGGGTTGTCAAAAGGTATTTGAAGGCGCTTAAGACACACATACATGCACATGGTAACGACGACAGCACTGTCATGCGCAACTTCCTTGTGCTTTCTGTTTCAGCACTAATGTTGTCCTGTCCAAAACAAAGCCTTAAGCATGTAGCAATTAGGAGATATGACAACTGTCTCCCCAGTGAGATCCTCAGCGGAGATGCGGAGCTATTTTTCCTACGAGGAACATGTAGAGTATAGGGCCTTTCAGTTCCATGTGAAACCGAATATGACTAAAAGGAGACATGATAAAGGACTCATGAAATTATGCATGGGTGGACAGGAGGTAGAGAGAGATTTCCCCCTTCCATTCATATTAGAACTCAGAGGCATCCAACAAAACTGATGGGCAATAGATTCAAGACAGACAAAAGGAAATACTCGTTTATTCAAAGAGTATTTATTTTATTTATTTATTTGCATTATTTATAGTCTGGCCCAGGGCTTTTTTTATTTGTTTATTTATTTATTTATTGTAGAAGGAACTCCTTTGCAGATTAGGCTACATACCCCTGATGTAGTCAGTCCTCCTGGAGCTTACAGTAGGCCCTGTACTAAGAACCCTGTAAAGCTCTTGGAGGGTTGGCTACATCAGGGTGAGTTCCTGCTAAAAAAAAAAGCCCTCGTCTGGCCTTTCTCACACGGACCCAAGGAAGACGACACACCAACAGAATGAGACGTTCAAAAACCAGTGCATTAGAATTGTAAAAGTCTGGAACCAACCAGAAAGAACTGAAGCACAGTCTAAGTATTAACATGACACATTTAAGATAGATCCAAGTGGGCAGCCGTGTTGGTCTGAAGCAGTAGACAAAGCAGGAATCAAGTTTCACCTTTAAGACCAACCATTTTTTATCCCACCCTCCCCGCCGAAGCAGGATCCCCTCATCTGATGAAGTGTGCTTAAGAGAGCGCACGAAAGCTTACGTTCTGAATAAAAATTGGTTGGTCTTAAAGGTGCCCCTTGATTCCTGCTTTGTTTATGACACATTAAGTGGTTCAAAAATTACATAATAGGAACCTACTTTCAGTGCAGCATAGACCACAGAGTAATTAAATGGATGCAGAGATGACAATTAGCATAGGTGACTTTAAAAGGGAATGAAACAGATCCATGGAGCACAGGTCCATCACTGATTACTAGATCGTGACAGCTAATGAGAACCTCCAAATTCATAAGCAATCAACTGCTGAATATCTGTGCTGGGCAGTAACATTGGGGAAAGGCCTTGCCTTCTATGCCCTCTTTGCTAGCACTCTAGGGCAACTGTTTCGCCAGTATGTGAAACAAGTTGCTGGACTAGACAGGCCAAGAGTGTGAACTAGTCAGGGTTCTTCTTGTTTCCAGTGTGGTGTGGCTGCCAGGGTACAAGGAATATGCACACATTCCTGCAGAGCAACCAAAAAGTTCCGTGGATCTTACTGGACTACTCTGCTTGTGAAGTGAGAAACGGATAGCACAAGAGCATTAATGTATAGGGAGCAATACAACTTGGTGTTCAGAGAAAAATATGGAAGAAGCTGAGAAGAGGAGGGAGATGGCCACCCTACTTTTACCTTATCACTCTACAATTTTTTAAAGAATACGACAGACTCCTCTTTCCTGCCAGATTCCACATGTGCCATCTGTCATGGTATAGACAGCAAAGCAAATTCTGCCTTGCCTACTGGAAAACGAAACATATTTTAAAACTTACCAACCGCCGAGAATAGGAACGTGTTAGAAAGAATGAGGTGCCATATTCTGAGATGAACAATGTGTGAATGGAGCCCAGCAGAGTCTCAAGTGTCCTACTGTGCCTATTTATTAGGCACAGATCTTATTCATCCTTTAAATTAGAGGACATCATCCAAGTAAGTGCCTTTGAGGAGGAGGTTTGGAGAAAATGCCAACTTCCTTTTTTAAAAAACTTATCTCATAACTTTAAGAAGAGCCCCGTGGCTCAGAGCGGTAAAGCTACAGTACTGCAGTCCTAAGCTCTGCTCACAACCTGAGTTCGATCCCGGCAGAAGCTGGGTTCAGGTAGCCGGCTCAAGGTTGACGCAACCTTCCATCCTTCCGAGATCGGTAAAATGAGTACCTTGCTTGCTGGGGGGAAAGTGTAAATGACTGGGGAAAGCAATGGCAAACCACCCCGTAAAAAGGTCTGCTGTGAAAACATTGTGAAAGCAATGTCACCCCAGAGTCGAAAATACTGATGCTTGCACAGGAGACTACCTTTACCGGGGGTTTTTTACTCATAACTTTGCTTAGGTGCGTTGGCATTCTAAAAAAAAAATGTGTACAAATTTATTTTATTTATATTTACATCCTACCCTTCCTGTGGACAGGCCCAAGGCGGGCTATAGCAATAAGTTAAAACAATCAAAACAACTACAACAGATATCAGTCGACAGAACAGTTAAAATAATTTAAATCTACAGCATATCAATCATGAGTTGGCATTGTGCTAGTTGTAGTATTTATGCATAATCTGGGAATGGTTGGACCATGACCAAGCAATGTAATCTTGATGGTATCCTGAACTGCAACAGGGTGGCCAACTGGTAGACATCCACAAGATTATATTGAATCAGACCCTTGGTCCATCAAGGTCAGTGTTCTCTACTCAGACTGGCAGCTGCTATCTAGAGTCTCAGGTTGAGCTCTTCCACACCCACACCATCTACCACCTGATCCTTTTAAGAGGAGATGTTGGGATGGAATCTGAGACCTTCTGCGGTCACACACACTAAATAATGCACTTTCAATGCACTTTCCAACTGGATTTTACTGTGTGAACTAGCAAAATCCAGTTGGAAAGTGGATTGAAAGTGCATTATTCAGTGTGTGTGTGACTGGAGTCTGTGAGCCAAACAAATGCTCTGCACTGAACCACAGACCCTTCCACAATCCAGCCGGTAGACTAGCAATATTTATAGAAAAAATACACAGAAGACAATCCAGTTTTCTAGGTGGTGGGGGAGAGTTCAATAATGCTGAGATAGAATGTACTAGCCACAGGCTTGTTCACATCACCTGTTCCATATTCCGGGGGCGGGGGGGGGGGCTTATTATTTTGCAAGAAAGAAAACTGCACCTGATAGATTTTTGAGGGAATGCGGAGAAACCAGTACAGCATCACTCTTCCTAAGAAAGTCAAACAGTACAGCCCCTCCATGCCCCACTTTTGGTGTATCTTACTGAGATTTAACCTAAGACAAAAGTTGAGGTTAGAACAGATTGTTTCCCAGGATGAAGAGCCTTGTAATTTATGACCAAATTCACAAGAGAACAACAAAGTTGAACTTCTGTCCTACAATTCCATTTATTTAAAGACAAATCAAATTCTAACAGTACTGAAATAATTTAAAAGTGGAATTGAAATCCTGAAAGTTTACTTGAAAAAATACATTCTGTGTGGTGTTTCCTGAACATTAGCAAGGAGTTATATTGGCATAACTTCTGCAAACATTTCAGGCGAGCGAGTAAAACCAAGAAGGCTGTAGAGAAGGTTTTGCCCCTCCCTACTACCGTCCTGATCTTCAAGGCCAAGAAGGACCCTGTTTAAAGTTCCTTGCTGCCAATCTTCACTGGAAGTGAAAGATGTAACGCTTAACAAAATGTTCTTCTGACATCAAAAGTCATGGACTTCAAACGTCCTTATGGTCAACTGTGCTGAACAAATGCACCCAACAACCATCAGTCATGTGGGCCTGTGCCAAAATGCATGTTGATCCCATTCCCTCAGTAGCCCAAGCAGAAAACCTCAAGGTTAGCTGGTCAACCCAGGTGGCAAAGTCCAAACAAAGGATTACCCACAGGCAACACAATCTCGGATCCCCTCCTTCCTCTCCCCGTCCCACGCAACCTTTCCTCATATGTTCCACTAAGTGCTAAATTGTACAACCAGCCACACAGCAAGCTATCCTCTGGACGGGAGCTTAACTTATTTAGAGAGCAGGTGGTGAATGCAAGCTGCTTCCATGAAGGCTGGTGGCTGGCATATCGCTAATTCATTTTGGAAGCCTTTCCTTCAAAATGTTCATTTCCCTACTAGCAAGAAGGCCAGCGTTTGTACATAAAATGGACTGCCGATCTGTGTGTGTTTTTACTGTGCCACACAAGTTTTATTTCTAGCTATTACAGTGGGGGGGGGGGGTGGTACATACTGAAGCACACACACATTCTATATGTCTAAAGAAGCAGGTTCAAGGCCTGCCATCTCCAGTTTAAAGGATCTCAGACTCTGGGACAAGGCACCAATAGTCATTGTAAAAGTTGTGTTCATGTGCTCATTTATTATAGGATGAGCTTTCATGGGAAACCTGTGGATTAAAGCCTCTCCCACAAGATAAACCTGTTATTTTCTAAGGCCACAACAGCTATGACCTTGTTAGCTTTCTGATCGACAGGGCTTCATCCCTTAAAATTCCTAATTACACTTTTTTAATATATAAAAAGTGTTTTTGTCAATTTACTAAAAGGGAAGTGAGGTGATCTGGAGGGGGTCTTTGGAACAACTCCCACAGTGAAGGTGACATGACGCAAATGGCCCTGCTCCTTGTATCATCATTCTGGAAGACCACCTTAGATACTGTTCTTGGAAGTATCCAGGGCTTTTTTTGTAGCAGGAACTCCTTTGCATATTAGGCTACACCGCACTCATGTAGCCAATCCTCCTGGAGCTTACAGTAGGCCCTGTAAGAAGAGCCCTGTAAGCTTTTGGAGGATTGGCTACATCAGGGGGGCATGTAGCCTAATAAGCAAAGGAGTTCCTGCTACAAAAAAAGCCCTGGAAGTATCTCTTTCCAAAAATACTGCCCAATGAATTATATGCCACAGGAACAAAGCAATTGACCTGGATAATGGCTTCTCGAGGCTGCTTTTTCAGGACAGAGTTTTACAAAAAGCACAGTGGAAGTAATAAAAGGGGGTAAATTCTTATTAAACAAGTACAGGCCACTGCTACTGCTACTGAACACCCTCTACAATCTGTTGATCTGTCTAGAAGAACGAGAGTGGGAGGTAGGGAAGAAGCTGTGAATAGTCCTTCCATTGTTCACTGACAACGCACTTAGCATGACCTAAGTTACACTTATGGGTGTCAGACTTTCAGCACATTGTTTACATTTTCATTATTTCATAAATCCAGGAGGGTTTATTTATTTATTTTAGAGGTATTTCATATCAGCTTAATTGATATAGTTGCTCAAGTATCTTGATCCCCCTTAATCCCATTCTCACCCCACCCTACAAGAATGCTGTGCTCCATCCCAGAGATTTCCCAATTCTTGCAGAAGTATCAGCTTTAAGGCAACAAACATAGAATAAGTTGGAAAAGGTGAACATTGTTCCAACAGACCACTCCAACAAGCCCTCAAAGATAAGAAATAAACAGTACCACCATTTGCAGACCAACCCTATGAGGAGTTACTCTGGTTTAAGCCCACTAGGGCTTTTTGGGGGGGTAGCAGGAACTCCTTTGCATATTAGGCCACATACCCTTGAAGTAGCCAATCCTCCAAGACCTTACAGGGCTCTTAGTACGGGGCTTACTGTAAGCTCTTGGGGGATTGGTTACATCAGGGGTGTGTGGCCTAATATGCAAAGGAGTTCCTACTACAAAAAAAAGCCCTGAAGCCCACTGATTTCATTGGACAGAGAGTAGAATAACATTTCATATAGGATTGCATTGTTAGAAATTGAAGAAGCAACTGTTCGATGCACAAGCCACGTACCAGAAGGTACTACTGCTTAAATATAATGGCCTCATTTAAGTCAGTGTTTTGGATTTAAAGGTTTCACTCCATTAATAGTGGAATGTTTCTCCAATTCAAGAATCCTGTCACCAGTGCCTTGACACCTGTTCTGGAAAAAGAGGCATATTCCACTAGTTGAGGATTCCTAGTATCAGTGGACGATTCCATAGAACACCATCAGCACAGAGTGCAAATAAGGTAGGGATGCCAGATTCAAGTTGGGAAACTCCTAGAGCGTTTTCGCGCCGGCGCACCCAAAAGAGCCGGCGACTTCCGTCGCAAAAGCCGCTCAAACGTTTTCCTGCTTCTTGGCGGTTTCCGTTTGAGCGGGTTTCGCGACGGAAGTTGCCGGCTCTTTTGGGTGCGCCGGCGCTTCTTGTGCGAAATCCGCGCAGATCCTCCGGTGTGAAGAGGGTGGTCGCGCCAGTAAAAGGTCAGTGCGAAAACGCTCCTAGAGATTTGGGGGTAGAGCCTGGGGAGGACAGGGACCTCAGTGGGGTACAGGGACCTCAGTGGGGTACAATGCAATAGCGTTCACCCTATAAGCATCCATTTTCTCCAGATGAACTGAGCTCTGTAGTCGGGAGATGAGCTGTAATTCTGGGGGGTCCCCGGGCCCCATCTGGGGGTTTGCTGAGATGGGCTATTTTTGCAGTTTAATTCATCTCATCAGAATTACTCACTGCAAATGCTCTGATGACTGGCTCACTGTGGGTAATACAAGCACAGCACCCCACATATCCTAACATACGCAAATGGCTTTGCGAATTGGCCGAATCACGCATAGCAATTACTCTGGAATTTGTCCATAGGAGAAACTGATGCTGTTCAAAAGAACCAGCTGAAGGCGCTTCATAACGGCTACCCCGCTTTCCAATACCTGTGTTCTCATGTTATCTGGGAATCTAAACATAATTTCAGCTTCTTTCATCCTCCCATATATGGGCTGCTTACAGAGACCTACTAAAGCTACAGGAGGGTTTCTGAGGGCCTGACAGTAATAAATTCCAAAATATTCATGATGTTCCAGAAGCTTTCTGTTAAGTTCATTAGCCCTTTCCCAACAAATTTGAATGCTACTGTGCAATTCCCAAGCTTAGTTTGCAGTGTGGCATCGCTGGCCTGCCTTAAGTTTTGAAAACTCTGCATGTTAGTTAACTTCTGACGTGGAATGAACAAAGGGGGAGGGGCACAACATTCTTTTTGTGGGGCCTTCAAAGAACAGATGTTATTTTTCCCTTGTTGCAATTTCTCTTTGAACAACTGGTGCTTCAGGGCAGATTTTGATTAGCAGATCTTTGAGTGGGAAATCCTGCACCAAGTTATTTTCTAAGTATCATTTAAAGTTAACTCAAAATTATTTGAAGACAGTTAATGATACACAAGATAGTTCACCCAAGATCTTGCCTTGCTGTGGTAATAAAAAAGACACTGAAATAGTTGAAATCTGTGTTTGTACTCCTTGGTTAATTTCCAAAAGTTTGATATGACTTCCCACTCTTCATTCAGCGCTTACCCATTTCTCATGATCCATTCTATAAACATTTTTTCCCTTGTCGGTGATCCACAGATTTGCCTATCTCAGAGAGTCTAATCACCATCTACTCAGTACATTCACTTTCCACTTAAAATATATATAAAAGAAAAACTAAAGACTCTTTCCTAATATACTGTTTCCATGGGCTACCTTATGAACACAATAGGGAGGGGCGGCACCATTCTGTGCCCCTGTCGCTAAATAAGGGCAGAATTAACAATAGCATAATACTGTGTCGTCGTTAACAGCAGTCTCAAAACAGGACCTAAAAATTGGATCCCACAGAGCATTTCCACAGATGGATTTCTGTCCACAGAGAACAATTTTCTCACCTCCCTCCTCCCTTTGTAAAATGGGTAAGGTACGAAAATTGCGTTCTCTGGACAGAAATCTTTCTGTTCGTTGTATGAAATAACATATGAAACTGCCTTATGCTGAATCAGATCATTCATCCATCAAGGTCGCTATTGTCTACTCAGATTGGCAGCAGCGCTCCAGGTACTCAGGCAAAGGTCCTTCCCATCACACACTGCCTGGCCCTTTTCATAGGTTGTCAAGTCCAATTCAAGAAATATCTGGGGCCTTTGGGGTGGAGCCAGGAGACTTTGGGGGTGGAGCTAAGAGCAAGGGTGTGACAAGCATAATTGAACTCCAAAGGGAGTTCTGGCCATCACATTTAATGGGACCGCACACCTTTTAAATACCTTCCCTCCATTGGAAATAATGAAGAATAGGGGCACCTTCTTTGGGGGCACATAGAATTGGACTCCCTGGTCCAATCTTTTTGAAATGTGGAGGGTATTTTGAGGAGAGGCATCGGATGATATTCTGCAAATTTGGTGCCTCTCTCAAAATAATAGCCCCCACCCTGAGCCCCAGATACCCACAAATCAATTCTCCATTATACCCTATGGGAATCCATCTCCATAGGGAATAATGGAGTGCCCAGCAGACATCCCCCCCTTTCTGATGACCCAGAAGCACGGGGAGGGCATCCAAACCAAGGGATCCCCTGGCCCCACCTGGGGATTGGCAACCCTACCTGGAGATGCAGAGGACTGAACCTGGACCTTCCGCATGCCAAGCAGATTCTCTACCACTGAGTCACAGCCCTCCCCAATGAAGCTGAAACACTCCACTGGATCTAATGCCAAATCTGAAAGTAACACAAAAGGCAAAGTGCAAACAGTGGAAAGTCTGAGATACAAGAGATCCCTGGCTTACATTTGATACAGCTAGTTCAATTTAGAGGACAGGGGGATTTATGGGGATATTCAGGACTGCCAATCTGAAAATAAGATGTTACCAGGGCTTTTTTTGAGCACGCAGTTTCGGCTGGTTTGGCATCAGGGGGTGTGGCCTAATATGCAAATACACTTTTCCTACAAAAAGCCCTGTGTGAAACAATGGTGATGTCAGGGTGTGGCCTAATATGCAAATGTGTTCCTGCTGGATTTCTTCTACAAAAAAACCCCTGGATGTTACCTTCATTCCAATGTCCTTCTATTGCCCTTAGGAATTCATGGGCTTTCTTGGGGAACCCACTCTGTATTTTGATGAAATAATAAATGAAGAAAGAAGTAACTTACACTGCAAAAAGCTTACCAATAGATACCCAGCTGAATCTATTGGTGGGCGGCCGGTCCACCTGCGCCCCAGAGAATTTGGACCTGGTGCTGGAAACGGTGCTATCACGGCTCAGGCTAAGTCGGCTAAATCCAACGAAGACAGAGGTTCTCTATCTAAGTCGCAGCAGCCCGGGAAGGGTAATTCCTCTATCAGCCTTTGATGGGGCACAATAGATGCCAGTGTCGAGGGTTAAGAGCTTGGGAGTGCTCCTGGAGTCCTCCTTAACCATGGAGGCCCAAGTAGCAGCCGCTGCCAGAGCTGCGTTTTTTAATCTTCGACGAACACGGCAGTTGGTCCCCTACCTTGAGCACAGCGACTTAGCAATGGTGATCCATGCCTCGGTCATCTCAAGAATCGATGACTGTAACGCTTTCTACATGGGGCTGCCCTTGACTCAGATTCAGAAGCTGCAGCTGGTGCAGAATGCTGCAGCCAGACTGCTAATGGGGCTTCCTCGTCAGAAGCACATTCAGCCCGTGCTGCGAGCAGTGCACTGGCTGCCTGTTGCGTACCAAATCTGTTTCAAGGTCCTGGTATTAACCTTCAAAGTCCTATATGGCCTAGGACCTACCTATCTGCGGGACCGCCTTGCCCCACGTGTTCCCCAGAGAGCACTGCGATCAAGTTCTCAAAATCTTTTGGCTGTCCCTGGGTTAAAGGAAGCTAGGCTCAACTCCACCAGAGCAAGAGCCTTCTCGGTTGGGGCCCCAATACTTTGGAACACCCTTCCAGAAGCCATCAGGGCCCTGCGGGATTTATCACAGTTCCGCAGGGCCTGCAAGACTGAACTGTTGCGGATGGCATATAACATCTAATGGGAGAGGGCTTCCACCACATCTGGATCCATAGCACTTTTATTACTAACTGCCCAGGATCTGTGTGCATGACAAAGAAAATATTATATGATCTGCCTGAAGTAGCACCATAGTTATTTATCTGATTGTTTAAATATTGTTTTGTTTACTGTCTATTTTATGCTGTTAGCTGCCTTGAGTCTGTATGGAATGGGCGGGATATAAATGTAACATAAATAAATAAAAAATAAATTAGTCCCTGCCCTGCCCTCAGTATTTTGTCCCAAGGCGGAGAGTGGTAAAGCTGCAGTACTGCAGTCTGAATTCTCTGCCCACGACCTGAGTTCGATCCCAGTGGAAGCTGGTTTCAGGTAGCCAGCTCCGGTTGACTCAGCTTTCCATCCTTCTGAGGTCGGTAAAATGAGTACCCAGCTTGCTGGGGGGGAAGTGTAGATGACTGGGGAAGGGAATGGCAAACCAACCCGTAAAAAGTCTGCCACGAAAACATTCTGAAAATGTCACGGCAGAATCAGAAACGACTGGTGCTTGCACAGGGGATTACTTTTAGCTTTTTAAGAAAAAAAAATCACCTCACAGAATAAAATGAAACTATAAAGTAAAAAAGAGGGTGAGAAAACAACAGAGGGATGCTATATTGAGCCATAATATGCACTTCCATAGAGATGATTTTCTGAGCTGTTGCCTGAGAGCTGGTGTAGTAGTAGTTAAGAGCAGCAGACTGTGATCTGAAGAACTGGGGTTGATTCCCCATTGTCTGCATGAAGTCTGCTGGGTGACCTTGGGCCACTCAGTTTTCTCAGAACTCTCTCAGCCCCACCTACCTCACAAGGTGCCTGTTGTGGGGAGGGGAAGGGAATGCAATTGTAAGCTGCTTTGAGACTCCTTCGGGTTGAGAAAAGTGGGGTATAAAAATGAGATCTTCGTCTTCTCCTAGTTAACCAAAGAGAACCTTGGAAGTTATTATTTAAGCAAACCTGTACATGCGAGCTATGGCACTACTTTCTCCTCTTGGTAACATAAACTAAATGTTTAGTTCTTCCTTGTGCAGGGGGGGGGGGGAGAAGATGCCTGATTTTGGACAAGATTCTCCAAAATCTGGACACCCAGCTACAAGGCAGTTCTCCCTTTTGAAGCACTTCTCCTTTAACTGCCATACCTATCCGACATTTGCAGACACCAATTAGTAACATGTTTCTGTCACATTGTTCTATACATGCTGAGCAACTAAATTGGTAGGGGGGGAGGGATCATCAAATATCCCTCAGAGGTTTCTGTGACTAGGCCCTTTAATGAAGTACTCGTTTTAAAAACAACATCCTGTTATCAAGCAGCTGAATCACACTTTAAGTAGTGGAGGGGGGGGAAGTCTATTGGCAATACACGCATATTACCATATATAGCTTTTTGTTTGTTTGTTTTTTTAAAGCCTGGGGCAAATGTAATATCTCCTATGTTTAGGCACCTCCAAAGGGCTGTTTGAAATATTTATACATAATGTTTTATGTTAATTCCAGACAATCCCTTTGTTGTTTAAGATAGGACTATCTGATGTTCATTAGCAGTTACTTCAATAAGACTCCTAGTTGCATACAAAAGAAGAGATGTCTAACTACTGAAGAGCCAGGATGGTGTAGTGGATAAGCACAGCAGATTCTAATCTGGAGAACTGAGTATGATTCCCCACTCTTCCACTTGGAAGCCTGCTGGGTGACCTTGGGCCAGTCACAGTTCTCTCAGAACTCTCTCAGCTTTCCTTGCCTCACAAGGTGCCTGTGGTGGGGAGGTAAAGGGAATGCGATTGTAAGCTGCTTTGAGACTCCTTAAGGAAACTTACTCTTCTTCTTTTACCCACAACACCAGATTTTCCACACAAGGAAGCTGTGCCCTTCAAATGTTGTTTTTTTTATATGCTATTATTTCTAAGCATATCAACTCACCCGCTATCTAGGGTTTATGTTTGTTTGTTTGTTTACTTATTTATTTAAACAGTTATAGCCTACTTTTCCTTGTGGTTCAGAGTGGCTATTTTTGTACAGTTCCATGATAAAACACAGAGGGCGTTTTCGCACTGACCTTCAAGTGGTGCGACCACCCTCCTCACGCCGGCGGATCTGCAGGGATTTCGCACCAGAAGCGCCGGCGCACCCAAAAGAGCCGGCGACTTCCGTCGCGAAACCAGCTCAAACGTTTTCCTGCTTCTTGGCGGTTTCCGTTTGAGCTGGTTTCGCGACGGAAGTCGCCGGCTCTTTTGGGTGCGCCGGCGCTTCTGGTGCGAAATCCCTGCAGATCCGCCAGCGTGAGGAGGGTGGTCGCACCACTTGAAGGTCAGTGCGAAAACGCCCAGAGAGTATTGTTAGGCATATTATAGACTGTCAGACCTGGATCAAAGATCCCAATCTTAAACCATCAGTGACTTTAGGCCAGGCACTATTTCTTCTCTTTCCCCCCCCTGATTTTCATCACCTCTAGTTGTGAAGGGAAAAACAGGAGCATGCCCCCACCCAGGTATGTTTCCCTAAACTCTTTTTAAGTTCAAACGGGATAAAATCTGTTTACCACCCACAGTGCTGGACACAACAAATAGAAGCATGTGCAGAGCTAATGCCAGGATACATAAGTCAACTTATGGTAAGCATGGTTTTCACAGAAGTCACTGAGGAATTTTTGGTGACTGTTTCCGGGCAACTTCATTCATTTTGCAAACCCTCCAAATGAAATAACTACTAAATATCTGTACATATAACACATCTTACAAATTCAGTACATTTCCTTAACTTGAATGGACTACAAAATTTACATAATCACACTCCAAGCTTAGAGGAGAAGATTTGGAGGGAGTTTGCCCCCCCTTTTTTTCTTTTAAAATTCTTACATTCACAAAACATTGAACAAAACCCTGCCATAGAGTCAGGTGAGTAGTCATGTTGGTCTGAAGCAACAGAACAAAATTTGATTCCAGTGACACCTTTAAGATCAACAAAGTTTAATTCCATGCATGCTTATACCCAAAATAAAACGTTGTTGGTATAAAAGGTGCCACTGGACTCAAACTTTGTTCTAAAACCTAGCATGTCTTTGTCTTCTTTAGAATTCAATTTTGTTAAATACAAATGTGACAATCAATCCAATTTCCTGAAGTGTCAGTAATACCTTCATCCCATTTAACATCCTCACCTCTGTGCTCCCCAACATTGTCCTTACCGCATCGAATTTTCATAAAAGTTTCTGCAGACGGAGGACTTGAGAACTTCCCACAGCAATTATTCCCTGATTAAGGTTGAAATTCTCTGCATACCTACTAGGAAGATGCTTGCATCCACCAGGGCATTTGCAGACTTTCCACCTATGGAGTATCACTTTCTCACCCCCACCCTGTGTTGTAACCCAAAAGGTTATGTTGACATGTGGCAGGAGGCAAAGTAGTTTTACTATGAAAGGAACCACTCCAATGGATCAAACTCAGCAAATGCCTCTAGAAGCAGTTCCATCATACATTTTATCTATTTGTAAGTCAATTTCTAATCAACTGGCTTAGTAATGTACAACAATGCAATAGAATGTCATCCTCTGCTACCCATTGTTTATATACCTGACTTACATGGAGTTAAAAGTCAGACATAAGCTGTGACAAGCAACTTGCGCTGGACACACTAGAATAAGATAGTACCAACGTTGTCATGGCTACTACAAACTTATAAAGTGTTTGCATCAAACTGGCCAAAGCATGCTGAATGGATCAGATGTGGAACTTGTTCCATCAAACAGGTTATTAAAGCTGCAGCCAGGGAATTTCCTTCAAATTATTATTTCTGAGCCAAATTCTAGGCCTTTGAAGTGGATAGGGTTGCCAGGACCTACCTGGCTGCCAGCAGGGGGGGCCTACCTTGTGTGCACAAAGCACACATGGCACAATGACATCACCTGGAAATTATATAATAGTGCCAGGCATGTCGTGGGGACACTCTAGCTATCTACAGTGCCACTGAGTTTTATACCAGAATGCCAGAGCATCCCTGTGCAACGTGCCTGGTGGGATTAAATCGCTTCTAGGTGACATCACAAAGGGCACATCGGGTGCCAACAGAGCTCTTTGGGGTGGGGCTTCCCCACTGGCCAATCCTGTGCCAGCGGATTGGAGGTCCTGATATCAGATGAAACCCCACCCCCAGCGAGAGGTTTGAAACCCTAGAAGTGGAAGATCTAGGTTAAGGTTGCCAGCCTCCAGGTAGCATCTAAGCTTCTGATGGCTTGCTTGGTGCACCGTGGCTTGAAGGTCTGTGGATCCCTTCAGATGACCCAATTCCTGTGGATTAGAGTTGCCAGCCTCCAGATGATACCAGGATATCTCCCACTATTACAATTGATCCCCAGATGACAAAGATCAATTCCCCTGGAGAAAAAGGCTGCTTTAGAGTGTGGACTCCATGGCATTATACCCCGCTGCAGTCTCTCTCCTCCTCAAACCCTGCCCTTCCCAGACCACCCCCCCCCCCAAAAAAAAAGATCTCCAGGTATTTCCCAACCCAGAGCTGGCAACCATAGTCTGGGTTCAAGATCATGTTCAGTCAGTTTCCCTAGGTAACAACGGGTGAAACAATACCTCCCAGCTTCCTCATGGGAATAGGATATAGGATATCCCTCATGGATATACATGCTGAAATCCAATTGATATATCATGCTGCTTAAATTCCATTGATTTTTATAGGGATGAAGCCTGCAGAAAGGTTATTCAGGTTTCTGCTAAGATGAAAAACAACAACAAGCCTTAAAGACATCATTCTCCCCAACAATTCTTTGCAAAAATCTTTGAAGTCCAAATAAAAACGTGGCACTCCTGGCCTTCAGTCAAGGATGAGTCAAACAACTTTTAAGGAACTGCCGGCAATTTATTTTATTTTATTTTTTTTAACTTTTTACAGATATTCCACATTCATTCCAGCCTCCTCTTTTTTTTTTGTCTCATCTTAGGCGGTGGCATTCTCAGTCACCTAGTGCTGGTAATCTTGCTCCGCAATCTTTTCAACTCTTTCTAACAAGTCGCAACATGTGCAAGGCCCAGAGAATGAAAAGATGAGCACCCGTTCTCTGGCATAAAATCTGTTAATGAGGTCCAGCAGGTCTAGAGATGGGAAAGGAAGAGATAAGCCCCACAATAGAAAAGAATGGCTGTTAAGAAATCCTGCAGTCCTGAGGGACAAGGGTAGCAACATAAGGCTGACAACACCGGAAAACAGTGAGAAATGACACTGTCATTTTGCTAGACCCGGCATCACAAGCATGTTGTTTCTCCGGCTCCAACTTTATTTCCATAGGCTGTTCACACCATCCTGACCCAACATGACTGGTTGTAAAACCATTTGTTTGTGTCAGAAGTGTCGTCGCGGCTCAGTGAGCCACAGATGTCACCCTGTTAAAAAGGAACAGATTAAAATAAAATAAAAATGGTGCTTATGGAACACAGGGTTTCAGTCATTTATCAACAGTGCTTTTTTTTTTCCTTTTCTTCCCAGACTAGAAATACATAAATCCCCATGGGTCTGATTCAGGATAGGCCCCGTTAGCATTCCCCACTGCCCCTCTCTTTGTAAAATGTCTGATGCTAGAAAATTATTTTCCTGTGTGCCAACTGTATTCCTCTGTTCAGCATCTTCTGGTCACACACATACACCCACTCCATTGCTCACTTGGCAGCTACCATAGCCCATTCCTTTTTCAGTAGCAGTTCCCAGTTTATGAAACAGGCTCCTTGAGAAAGTAAGCAGTGGTGGACACCTTCTGCAAAGCTGTTTTTATTTTGGGAGGCATTTAGTGGGAGATGAGGGCTGCAGACACAGGAATTTATGTACCATGTTCTTAAGAAGGGTTGTTATTTGATACACTATGGTATTAACGAAATGGTGTAGGCCACTTTGAGCCACAAATGGGAAAGCCTGCATATATTGTGATAAATGCAATAAGGTGATGGTGGTTTAGGCTCTTGAAAGCCACCGCTGTAGTAGGACTGATGCTGAAACTATCAGCATTTAATTAAACTGAAAGTTTCAGCATTTAATTAAAGGCACAGAGAACCATCTGAACTGCCTTCCCTGTTGTTTGTAGCATCCCAGGCTGCTTAAGACATGTTTACAGTACCTTTTGAAGTATGAAATTTGTGACAGTTCCCAATTCCAAAGTTCCTCAGTGGATTAATTTTTGGTTGATTTGGTGTGGAATCTGAAGCCATTTAGGTTTGATTAGGCTCTAGACCCAATATCTGGAGAAATAAATGTAGCAGCATCAGTTTGCCTACAAGGACATGCTCAATGCCCTATAGAACAAAGCACCTCCTTCATTATTCTATCAATGATACACTCATATATATTACCGGGGGGGGGGGAGTGTCTTTGAACGGGACCAGAACAGACGCAGGATTTTTCATAAATATCTCTCCAAAGATATCTCCCATTTGTCACTACACAGTATGACATAGAAATTGTCAGCAGCCCAGATGACTGATAAACATTTAGGAACAAGCAGATTCCAAAATAGCACCAGGAAAGTTGTGGAATGGGTATATTAATAGACAGTCTGATCATGCTAACATCTACCTTATAACGGCTATTCTGACTTACAGTAAGATGTAGAGATAACATCCCACTAAAAAAAATGCAGGGAATGCTCCTCACTGAGGATGGAGTTCCTCTATATTTTGTCCTCAAAGATCAGGGTATTTTGGAATTGTGTCACAACTTAGAGTTGTAATGTCCACTGCTGGCTCCTGGGAACAATTCTACGCAATAGTTACTCCAATGCAATTCTATGCAAGAGTTACTCCAGCCTAAGCCCACTGAAATCAGCAAATTTAGACTGCAGTGACTCTGCACAGGATTGCCCTGGGTGTATATCTTATCACTTCTGATGAATGGATTCATAGGTTCTTTGCTTAGCTGACCTGAAATAGCAACAGAGCTGGGCAACGAACTGCTCGGCCTTGCAGCTGGTTTGCCTCTCAGGTGGGGGGGGGGGAGGGTTCACGATTAGCCAAGAGGCAAGAAGCACCTGGCCTCACAATCCTCACACTTCCACCTGCTTGTTCACAACATCTAGAAGTCGCCACACAATGCAGCATGTATACTTCTGTCCATCACACCCATTTCCTGCCATTTTGCTAGTTATTTTTAATCCATTCTGCAATGATTGTAACAACTGATTTTATACGCAGAGCAACATAAGCATTTATGAAGAGGGGGAAAACATACTAAGACTTATGGGATTTCCTCCTCATTAATTGTGCTTAGGACTGGGAGTATTACTATTTTCTAGTGGTCCTTCCCATATTCTAAATCTCTATTTGTGTGTGTATATATGTGTGGAAGCACTGTGGACGTTTATCATTAAATAAATCTAGAACCCTCATTGATGCCCATGTTCACCCATTTTTTCTTTCTTTCTACATAGCCGAGGAAACACTCATCCCCCAGAACCCAATGATGGAGGCCAAACAAATGATTGTGCAGAGGTCACAGAAATATGGAGTAAATTGGGGTTAGCTACCAAGCAAAAGAGGCTCCCAAGTAATACAGCAATACCAGCACATGCTAAGTTGTTGGCTGCTCTGAAAATTCTGAATGGACATTTATTCTTTAAATTATTAGAGGTTAGTGTGGGATATATCAATCTCGCCAGCATGTCTAATTTTTATCCCTATTTGTACATTATCAGAAATGAATAGGCAGATGGGCTCTGCTGAAACACTTCTTGCCATCTGCTGGTAAACTGGAAGAGGAATGATGGATTTCAGAATGACAGGAAACGTTTCTGCAGATTGAAATATAGCAATTGCCTTTGCCAGTTCTTTTTTATTGACTGAATTATTGATCACATTTTGTTTTTGATCAATAATTATGGACCTTTGTGCTACGAAAAACAAAAGTGTGTGCAACCATTCTTGTATACTTCCTTCAAGCGCTTACATTACCTGCCAATAAACGTGAAATATTTTTTTTCACAGATCATATCAGTTTGAGCATTTGTCTATAAAGGAAACCAATTAGAAATGTTCATTCTAATCCTTGTGTTAAGTAAGGGAGGGGGGAGTCTATCTAAGAACTATAACAGCAAATGAAATACGTATTTCATTTAGTGACAATAACATTTTTTTAAAAAAGGATAATTTTAAGGGAACAACAAGGGAAGTAGACACACCACAGTTTCACACAATCTCAGAAAGAAATACAGTTTATTATACTGGGCATACCACTCATTTGAGATACTTAGCTTTTGTAAAAGAAACTAAGCTTTAATGAATTTTGTATGTCATCAACACCATTTTGGAAACCATGTAGATTTTACACCATAATAATATCATTGATAAAACGGTACTGATACTGATGGTATATCTATTGGTAATACATTAAAGTTTCTTTTTTTTCATTTAATCAAAATTTATAGCACTGCTATCCTAAGTAGAGTTATACCCTTCCAAACCCATTTACTTCAACCAGCTTACAAACGTACAACTCTGTTTAAGATTGCAGTTTAATCTGCATGGGAAGAAAAGTCATGCTTCATGTGTCTGAGTAGTGATTGCCTGGTGACATCCTGGAGCTTCTGAGTAAGATTTCTAAAGATGGATTTCCAAGGGTGGGGATCCATTAGCCTGTATAGCTTCTTGCCCTTCTCTGTCAGTAACAGATATCCTGTTCCTGATTCTCATTTCTTTTGAGGTCAGCCTTGCGGCGACCAAGATGTTTTCAGTGGTGGAACCCTGGGTGCGGAATACACTCCCCAGTAACAATTGCTTGGCGTCTTCCATTGAACTTTAAATGGTTAGTTCATTCTATTTTTTTTAACCCTTCTTTGCTGCTGATTGTGCTGTTTTACTGCCTTGATGGACTTCTTAAAATCCTTTTGCTAGCCACTTGGGGAACTGAAGTTGAAAAGTAGGACACAAATTCTTAAATACGTTTTACATGGGGCAAGAAGGTTTGAACAATGAAGTCCTTAACTTCAGTTAGAATTTGTCATAGGTTTAGATCTCATTTACTCTCATGTGATCTGAGGGCTCTTTATTAGAATTGTCTTCACACTGGAGGTACAGAAAGGAAACTTACAATACAACATGGAAGCAAGCCAGTCAAAGGAACACAACGGCATATTCTACACAATGATTGCACAACTAGAAGGGTTATAAATGTGCTCTGAGAGATCATAAATGCGTGTTCCTGCTACGCGCCTCCAAGTATTCAGAACATCAACTCAGCAAAGTCAGAAACACAGATCTGCATTAACAAACTCACCTCGCTGTACTGCAGAAACACGAACAGATGTGTATGTTTTTGGTACACGTATAGAACTTAACAAAAATCCATCAACACAGTGAGCAAAGAAAAAAAAATACTATGCCTATTACAAAGGTGCAGACAGAAGGTTGCTATTAACCTGGGACAAAAGGAAATGAGCCTCTGTCTGACAACTGGGTTACAAAAATCTAAAGGCCAACAATTAATTCACCCGGAGATCAGAGGTCCTCGAATATTTTTGCTCCATTCCCAAAACAACACTGGGGAAAAGGAACCACCAGACTTTCCTCACCAACTGAGCAGCTGCCTTCTCTGTGGACTTTCTATATTAAATTCAGATTTAAATGCGTCTCTTATTTCACCTGCTTAGCAACCCTTGAAGCCTTCTTCCAGAGGAAGAGGCTGTTTCTGTGGTCAAGAGCCACTTCCACCAGAAGATGTCTCCTTTGGCTGGAAGAAGAATGCCAAAATTTGCTGATCAAAGTGGTGGGATACATGCCAAATTATTTCCTCTTAGAGCAATAAACATATAAAAACTACATGAATCCCTGCAGATTTGCTTTAGGCCATTCACCAATCACAGTGGCCATGGTCCCAGGAACCAAGAAGCAATTTGATTAGCCCAAGGGGAAGTGCCTTAGACATCCAAGTGGGCAGCTGTGTTGGTCTGAAGAAGTAGAACAAAGTAGGAGTCAAGTCCACCTTTAAGACCAACAAAGTTTTATTCAGAATGTAAGCTTTCGTGTGCTCTAAGATGAGGAATCAGGTATTTATTTAGATTTTTATTCCGCCCTCTCAGCGGGCGGACTAAGGTACAGTGAGCAGACCTACATATAGCTGATAGGCAGTGGTTTAGAATGCAAAATGGTTCAAATTTAAGATCCAATGACAGAATAGTAAATTTAACAAATTTAGCAAACCTTTGATCTGGGTAGCATGAGCATGAGAACCACTGCCTACCAACTATATGTAGGTCTGCTCACTGTACCCGATTTCTTGTCTGATGAAGTGTGCTTAGAGCACATGAAAGCTTACATTCTGAGTAAAACTTTGTTGGTCTTAAAGGTGCAACTTGACTCCTACTCTGCTTTAGGCATTATTTGTTTTCTACTGAACAGCACTCCCAACCTCACCCCCAGAATAACACAGAAAGCAGCTTCTGAAACTGAGAATTTCAAAAGTAACATGTGATAAGGCATGGGGATGTCCTGGGGGGGGGGAGGGATCAAAGACTCTCCTGGACTAACACAACCCTCTTGGGTGAACATTCACAGTGGCATGGATTCCAGCCTGTATGAACTCCATCAGCCTGAGATAATCATTCCTGCTATTTGCAAGCTGATGTGTTCATTACAAAGTCTATAGATCTATTTCACATCAATTCAGTCCCTTATTTAGTCCTTAAACGTTGCTGCAGTGAGCCCAGGTGTGGTTAATCCTGGATTACAGGTTGTGTAAACAGCTCCCAGGTTACTGCTGTTAGCCCCACTCGCTATTTCTATCTGTGCATGTAGACTTCAGCTGCTCCACACTTGTGTAGCAAAGACAGTAGCTGCATAGATAGCAGACTCCTGCAGGAATTACGCACCTGCCTCTAAATGCCAAAAGTGCACACTTGCTCAAGACCTAAGGCAGTCAGGAGACTGGGTTCAGGCTGGTGGTGTGACCAGTTCTACCAACATTCAGACCTTGCTCAGTATTGGCAAGGACAGCAGCGTATAAAAAGCCAGAAGGCCAGAATGCTAATATTTATACTTGGTGTGGCCAATGGCTGCAAAGTCTAGTGGCTGATACCATTTGAAGAGTGTTTGCAGCTCACACAATTCCCAAAAGGTCTCCAGGCTAGGCCATGGGCCCTGACATTCCCAGTGCTTGTAGGATACCCACAACAGATGGTCGTTGAAGGAGATATCAGAATGGGTTTCCAGGGCCATACTGGGAGATTCCTGGAGTTTGGGGGATGGAGCTTGGAGAGGGTGTGTTAAGGGTGGGTTATAAACCCTCAATGGGTTATAATGCCTTCCAGAGCAGTCATTTTCTCCAGGGGAACTAACTTCTGTCGTCTGGAGATCAGTTGTAATAATAGGGATGCCAGCCTCCAGGTGGGATCTAGGGTTCGCCCAGAATTACATCTTATCACCAGACTACAGAGATCAGTTTCCCTGGGGAAAAAATGGATGCTGCAGGGGGAGGACTCTATAGCATTGTACCCCACTGAGCCCCCCCCCCCTGGTCCTCCCAGGCTCCATCCACAAATCTCCAGGAGTTTCCCAACCTGGATCTGGCAACCCTGCCACCCCCTATAATTCTAGGTGATCTCCAACCACTACCTGAGTGTTGGTAACCCTAGTAATAGAGCACAAACACAGCACGCAAAATGTGCCTGGTAACCTGTCCCCCCTCAGGTGATTATGGTTTGGTCCCATGATTATAAAAGGAACAAAAGAAGGCAACTGCTATTTCCACCTGTCAGTATTTGTCCCCCACCCCACAACTCGCACTATAGAGTTATTTCGCAACATCCCTACCCTTTGCTATTTATGAGGAAAACTGATTCAGGGAAGAAGGAGTTTACAGACCCCGAGCATCAAAGCATTTCAAAAGAAAAGCAACCCAGATTCAAAACTTCTGCAAAGCCTAATGTAATTTTCCATTATGGAAAAAGCAGTCAGATTTTAAAGCTCTTTTGCTTTAAAAAATTATTACCATCGAGTCTATAAAACATTTGACAGAGCCTGATTTTGTTTTTTTTAGAGTGCAATTTTGTTTTCTGAATTAAGAATAGTGGCTTTTCCTTTTTGGATCTTTGCAAGTAATAAACACAGTAGTATAATATTTGGGACAAAACACAAGCAATGTGGAGTAAGTGCCAAGTTGGTTATGAGAACCAGAAGTCTCAAAACTTTCAGTGTTTGCTTCAGATGTATAGGCCTGATGTACACAAGCATTTTTAAGCAAAAACAATTCTTAAATTAAAGGGGGGGGGGAAATCTATACATATTTTGTGCAGTAGCCAACAGTGAGATGCAAAGTATTTTTACAGCATTTCACCAGTGTAGTTAAAATTGGTTAAATGCACACCACTGAATTCAAGCATATTAAACTGACTTAAATCTTTACATTTTAGTTGAATGCATAATAGACGCTTTCTCAAACAAATAACTCTGTATCTCAGTGGTGGAAAGTATCATCAAGTTGCAGCCAATGCTCCCTCCAAGCTGTAGGGTTTTGCGAGGAAAAATTCTACTTCGTGAGCTACTGGCATTAAAGTTGTGAGCTACTGCATGAAATAGTTTGCTCTGGGGCCATTTTTTCTGAGCTAAGACAAAAATGTGTGAGCTGGAGTTAGCTCACACTAGCTGTGAGTTAGCTCACAGTAACTCAGCTTAGAGGGAACACTGGTTGCAGCCAACTTATGGAGATCCCATTGAGTTTTCAAGAAAAGAAACAAACAAAAGTGGTTTGTCATTGTCTGCTTCTCTGTAAGAACCTTGGGCTTCCTTTGTGGTGTCCCATCAAACATTAAGTAGGGCTGACTTTTGAGACCTGACAAGAGCAGGCAAGCCAGGGCCATCCAGATCTTAAACCTAGGAAACATTTTCACGTTCTTTCTCTTCTCCTCCCCTTTTCAGACAACAATACTTCTGTCAGGGTTATAAGAAGGGCTTTTTATGTAGCAGGAACTCCTTTGCATATTAAGCCACACATCCCTGATGTAGCCAATCTTCCAAGAGCTTACAGGGCTCTTAGTACAAGGCTTACTGTAAACTGGCTATAAGCCTGTAGGTGCAGGGAGCGGGGGTAGGGGGAATTTATAGTCTACTAATTTTCCAGAATAAGGCTGGAAACAAGGTCAAGGAGGCAAAATTTGATCTCAGTGTCCAGCAAAGATTTTTTCTAGTAGTACGTACAAGTAGAATTCGAACTGTACAATCCAGGAAGTAAGATACACTGCTAAGTGAATGAGTAGAATCTCTATCCATCTAGTTGTTTATTTAGGGTATTTATATGCTGCTGTACTCTTTTAAAAAATGACCAAGTCAGCTTACTATATGTAAATTCAGATGTATTCCATAGGGACAGTGAGGTGTAGCAAACAGAATACTTGGAAGCCCAGGATTCAAAATCCTTCTCATCCACAGTGCTCAATAATCAGTTTTGGGCAAGCCAAGGGGTCACATCCAGCTCTGTTCATACAATGGATAGTTCCCACTTCCTCTTTCACACTGTAGCTTCTGAGTCCCTCAAAAGGCTGTCCCTGAAGTCTGGAAGGCTCTTGGAAGACTTTTCAGTGAGTATTTGCATAGAGAAGGAGAATTGGCAGAGACCATTAATTGATTTTTGCAACTGAAAGCACCCTTCTGTTTCTGAAAGTGTGAATCCATCCCACTGCCTCTCAGCATAGCCAGTCATCAGGTGGCTGGAGAAAACTCTCCTGTAGTTCTCAAAAGGACCTCCTTCCAGGTCTTCACTCTCACTCACACACACACAGCATAGTTTTAGGTTGGTAGCAATTTTGGTCCATGGTGAAAAGAGTAAAATTTTACTCTAGTAGCACCTTGAAGACCAGAAAGATTTCCAGGGTATGAGCTGACAATGGAAGATTTGATTCTTAAAATCTTATACTTGGAAATCATGCTGGTTTTTAAGGTTCTAAAAAAGGTAAAGGTAGTCCCCTTGTGCAAGCACCAGTCGTTTCCGACTCTGGGGTGACGTTGCTTTCACGTTTTCACAGCAGACCTTTTACCGGGTGGTTTGCCATTGCATTCCCCAGTCATCTACACTTTCCCCCCAGCAAGCTGGGTACTCATTTTACCAACCTCAGAAGGATGGAAGGCTGAGTCAACCTGGAGCTGGCTACCTGAACCAGCTTCCACTGGGATCAAACTCAGGTTGTGAGCAGAGGGCTCCGACTGCAGTACTGCAGCTTTACCACTCTGCGCTTGAATTTTGCTCATGTACATAACATGTATTTCCTTTCACCACTGGTTATATATTGGAATGCCATGATTACTTACACTGAGAAATAGCTTAGCTGGATTTTAACTAAAAGTGTTGCTTAAAATAAATACAGTGGTGTAAATTAAGATCCACAGGCATCAGAGGTTCCTGCTGGGCTACAGTAAGCAACCACTACCATGTGGCAACCTACACAAACATGTTGAATATGGCAAAACCAACTTTCTCCTGATCTCCCCGTCACCAGATTAATTCCATATACCACTGCCACGAAAGGCAGCTGCTGACATGCATTCATCAGAAGAACCTGTAAATATTTGGAGATTCTGTTCTTCAAATGTCTTATATAGGTTATAATAATTGCATATTAAGCTTGCCTTTGATTTCAGCATTCTCCCCCCTCCCCCTTCTTATGCTATCTGCCTTAAAGCCTTTTTAGTCAAGTACAGACGGGAGTGGAGATAGCTTTGAAGTGCCCAAGCTTGCTAGGAGGGTACTTTTTATTATTGTTGTTATTATTTAGTCTGAAAGGGATTTGCACATGATTTATGGAAATTTTAGAACAAGCTACCAGAGTCGTCATAACTGAAAGAAATAGTTTTCTCCCCCCTTGAGGGGAGGAACAAATCTTCCAAGAGATTAATTGAGGAAAATCTTTCTTTTTTAAAGAATGTCACAGAGCACCTTGAAGGTTAACAAATTTATCATGGCATAACAAATTTATCTTGTCATAAACTTTCATCACCTGAGGTAAGTCCTTGTAGATATTTACAGAGAAAAGCCCAAGTGTTGCTCTGACACTCCAGTGCCATACACCAGGGACAAAATTTCACATACCAAAATGACAGGACACAGTCTGATTTCCGCCCCCCCCCCTTTCTTTTTTGTGCACTGCTGAATTCCTCATTCCCAGTAAATGCAGTGCAAATGAGTCATGGCTTTTTATTTTTTGCACCCAAACAGCTGTGATCAGGAGCTATTTGTGGGCACAGCGACAGCGGCAACTCGGACCCCACCCGCTAAAATTAGTTTGAAGTAACCAAACTTCCCGTTCAAACATATTATTGCACAGGAATTAAAACAACAACATTAAAAACGACATTTTCTCATCCATGATTGCCGGTTCCCAAAACAACACATTAATCAAAATCAACTTCCATCAACTTTACGCCTCAATTTCATTCAGAACAAATCACTGATAATTTGTGGTAGCGTTTTGGGTTTCCCCCCCCCTTCTCAGCAGAAAGCAAGGGGGGGGGGTTAGATATATGAGGAAACAGATTTTAGTGCACGCTATCTGCAAATTTCAGGTGGGAATTTTTGCCCACGGCACAGACCGAAGGGAGATGATGTGATTAAAACGCACAATCACTAGAACTTAAAACCTACTTCTCTTAAGTGAAAATAGGTAATTTGTTCTCCCTCCTCTTTTCACAAATACAACACCCTGATTCAAAGTGTCAAATATAACGATACAGGAGGAGGAAGGGGCTGAAAACATTCTTATAAGAGCAAACAGACATTTACATTTCCACTGCTGTACCTCTCATTCCTGACTCCAACTGGCCCTTCTTTGTAACAATCCTCCTACCTTCTGATCTGGATATAACAGCTTATGGACCTTTGTTCTATTCATATATGACAAAGTAAGTTTTGGCTCTTGAAAGCTTATATACTCGGGGGGATGTTCGTCTATAAGATGCTACTGGAATTGAATTTTGTTGTACTGATATACAGACTAACAGGGCAACCCACTGAAAGAAAATTTCCAAGAAGCTCCTTATCAAATGTAGACTGATCGTATCATATACACTCCTTCCCTTACAGCATGCAAGGCTTCCTCGAGGATCTTGGAACTGCTTAATATTTGCTCTTGTTTTCACCTGCAGGGACCCTTTGGGAAGATTATGTAGAGGGTGGACATATGTAAGATTGATGGTTTCCTAATTCTGTTCTGCCTTACCATTCCAAATGTACTTCATCTGGTAAAGCCAATGGTGCTTTCCTCATCTGCCTTGATAGAGAAAATCCAAAAAAGGCAAACCATTACAACTTTGATAGCTTTCTTTCAGAATCCAAGACATTTCAAATATCTCCCTGATACATTTGAAAAATGCAGCTCATTTTCAATAAATATCCCAACTGATGGGATTGCCTTGAATTGTTTTGCTCCCAATCCTAGCAACGCCAACATACACCATTGCTCACAAACAAGAAAAGCCAGGGAGGGTTGAATCTTTGGTTCTGAGCCTTTGTTCTGCAAAGTGATTCACCTTTTCCTCAAGGTTTTTGACGCGACATCCACGCACTATATTACCGCACCACACCCAAATAATGATTTTTACCACTTAACAAATTTCTACACATTTTGTCTTGGCGTATAACCTAGTTATGGCTGAACAAATATCTAAAGAGTGAAAGACTGTTTGTTTCTCCATCGGTGATTACCCCTCCCCATCAAATGATGTGAAAAGCTACGCCACAGAATCCAGAAACATACACTTAACAAGGCATGTTTAACATTTTAAGATTTACTTCTGCCAGTCTTTGATCACACCATCACAAAGCATGATTCAAAGTGTCTACCTGCATGCAGTTTCTTTCCAGTATTCAGGAACATAGCAAAGAAAATGACTTGCTCGCACATGAGAATGAAGAAAATGGTTTAAGTTTGTTATCCAAAGTTAAGAATTTTTCAGATTGATTGATTTCAAGACTCAAAACGTAACAAAGTTACTTAGCAGAACTTAGCCATAGTTGGATTGTGATCATTATTACTAAATCTGTGGTGTTGCTTTTCCCCCAAATGCCTGTGGAAGCACACAGATGTCTGGTTCCAAAAATACTGGGTTTGTAAATATATGTAAGGAAATCAGAGCTAATTACTTTGAAGTCTCTTTGATTTCAGTGGAGGGAAATTTAAGACTGTGCTTAACTCTACCACTGAAATCAATGGAATTTGAAACTGCTTAACCGTCAAGGACATATTCTCATTTTACGTGTTATTTATATGTTAGCATTTGGTTTTCAGAAAGCTCTTGTACAATTTATCCCAGGCCTTGGGTGCCCTTAAAAACATAGCCGTCGAAAGGAAGAACATCTGAAAGAGTTTCTCTTTAGCTGCATTTCATTTTTTCCTCATTTCCTTTACTCTGTTAGAGATCTTTCAGGAAGTATTTATAGTCAAGGCTATTCCTTGCCATACGGGTTCTCTAATTAACTGGGGGAAGCTCAGCGGGTGCTATGTCTTACTAATGCACATAGCTATGTTGGGTCAAAGAACTGCTGCGCTCTTTTAGCTTTGTTAGAAGCACCTGTTTCCACAATTCAGTGTTTGGGGATGTAGGAGGTTAATTTCTAAGTATAAACTACATCCTGGAAGGAAAAAAACACACACACTAAAATAATCATTCAACAAGGAAAGTGTTAAATAAACTGATTGGAAACATTTGCTGCCATATGCTGGTTGTCCCTGAATTTAAAAATGAAAGGGAGCAACTTTTGCTCTTGAATTACAAAAGGTTGGAAATTATTTTCACTTTCTGATTTAGGAGAAACATTCACATTCCTTATTGCTCCGTCCTTAAGCATTAACCAACCGATTGCTGTTTCCACCTATACATCAGAGCTCTGGGCCAAGTGACTTAAGTTGATTTATTAACAGTAATTGATAGATAAGTTGTTAAAAGTTGATTTTAAGGGATTTAACATTCACTGCGACATCTCTTCAAATATTATACAGGAAGCATTCTTTGTCTCACTGAAACCACCATCCCACCCCTGACCTGGATAGTCCAGGCAAGCCTGATCTCAACTGATCCCAGAAGCCAAGCAGGGCCAATCCTGGCAAATAGTTGGATGGGAGACCTCCAGAGAAAACCAGGGTTGGGAGGCAGAGGCAGGATATCAAGCCATTTCTCTGAATGTCCTCCATGCCCCAGTAGAGGTCACTAGAAGTCGCCATGATTTCCAGGCATGGGCACACACACACAAACGCAAAAAAGAAACCCACAATCTCAAAACAATTTTAAGCTCTGATGGGGCAAATCCATGGGAATTTGCATTTATTCTCCAGGTTAAGGTAAAGGTAGCTTGAGGGTGATGAAATTTGATGGGAAACAAGTCTTCTAGCAAGGTAGTCTTTTCCTTTAAATTATAGCCCCAATATACTCAGCAAAAAGAATGATGGGCCAGGACCCTCACCCTCATGTTTGAAACAAAGTAGAAGAGATATATGACAGAATACAGTGCTACTGATCAATTTACCAGTAGGGAACAGAGATTAGCAAAATGAAATCACATTTAAATACGATTCAAAAAGCTATGCCTATCATCAATAGCTACTGGACAAGATAACGAAATGGAATCTCCAGATACTTGAATACTTTTCTTCAGAATTGCAACTTTCTCTTGATATGCCTAAAAAAAAGTATACATTTATCTGCTGTCTGAGTTGTAGTTGTTGTCTTGGGGGGGTCAAGTTGGGCCCTACCTACTTTTGGTTTCTTTTCTGGTCATACAACCAGCAGTTGATGCTATACCAAGGGTGGTATTTCCCATGTGTACAGGATTCATTTTAAAAGAACTTGTCCATGATTATGTGTACGCATGAGAGACTTCTGTTTGAAACTTCAAATCCCATGGAGAACTTCTTTCACAGTTCTATGCTGAAAACCTGGTATCCCATTATCAAAAGTTAGCCGAGAGTCTGGCAAGGAAAGACCTTGACGATATCGTGATTAAGAGAAAAAGATGAGGATTCCATGGCTTCCCTTTAGCCACCAACAATGCAATCCAATGCACACTTACCTGCTGGGAGAAGGCCCCACTGACTACACTGAGACATTCCTGTGTGCATATGAATCATGCAGTAACTCCACAGGTAGACATTTCAAAGTCAATATCTCTCAGTCCCAGTGCCAACTCCCCTCGTTAATAGGGAAACAATAGTAGTAGCCTACCATACAATGCTGATGCAAATATCACTGACCGGTGGTCCTAACATTTTTTCCTTCTTTTTATTACTAAGCCTCAAAAGCCAGCTTACAAGAGAAAATCTGCTCATTCACTTGAGCAGTGGAAGACCATTACATTTGTAGTGAGAATGAAATGGGCCAATACATTTGTAGTGAGAATGAAATGGGCAAGGAAGAAGATTTTTTTTTTAATTTATAATTTATAATTATATCCCGCCCTTCCTGCAAGCTGGCTCAGGGAGAGTCACAGTAGTTAAAATACAACATAATAATAAAGACAGATCATACAAAGTTTTAAAAAATTAAAATCAACATCATAGAATTTCCGGTGTCCACAAAAGCCTCCTACAAGTGCAGGGCAAATGGCAGCTAAAGCAAGGACCCGTTCAACGGATGCCACAGCAATCGTTTTTAAAGAGGGCAGTTCATCTGGGCAGTATGGGCACGGAACAGGGTAGGACAGGGCACAATGCCATAAGCCATTTAGTTCCCCATTAAATAAATAAATGTTTGTTGTATGCAGTTTCCCCGGTCTAAATTCCCCCTACTCAAGACTTCCGCTAGCCTTGTGGGAGATAAAGATTACAGGTGAACGTTCCGTGCTTGTATTAATTCCCCCTGAAGTACTAACTTCAGGTGGTAGGGAGGATTGTGTGATTTAAATGATAGAAATGCAGCATCCAATTGAAAGGGGAGGATAAGGGTTAAGCAGTAAATGCCTAGCCAAGATTCCATTTGATGAAAAGATGGGGAAGCACAGGAAGAATCATAGATCTCTCCTGTCACGTGTAGTTTGACCCTAATTAGCCACGCTAAGTACTTTATTTGAAATCAGTTTAGAAAAAAGTGCCTCCTTTGCTCCAAAGAAGAGTTCTTCAAAGCAGTAAACAATCTTGCTGTTTGGTAAGCAGAGGCCAAATCCTTCCCCATCACCACTCAAAAGGACATTTTTGCATATCAATGGTTCCTTCCTGTATCAACAAACCTTTAAAGGATAAACTCAGACTACACTAAGGCAAAGGGGGACAAGAAATATTGACAACTGTCCTATGCCATCAAGTATTTTTGTGCTCCCCCCCCCCCCCTGGCACACAGACATTCTGTAAAAAAGTATGCTGGGGAAACACTTTAAAGAGAAATTAACTATTTCAAAATATTGCAACTTTCTGAACTGCACAATGCCATCCCAACAGTTTAAAATCTGGGTCCTGGGAGGAGATTAATTTAAGCAGAGTTTATTTTCTTTAACCATGGTTAACTAGGTCTTCCCAATACTTAACCCATGATTAAGGACTGACTGAACACCAAGATGTGAAACCACAGTTTGAAATGGACTTATAAACTACAGTTTGCAATAAGCATAGATAGCCTTTCTTCCCAGTGGTGAAAAGAGAACTGAGGGAAGAAGGCACTCCTTCCACATGTAATGTAATGGTTCCAGCAATCCACATCATGCATGCATGGAAAATCCTTAGGGACTTTTTAGAGATAGAAAAATCATCCCACGACAAGCAAACAAAGTTTCAGCATGGGACTGCACTAAAGTCCATATTTGGAACATACCAATAGCTTATAAGATTCCACTTTTATTCTAAAGTTGTTGTATAGTTAAGAAGATGAAGATATTGGATTTATATCCCACCCTCCACTCCGAAGAGTCTCAGAGCGGCTCACAATCTCCTTTACTTTCCTCCACATACAATTTTGTATGTGTATATATATATGTGTGTGTGTGTGTGTATATATATATATATGCATACATACATACACATACAAAATTACTGCCTAAGTAATTTATTTCCTCGTAAGAAACAGCATATATATGTTAGCATTATATATGTTGTTAAAGGGGACTGGGCTACTCTCCTCTGTTGCTGTCTCTGTGGGTACAAAGGAGGATCTGGTACATGAAAGGGTACGAAGAAGAACCTGGTATGTCATAGCTCTATGTCAGGGGTGGCCAATGGTAGCTCTCCAGATGTTTTTTGTCTACAACTCCCATCAGCCCCAGCCAGCATGGCCAATGCCTGCGGCTGATGGGAGTTGTATGCGAAAAAAACTAGAGATCTACTGTTGGTCACCCCTGCTCTATGTTTTAAAAGCAGCAAGACAGGTAGTGATGTCTAACTGCCTGATCCAACTGTAATCCTGAACCTGTCAGAGAGAGATTGTGGAGGGTGGTAGGCACTCTGTGTAAGAAATAAGCCATCACACTATGTATGTTGTTAACAATGTATGGTGGTGGTCTTGTTTCTTTTTTAACCTTTCTCTAGCAGAAGAATTTTTGCTCACACCAGAAAGATGGATAGGCCTTCCTAACCTCACTTTCTGCATATTTCCCTAATTTAGGACAGAAGTTGTCCCAAGGCTTCATCCTTCTAAAATTTGTAACTCAACTTTTCTCCATGAAAATGCCATATGCCAGTTGCAGTGTGCAGAGTCGTGTACGTGAACATAAAGAGGCAGCAGTGCTCAGAACTTAGCAGTCATGACACACATAAGTCTCCCAAAGGTGGTAATAAAGTCAAGGCTCTGGTTCCAATTTTGTCACTGATCTGCTTTATGATTTGCTTTGGCACATTTACAGCACTTGATAAAATGCCCATATGCTTGGTTCATCTTCATAACTTTTTGAGTTCTAAAGATGAGATCCTAAACTGGTATAATATTATGCATTATGGGTGTGTGTATAGGAGTTTTTAATTAAATAAATGGGCACCTGCCCTCAACAAGTTCTTTCAGATGGTTTAAAGCTAACAAACATCAAAGATGGCATTTGCTTATCAGAAACTCCTGAAAGGTTCACTCACACCCCAGAGTGGCAAACAACAATTGCTTCTGTGTTAGAAAAAAGGAAAAAAAGGAAAGGTCCCCTGTGCAAGCACCAGTCATTTCCGACTCTGGGGTGACGTTGCTTTCACAAAGTTTTCACGGCAGACTTTTTACGGCGTGGTTTGCCATTGCCTTCCCCAGTCATCTACGCTTTCTGTGTTAGAAAAGATGTCTAAATGCTTATGCTGGGATAGAGACTTTTTGGAGATTCCAAAGTCTTTTTCAACATGTGCAAGTCTAGTTCGTTGTTTTTTTTCAGACCTGCATTTAATTTTTTTAAACATAATTCTGTAAAATATAGGAATTGGGATGTTGTAAATATTTCAAGAGCCACCCACATATTCAATTAATTGGAGAACTTTACCCTGTTCTCGAAAACGCTGAATTCTGTGTCCCACCCAATCCCTCATCTATGCACGGGGTTCTTAGTCACTCTTCTCCTGCCTCTAAAAGGCATGTGTCTGGCGTCTCCCTGCCCTTACAAGACCCCAAACCATGCCAAAAACCAAATCTTGCAATATTAATGTGGTACAAATTAATGAGATCTACTGTACGACAGCATGGTGCATTCTGAACATTTTAATTCTGCATAAGATTGCAAACTCGAACAATGGTTTTAAAGCCATTTATTTCTCTTTTAAAAGGAAAAGGGGGGCATAACGGTTCATTTTTTCAATTAAGTATCCCAAATCCTTGTTTATATGCCTATTTTTTTTAAAAATATATATATATATTAAATACATCTCAACTTCCATTTGAGTAAACCCAACTGACATAAATATGGCATGATTGTTGTAATGTGAGTGTTCAGCAATTCTGAGGCTAACCCAGAAGTCGTTTAGAACCCTCAAAGAATTCATGATCTTGAATTATGGTATCAGATGAGACTGGGCCAGGGAATCTCTGATTTGGGCTCATCTAAAAGAAGAGTTGTAATGACAAACAGTGCAACAGTCTGCAGCATTACTGTGGTCTAACCTCATGGATTTCAATGGATTCAGTTCAGAGAAACTTGCATGAAACTTGCGCTGAAAGCTCTTTCTACAAACATATTTTCTGGTTTTTCCACTGAAACATCATTTGGTTTTGCTGTCACATAGCAACCTTTTTTCTTAATTAGCTAAAAAGTTTTTTTAAAAAAACCCCTAAAAATTAAAGGAAAAGAA
This sequence comes from Heteronotia binoei, assembly GCF_032191835.1. Classification (NCBI taxonomy): domain Eukaryota; kingdom Metazoa; phylum Chordata; class Lepidosauria; order Squamata; family Gekkonidae; genus Heteronotia; species Heteronotia binoei. Next base: position 28,563,934 of record NC_083229.1, on the reverse strand, counting down.
AAATAGGCTCGATACATGTAACTCACAGAAGGCCTATAGAGATACTGCTGAATTCAAAATTGTGCTGAAGCACACCATGGGGGCGATATCCAAAATGAGCTGCCGTCGCAATGCTACCAAAGTCTCCAAGTACAACTACTTAAACAATGCTCCTCCCTTAAGCAACTGCAATAGACCATGGTTTACGCTGAACAATTAAAATGAATGAAGGTCAGAAAACCAGCCAGCAAAGAGGTATGCTGCTTAGGAGACAAAGAGGCCATGCAGTACAGGCATACTAAAGTTTCAGCTCCTCAATTTCTTCAGTTTCCAGCACAACTAAAGACATGCCAAATGTTCTATTTAATGACTCCATGCTCTCTATCTTTTTCTCTAAAGTACCCCCCAGTTCTACCATTTTTATTATTACTAGATTCAGGTTTCACATTTTCAGCTATTTGATCCCACGATGGCTTGCTTAACTATGTCCCATCAAACTGCCTTAAAATTTAGGAGGTGATTAGATCCTTTTTCTGCGACAGATGTGCTGCCTTCTGGGGTTCTGCACTTGTTTTTTCCCAAACGTTACAGCATCTTGCAAAATCAGTATGGATGATTAATTTGGTGCGACTCAATTTAATAGCAAAAGCAAACAAATGATGGCTTACTACTGCATCCAACACGCACAGTTTATACACAATTGCTAAGAAGCCATTACTTGCCGTTCTACCTCTTCAAGTCTGAATACTTCAGGACTCTGGAACTGGTAAGGTGCACCTGATGACTGAAAACTGATTTGAAAGGGGAAAAAATATAATATATTCACTTAAAAGAAAAACTCCAAAATTAGAATGTCCTACCCGTAAGAGTGACTGAGATTCATCCTTTGACTTGCTGTCTCCAGATCCAGGATACTGCTGAGGGAGTGGCCCAGGTTTCTCTCCACTTCCTTGGGGCACCCCCTGGAGGAACCCCTTGGTCTCGACAGGCAAGCCATAAACAGGCCGTGCAAGGTGGGCAGCTTCTACATTTGGACTATCCCGTAGGGGCTTTGGCTGCTCTTGGCCCACTGACACTGTGGTCAGAAGGCCCAAGCTTGTTTGTGTATAGGATGGGCTTCCCCTCAAAATGTCCACTCCTCGCCAAGCCGTACCACGAAGATCGTCACCAGAGCCATCAGGCCAACTTTTCTCTTTTGCTGCTTCCTTCTCATCCAGTTTTTCCCTCTTTACTATGCACTCAGAGACCGGCTCTCCCATTTTGGGATCTGGACTGATCAGGCTGTAGACCTTCAGGTCAACTTTGGGCTCCTCCTTGAGAGCAGCAGCCACCCCATGGCCATCTTCCCCGTTGGCTGTGGTGATGTCCATCTCTTGGCAGTGTGCAGTGTTGAAGTGATCCAGTAGGGACTGAGTGTCAACAGCTGTAAAGCTGCACTGACGGCATTTGTAACAGTTATGAACTCTCCTGAAAAACAGAGGGGGGGGGAGTTAATATTATCATATTTAATCAAATAACTTTATTTCCCAAAAAATGATAAGAGGGCAGGAAAATATGTATGTGTGTGTGGTTATAGTATATTCTGTCTGTCTGTCTGGCTATCTGTCTATCCATCCATGTTCATACAGCTGACTACAGCCTTTCCAGACCTACGATCCCCCCCACTTAACTCCATCTTTCACCATAGGACCTATTTTTAACTATCAAGTCATTGTTCTAATATGTCTATTTTATGTAGTTCTGTACTGTGTCTGCATCAATCCTTTCCAGACCACTAGGTTTCTTCCTGCTGTCTCCTCTATCCAAAAGCAGATCATGGTGCCACTGATGCAATCTATTCTTGGTAAAAACTGTTCTCTATTTATACATTTTCAGAAAGAAACCCAATTGATTATTCACGTTGAATTTATCTGTTCATCTTATTTTAAAGCCTGCGCACAAAACGTCTCAATGACAAATACTAACAGAAGACTTTGCATGCATTGTATTCAAAGGAATGTAATTGTTTATTAGTAACTATATTGTTCTTGTTATATTAGTTTTTTTCCCTTACTTCAAAAAGCATGTTACACTCCCAATTTTAAACTTTTATCATATAATAATGGCCGAGGGCCTGCCTACCTGAGGGACCGTCTCTCCCCATATGAGCCCCAGAGAGCACTGAGGTCAGCTGGTAAGCACCAGCTGAATATCCCTGGGCCAAGGGAGGCCAGATTAAAGACCACCCGGGATCGGGCCTTTTCCATTGCGGCCCCACTGCTGTGGAATCAACTCCCGGAGGAGGTACGGGCCCTGCGATGTTTAGACCAATTTCGCAGGGCCTGTAAGACATACCTCTTCAAAATAGCCTTCGCCCATACCGAGCTAAAATAATGTCGCTGTGTATGTTTTCTTTTTCTTCCCACTGAACTTATGAAGACCTATTTAGCACCTTAATGTTAATTTTAATGTAACTGTATATTGATTTATGATGATTTTATTGCTATGTATGATTTTATTGTATTGTATTGCATTTATACGTTGTGAGCCGCCCTGAGCCTGCTTGTGCGGGGAGGGCGGGATACAAATAAAAAGTATTATTATTATTACTACAATAAAGAATGTTAGTACCAAAATCCAAGGAGGTGGAAGAAATGGACTAGCGTTAGATAGATCTTTGTATACAATAGCTTTAACAGAGTTAGAGTTTATAAAAGTTTAATTCATACAATCTACTCACAAAACAGGTAACAACTTTGGCAGCAGGGCAGTAGCCAGGGTTTTTCATTTTGTGGGGCAAATATGTTTCTTATGGGGCAATCTCCCCATTCATGAATATCTGAAGTTGCCTTCTACCACCTTGTTCCGTACAGCTCAATACCATTATGCTTATACTTTAAAATAGTAAATAGATAATAAGTCATTTCTCACTCACAGATGTTTCAAGTTTATTTCCAAAATGCTAACTATTGCAGATCTTGCAGTCTGTCACCTAAAAATATTTCTGGGAAGTCAGGAGGTCTGGACTGGATGAGAAGTTGGGGGGCCATGACAGTAAGGGCCCGCCCTGAGTGGCCCCACTGTAGCTATGTGTCTGTTTGGCAGGTTTTTATCTAGCTTCATCCAATTTTGATGGGAATTTAGTTGATTCAACTAAATCTAAAATACACAGATAATCTATGAAACTGCACTATGTCAGTGAGAAACAGATTTTGCTAAACCCTAACATGCAGATGGGAACTAAAGTGCTGATTATAATGAGGACTAGTCCAGTTGCCATTACGTCTTCAGTTGAATTCTACCTGAATTCTTACTTGGACCTTTTTTATGTCTCCATCACTCATTGATGACATGTCCTATTTTGTCCCACTTCCTCTAATCACCTGTTTCATAACCAGCATACCTTCCCCTCCTGATATGGCAAGTGTCTTCAGTCTCCCCATTCATGAACATCTAAAGCTGCTTTCTACCACCTTGTTCCATACATCTCAATACTGTCAGTGGCTCTCCAGGGTTTCAAGCAGAGTAAGGTCTTTTGTGACACTTGCCAACTCAGGTCCTTGAACAGGAAATGCTAGATACTGACGCAGGATCTTCTGCATCTGAAACAGGTGTTCTACCACTGAGCTACAGCCCAACCCACTTCATCAGACCTTTTCCACCTGTTTTTTTTTTTTTAAGTTTCTGTTTTTCAATCAATTGCCCCCCTTTTTTGGGGGGGGGCTGCACCCTTGGCATGCCTGACCCCCAACATATTGGAGAACATGTCAGAATATACCAATCACATTATCTATGAATCTTACTTTATATTTGTACCGATCACATGATTAGTGCCAATATGCACCCTTTATGACTGCAAGTAAGGTGCACTCTTGCCACTGTGGTTATAATCCCCCACGTATGTCCCAAATCTCTGTACAAGTCTTCTGCTCCCATAGCTGTAGAACATTCTCATCAGTTCAACAAATTAATGCTGAAGGTTTCATTGCCACAACACCAATACAACGCAAATAGGAAGAGAAAGACAAGGTTAAGTGTTTATGATGATAGCTACTAACAATGCTAGCTCTTGGTGGATTTGAGCAAACTGCTTATTTTATTGAATTTCATTAATGATAACTATCAAACTTGCGTTACATCTTTTAATAGCTGTAAAATTGTGTCTGTTAGATACTGGAAACAGCCAATGATTGCAACTGTTAATGAGCAGTGCTCAAGGCTTTTGAGTTGCTGGAAATGAACAAACACACACACAAAATCACTTTTCAGGTCTGTCATCAAATTCAAAGGAAAAAGACACCCATTCACTGAATAAGCATCCTAACTTTCTTATTATTTATAGGAACGTTTTTGCAGTAGTATTGCTACCCCCCATTATTTCTTCTGCCAGTACTGTCTGTGATATTTTAAAATTAATAATAAAAATTAGGGGGAAATAAAAATATTCTAACTACTGCACATGACACTTGGAGCGGCTGTAAAATGAATGAATGTTTTAGATACAGGTGAAGTTCTTTGTCTGTTAGAACTTCTCAAGAAATATTCTTCTTGGTGATCACCAAGGAAAAGCTGTCTGTTTGAGCCCTTGTCAATTTTTTTTCTTGGCATGCTTCCAAGAAATTAATACTTTTAAGACATTTTCTTTATTGCAATTCAATTTATTTTGATAGTAAAAGGTTTCAATTTAATGTTCAGACAATCTAAATGTCAATGATACTGTAAAGTTATGATATATACATCAAATAATGGGAGGAAGAAATGACAGGTGTCATTTATCTTTTTTTTTTGCCAGCATTCACTGATAACTTTACCCCACTGAACAATCTAGAGTTCATTCAAACGGGGGAGGGGGGGGAGGATCAGAGTACGGAGTCTTCAAAACTAAAACTGTTTACTCCAAAGCAGTTTGCTATCCGGAGAGAACAAGTCATATTTGTTCTTTTATTGACATTCTTAAGGGTTTTTAAAAAGAGACTTTTCTTAAGGGAAAAACAAGAGAGTGGATTGTGCAGTAAAATATTGCACTGCACTGTGAAATCCAAGGTGGTGGGGGGAATACTTGGATCAACCATGAAAACATCTACTAAGAACACAAAGTTAAACTACCTAATAGGCAATCTCCAGGACAGCCAATTTAAGTGTACCTTTGGAATAACACACATGCCTATTTTCATTCAAGCAGACCATGCAAAATACTGTATTACTGAACTATGTAAAACATATGTTCCCACATTGGAACAATATGTTGCCAATTTCCTGCGTATGCCATAGTAACAAAATACTTTTTATGAGCTAACATACTATTTTATTAGCATTACAGTAGCACACAGACTTCTTTGTCAGGATCAGGACCCCGGGAGGCTAGCTTTTATACTAAACCCGAATGTTTTAAGTTAGTCCTTGCATGACTCTCTGCAAGTCATTATTCCCAAAATGTTCATGCACTCGTATTTGCAATGCTAGAAGAGCAAATCGGATAACATCGTTCTAAACTTCTTGACTTCAATGGACTTCAAAGGGTGCAACTCCTTTTAGGACAGCACTGTATGACATCCATCACGCATGACACTGTTCTCAGGCAAAGCTAATATTTAGATATAAGCAGGGCTTTCTTTGTAGAAAAGGCCCAGCAGGAACTCATTTGCATATTAGGCCACACCCCCTGACATCACCATTGTTCCACATAGGGCTTTTTGTAGAGAAAACTCAGCAGGACCTCATTTGCATATTAGGCTGCACCCCCTGGCACCAAGCCAGCCGGAACTGCGTTCCTGTGCATTCCTGCTCAAAAAAAAGCTCTGGATATAGGTGAATAATAAGGGAGTTAAGGTGGCATAGTATAGCCTGATCTCATCAGATCTTGGAAGCTAAGCAGCGTCAGCACATGGATGGGAGACGGCCAAGGAGGGCTCTGCAGAAGAAGGTAAAGGGCAAACCCCCTCTGCTTCTTCCTTGCCTTGAAAGCTCCTTGCGAGGGTCACTATCTGTCAGTTGCAACTTGATGGCACTTGCATACATAAATAATAATAATCCAAAGGGCTGTGCAGGAAATGTAGTAAATATCATTTAACCATGCATGTGAAGCAATTTCAGTTCCCTTCCCTAACCACATTTTCAAGGCCCAAACAAATGCAACTGTATAGACCACGATCCTCCCATCGCCCCACAATGATTACCTCTATGTACGAAAAATGTCAAAAGTGCAGTGGGACGGGGTGGGACTTATCCTCTATCTACACAGAATCAAAAATGTTTGGGAACTTATACTGCAATCGATGGCAACTCCAGTTTGTGGGAAATAGATGAAAAACTCTTGTCACCAAAGGCAACACATAGGTCTATTGATTTTTTTTAAGTCATTGTCGTAGGTGCCATCCTTTTTTCCTGACACTTATCCTAGATGAAACAAGTAGCCATTGTGTTACAAAGCGTAAAGAACTGAAAATATTTCAAATGCTGGAGGGTCCACAGGTTATGGTAACCTTGAAAATAAAGAAGGCTGAAGCCAAAAATGTAACAAAGAATTTACCTCCATCTCTGGAAGGTATCTTCTGCACAATCACAATTGGATTCAAGTTAATTTAGAAAGATTTAACCCTCACACCCGTCTTGGTTTCCCTAATCAAAACCAGGCTACCCCCATGTTGTTATTAGTGTTTTAAACATAAAAAAGACATCATCTTCAGAAGACCACATGACATGAAAAGTCCTCATGGCATTTCAGTAAACAATCTGTGGATGAATCTTAAATCCAAGCAATCCATAATGATTTCCAAGCACTGAGATATTTAATCATTACATATCTTCTCTCCCCAAAAACTCAAATACTTCAATACATAACCTGTATGGAGTTAGCACAATTTCTCTCAAACACCAGAGGCAAAAGAAAAATTCCCAACGTGGAGCATCTATGCAAATTCCTAATCTGTCCAATGGTTTCCTTTAATCATGGTGCAGCATTACAGCTACATCAATCACAACCATGGTTAATAATAACTAGATTCCCAGACTACCAGGTTTTTGCAAACCCTACTTTCAAGGACCATCCTGGTTAACATTAACAATGCTTAGCACCAGTGCACCAGCATTAAAACAACTGAGAAAAAGAATGGCAGGAAGAGGGGAAAAAGGAAGAGTAGGGAAGAGACAAGGCTATGCACAATCCCCTAAGCAAGTTTAGATGAGTCCAAGTCCTATGAGAAAATGTTGAAGGAGCTGGGTATGTTTAAGAAGGAAAAGAGAAGACTGAGAGGTAATATGATCACCATCTTCAGGGCTTTTTTTGTAACAGGAACTCCTTTGCATATTAGGCCACACATCCCTGATGTAGCCAATCCTCACGGAGCTTACAGGGCTCTTAGTATGGGGCCTACTGTAAGCTCTTGGAGGACTGGCTACATCAGGGGTGTGTGGCCTAATATGCAAAGGAGTTCCTGCTACAAAAAAAAAAACCCTGGTCAAGTACTTAAACAGCTGTCTTATAGAGAACAGTACAGAATTGTTTTCTGTTGCCCCAGAAGGTTGGACCATAACCAACAGGTTGAAATTAAATCAAAAGAGTTTTTGGCTAAACACTAGGAAGAATTTCCCACAATTAGAGCAGATCCTTAAAAGTGATAGGCTCTCCCTCCTTGGAGGTGTTTAAGCAGAGGCTAGATGGCCATCTGACAGCAATGCTGAGTCTATGAACTTAGGCAGATCATGAGAAGGAGGGCAGGAAGGATTGCATCAGTGCTTAGTTCTCGTGGCCTTTTCTTACACATCCAGGGAAATGCTGCTCGCCAGCAATTTTTATCCATGCCAGTTTGGCAAGGGATCCTGGAGATTTTTGCCATCTTCTGGGCATGGAGCAAGGGATGTGGAGAGGTGTTTGTGAAGTTCCTGCATTGTACAGGGGGTTGGACTAGATGGCCCTGGAGGTCCCTTCCAACTCTATGATTCTATGAAGGTACAAACTGCTTAGTGAACTGTTCAGAAACCAACTGTGGCTCTTGCTTGCATATCCTGGAAATATACCAACACAGGGTTGCCAACTGGGGAGGGGCTACAACTCAGTGGCAGAGTATCTGCTTTATATGGAAATGGCACCAGGTTCAATTTCTGGCATCTGAAGACAAGGATCTGGTATTTAAGTGATGTGAAAGAACTTCACCTGAAACACTGAAGACCTGCTACCAGTCTGAGCAGACAACTGTGGCTTTGATGGACCAATGGTCTGATCAAATATAAGGTAGCTTCCTGTGTTCATGTGGTACATAGGGGTTGAATTGTGCTATCCGACTGCTTTTTCTGGCACAGTACTAATGTAATGGGGAGAACCCGCAGTTGCCAGGCTTCAGGAAGTAGCCAGAGATCTCCTGCTATTACAACTGATCTCCAGGCAACAGAGATGAGTTCACCTAGAGAAAATGGCCGCTTTGGAATGTGGACTCTATGGTGTTATACTTCACTGAAGTCCCTCCCCTAACCCCACCCTCTTCAGGCTCCACCCCCAAAATTTCCAGGTATTTTCCAACCTGGAGCTAGGAACCCAAGGAAAACCTCAACTGGTGGAGAGAGAGAAAGAAAGGGAAGAGATGACACAGAACAACATATGGGAGAAAATCCCTTGTGAAGCCAAAAGAATATTCTTTAAAACTATCATTCTCACCGTCAGTGTGGGATTATTTCAGAGCAAACTCCATAAACAAGAAATATACTTTTATTCACATTTTGGTGAATCTTTCTGTGTATGGAGTTTGCTCATTTCTTCCTCTAAACCTTTTGATTATAAGAAAGAAAGATTCTCATTTCCTTGCCTTGGTCATTCAAAGAAGGCCTGAACATATTTTGTGTCTCGTTTTCAAGAAGCTTGCCTTGGCGACATTGGAGAACTCTAGAAATAATGTCTCACATACACTAAATCAAGATGGTGAATTTACTCACCTTTCTTAATCAATATAGCCTTGCTATTTAAGGGACATAAATTCTTAAAATAAATCCAAGCAAGCCTGATTTTCCAAAGAGGACTAAGAAAAACAGCAACCATACAAATGTTGCAGAACTAGCATCTAAAAACAGAGTTGATCATATGCTTTTGGAGGTAAAATATACGTAAATACATATACACAGTAAGTGCTGGTTTGCTGTGCCAGAAGGTTTAGAGAATTCTAGCCAAGATTTCTTCTTTTTTTTAAAGCTCAAGAGCCTAATTTTAGGTTCTAGAAAGCATATTTAGTCACCTAAATAAGTGGTGTGATTTTTCAACAGTATCGTGCACCATTGACGTCAATGGCAAATGTCTGACACTCAGTTCTTTTGAAAACTAGGCCAATAACCAAGCCGTCTAAATATGAACTTTATAGTCTTAAAATTCCACTTTAGGGAATTTAAAAAAATCTCCCTCCCCCCCTCCCCGGAAGGGACATCTGAATTTAACAAGCAAAACATCAGTGCTTTTGGGACACAGCAATCTTCTCTGACACTAAAGAAAGATTTGTATTTAATTATTTATTTTAATGTGAGAAAGTCTCCATGATGTATGGTCAAGCTGCTGTGTATTGACTTTCCCAATACAGCCCAGAGCCGCCCTAATAAAAATAATTATAACAGCACGAAGGACACAGAAACTACTTTTCATCTTCAAAGCAGTTTGCAATGATTAATTAATCCTAACAGCACCCCTACGGCCCCACTTGGATCGAACGAGGGGGAAATACGTGCTGAAACTTGCTCCTTATGCGGGCCCCAGCTGTTTGCTGAAGATCAGCAACGAGGCACCATGATTTTATAGGCTCCTCAGATCTAGTCAATACAGCCAGCTGTTGAGCAATAGTTAGGTGGTTTCCACTTTCCTCTAAAGGGACTGTATTATGATGCAGGTATCCCTCTTCCTTCCTGTTATTTATTCTCTTAGAATACTCCTCCACCTGCAGCTGCTGGAATGGCCTTGGGACAGCCATAGCCATCACAGGAGTTGTCCTTGAAAGGGCAGCTGCTGTGAGAGCCCTCTCAGTCCCACCTACCTCACAGGGTGTCTGTTGTTGGGGGAGAAGATATAGGAGATTGTAAGCCACTCTGAGTCTCTGATTCAGAGAGAAGGGTGGGGTATATATCTGCAGTCTTCTTCTACTACTCAAAATTAATGTTTTAATTCAGTGCAGGTGTCATGATCCTGGGCCTAGTGAGGCCTGCAGGCCCCAGGAAAGCCTGCTTAGGAGTTACTGGGAAAAGCCTAAATCTCCCAGGATCCCCTCTGATTGGGTGGCCAGGTTTTGGAGGGAAACTGGCCCATAGAGCAGTGGGGCCTGGGAAGAGAAGATAAAAGGGCCAAGCCCAGGAAGAGGGTGTTCTTTCCCTGGAAGGCTGAGCTGGAGGCAGGCTGTAGCCTGGAGAACTTGCAGCAGGGCAAAGTTCCCTTACCCAGTGTTGGCATTAGAGTAGGAACTGTATAGATAAACGTGTTAGGGCATTTGTTTATTTTCCCTTCACCCTTTTACTGGTTAATGCACCTTGTTAATTTATATTGCACTAAAATAACCTTTTTGTTGCTGTTTGCTATGTCTGGTCCTCACGCCTATTATTTGGCCTAAGCTACAGGAGGCCAGAAGGGCTTGGGAGGGAACTCTGGGCCTTCTCAAGGGGAACCCTTAACCCAGAGTGGTGGCAGCGACTGGTAATACCCCGCTGAGTCATGACAGCAGGGTAGAGTAACAGCTAGAGTTTCAGATTTAAGATATAGGAGATCCGGGTTTGGATTCTCCACACTGTTGGGGAAGCTTGCTGAGTGACTTTGAATCAATCACATTCTCAGAAGGCTAACCTATATATATTACAGTTTTTATAGAACTGGGTCAAGTTCCCCAGATCCAATTTTTGTTCCCTGCAGCTGCACAGCTTCTTTTAAAAAGGGAGAGCCCAAATGGGCTGGGGACAGTGCCACAGGAAGAGGAAGGTGTCCTGTCCCCCCAAAGCTTTCTTGCATGAAAACCACGTGTGTGGGGGGGTTATGTTGCTGATTTGCTATTCCACTGGCAGAGATGCTTCAAGTGGAGCAGGCAAAATTGGGAGCATAATCTCCCACCAACATGGTGGGGGGAGGAGGCAGAAGTGTGCTGCCATTCTAAGCTGTGTGGCTGCAGGGAATATAAATTGGGTCCAAACAACTGGAACCCAACTCTTTAAGAACTGTACACCCTCAGCCTAACCTATCTCACAGGGTTGTTGTGGAGATAAAATGGAGATGGGAATAATGATGTTAGACCCCTTAGATCCCAACTAGGGAGAAAGGAGAGGTATTCATAAAGTAAATTCCTTCACTTAACCCAAAATCAGATCACAGCTTCGCAACAGGAATTCATTTTTTTTTAATGGGGGAAAAAATCAACAGAAGGCAACATGTTTCCCAACATGTTTAAAAGCAAACTGAGGAGACTGACCCCCCGTGAATAAGATTACAACCTATTTTTTTAATTGACAGACTGCAATTTTGACAGATGGCATCCCATTTGCCAAACCCATTAAATCATGTGGCAATTTAGGAAGGAAGCCACCTTGTGGTATCTTTTCCATCTCAAAAGTGAACTTGGGAATCAACCCTAAGTCTTTGCAAGTACAGAAGAACATTGTTTTGACCTTTCTTAAGCATAATGGAAATGAAACAAGGCTGTTTGCCTTAGCAATGTTCCACCTGCATAGAAGTTCAACACAAAATTGGGGGGGGGGGGAGGGCAGGATAAGAAGCTATGTGGGGAAAGAGCCTTATGGAAGTAAAAAAAAATTACAAAGAAGACTATTTCACAGACCTGACAGAAATAAAATTTTAAAAAAGCATATAGACTTGGATCCTACCTAGAATTTTCATAGGCACAAAACATGTGTGATTTTGCCCATCACACCCACCCACAAGATACCTCTGATCCCCGCCCCCCCCCAGCTATTCTGGCCTCCAAAAGCATAATTCCAAGACACATCTGGTGCTACAGCAGGAAGGGGGAACCAGGGGAAAAAAAGTCTCCATGTGCCCACAGAAATTCTAGGTGAGATCCAAGCCACTGAACTTCGTATTACATGGACTCAAGAGATTCATGCAGGGCTCAGCTCCATTCATCCGTGTTGCAGCAACAAAGAACTGCAGCTTTCCAAATCTATGAGTAGGGGATAATTCGGTGGGTACCTTTGCTATATCTGCTGCAGCAAAATAAAACAGGAGTCAAAATTTATTCCAGCACACGTTCTCATGAGTTAGAGCTCACTTCATATGCTAGGGAAGACCACCTGGCCCTTTGAGATAAACACAACATTAAATCAGTTCTTCCTCATTGTAAAGCAAAATCCGTAGCCCATTGCTTCGCAGGCAGGAGGTCTTAGGTTAAATCTCTGGCATCTCCAGGAAAGATCTCAGGCAGCAAGGCTGGGAAAGATCTTCACTGAAAATAGTCTGCTACCAGTGGTAACAGCATTTGACTAAAAGGCGGTATATAAGGAATACACCAAATAAATAAAATACCAGTTGGAGTGGACGCCACAAGACCATACAGATCAATGGACTGACTCTGTATTAAGTGAGATTCAAATATGTGGAAGTTTGTTTGTTTGTTTTAAGGCACAACTGCTGCAAAACAACTTCTGTAGAATGGGGAACTTGAAAACTTAACTCTCCCACTGGTATTAATAGGACTATTAATTTATGCTGCAATACTTTCATTACAGGTATATATTCAGCACGTAGGCTACATTTAGGTTCTTTTTTTATTTTGCTGAATTTGGAACCAGCACTGCAAGCAGCAGCTAATAAGGAAAATACAGTGTGTCTCAGCAGCTGAAGCTTCATTTTGTAGGCCATCTTGTGAAAAAAAAAATCCATCTTTATAAATTTCCCTATTTGACAAAAAAACAGCAACTAACAGGAATCTTTGTACCTGACTTTAAAAAGTTTGCCTTTCATTTGCTACATTGGTTGTCCCATGTAATTTTGAAAGATATCCTGATATCCTTTCAACCTTCAAAGAAAGAAGGCTTTTCTGCCCACACTCCCTTGGCAATCCCTCTCCTCTTTATTCTTCAACCCCACACACTGGTGCTTCTTCTAGCCTTGGCAGATACCCATAACAAAAGAAATTTATAGATCTGATACAGTGTGAAAGTAGAAATGCTGCCATCCAGTTGCACCATGTTTAGAGAGGTCTGGACCAGAATGCCAATTAGAACTGGGAAATGACCCCAATACAAATATTTGTGTGTTCACCTGGATAGCCCAGGCTAACCTGATTTTGTCAGATCTTGAAACTAATCAGGGCTGGCCCTGGCTAGTATTTGGATGGGAGAGCACTACCAGGGTAGCTACACAGAGACACCTATGGCAAAACACCTCGGAACGTATCTTCCCTTGAAAACCCCACAGAGTTGCCATAAGTTAGCTGTGAGTTGATGACAAATGTGTATGTGTGTTTATATGTCTAATGTGTGCAGAAGTATTTCCATGTCAGTAAGGCATAAACCATGACGCACAACCCCTGATGTGTCTAAGGACTTCCCATTTCATTTGTGATACACAACTGTTTCACAAAGTCAGGAGTATTTCCCATACTGGATGTCACCCTGTGGGGTTCATGTTTATAGAAGGAAAGTCTGCAGTGTCCCACAGATAATTCTTGTATTCTCATGGTGGAGAAGCAAGTGCCATCCCAAGACCACCCACCCATTTGGAATAATACATGGTACAAGAGCACAGGGTAAAAAGCCAGCATGGTGATTAGACTGTTGGATATCAGATCCTTAATTATGCCATGAATGCTCGCTCAGTGACTTTGGGCCCTCCTTAATGTCTCACACCCAGAAAATCTCATTGGTCTCTAAGGCGCCACTGGACTCAAATTTTCGTGTATCAATGACTGCAATATGAAGCAACCCACTAGATCAGGGGTGGCCAAACTTGCTTAAAGTCAGAGCCACATACAATAAATGTCAGATGTTTGAGAGCCTCAAGACAGGAAGGAAGGAAGAAGGGAAGGAAGGAAATAAAGCAACTTAAAATGTATTCACCAAGCTTGCCGGCTAGCTTACCTTGGAGAAGGGATTCTCCTAGCCAGCCAATGGGGCGGTGGGGGCTTTGAGAACCACACAATAAATGAGAAAGAGTCATATGTGGCTCCCAAGCCGTAGTTTGGCTACCCTTGCTCTAGATACCACTTTAGCTTGGGCCTCTTATTAGTATTTTTAATAATACACACACACACACTCACACAAGCACTTTACCTGTAGTGTCGAGAAATCTCCTCTTCTACCTGAGTGACAAAGTCACATTTGGTACACGAGTGTTCTTTGCTTTCTTTGACAGTCAACAGCCCGTCCACCCCTTGCAGGGCATTAGCTTCTTGCTTGACTTCAGAGGCCTGGCCTTCGTGTGTGGTTTCATAGTGAAGCAGGAGAACGTCTACATCAGGAGTGGAGAAAGAGCACTGGTGACACTGGTGCTTGACTCTGGAGCCGCCTGGCATCCCAGGGGACAAGTGCAAGAGCAAGAGAGCACAGTGGGAACAATTACTTTTCCTGCAAGCAAAAGGATAAGTAATTTCTCCAAGGTGCTTTTCTGGGCTACAAAGGCCTCGGGGGCAAAACTGACAGTGTTTAATGGTACACTTGTGAATGTTGTGCAGCTGCTGATAATGACGAAGAAGAGGCCCCACCACTATTACATCTGGGCCATGGCTCTTAGAGTACCTAAAATCGCAAAACTGACAATTGTAGCTCGTCACCACGTTGTCCTCCGCTCCTGAGCTGGAGAAGTCTTTCCTTTTTGCCACACTAGAGCCCTTCTCAGTCTTGGCTGCTAACTCTCCATCTGCATTTTTGGCTAAGTCATTCTGATTAATGACCGACCCCCTCGAAAGCTTGTCATTCCGATCTGGGTGAAGGCCCCCTGCCTGGCTCCCCCCGTGGTGCTTGCTGTAATGTTCTAACAGTTTGAGGGAGCTGGACGATTCGCAACTAAAGCTGCAGAATTTGCACCAGTAGTAACTGGAGGCATCCGTACCGTTTTGTCTTGAGGGCTCGAGAGGCTTGATGGGCACCGAATAACCAACTGGCGTGTCGTCTCCGGCTCTGATGGTGATCTTGTCCTGCCACTTCCCCAGGTCTCCAGCCTCGCACGATCGAACGGTGGGACTGGGCTTACTGGAGTTCTTCTCCAAAGCTTTGCTGGATTCAGACACAGGAAGGGAGGATTTTATTTTGTTTGGGTGGGCCTGCAAGAAGTGCTGCTCCAGCTCTGTCGATGAATTGCCCATGTAGGTGAAATTGCAGAACTTGCAGCGGAAATACTTGGTGTTGCCCTGGCAATCTGGAGTTTTGCGACCAATGCCAATAAAGGTCCCACCTAAAGTCACCTGCAACAGATTAATGGGAGAACATCAGCTACTGTCTGTGCTTCTTTCCATACACTTATGAAGAATATAAATGGAGGAGCAATCAAATGCTAAACCTTTGCTTCCTGTAGAATAAATTACTGTGAAAGGGAACAACAAGCACATGTACTTAGAGACAAAAGAGACCAGTGTTGCCATTAAGGACGTGAATCACCACATCTCACATGAATTGCGCTTCAGGTCCATGGCCTACAAACAAGAGGCCGCTATTTGACAAATCTGAAAGGGTCTCAAAGAGTAAAATTCAACCCACCTATCAATGGTGGCAATCATACCTGCCTCCACTGCTGGCTACTGTTTCTTCTTTTCTGTATGAACAGCTAACTTCAGAACAACAAAAGGGAAGGAAGGAATGACAGCCTAATAGGTCAGGAACCCAAGAAACGCCAAAGTCAGGCATTCTGTAGGAACTTGGAAGAAAGGATAAGGAATTCAAGAGAGAGACATGTTGATGGGTATGGTAGCTGCTGGGAAAGGGTGGATTGGAGTCACTGAGAAGCACAGGGGCAGGGGGAAATCCATGTGGGACATTTTGTGGGAATTAAAAAGGCCCTGGTGGAACTCAGGAAGAACAAAAAAGTCCAGGAACGTTAGGACCTCCTAGACAAGAGGGAGTAAAATGTTAAACACCTGCACTGCCAGTAGCAATTTAAGAGTGAACAAAAATGTATTTTCCCCCATACTAAAGACATGAGCAAATTCATTTAGCAACTTGTTATAAGTCAGACAGAGCTATGAATTGGAAGGGGGGTGAGGAGGGAAAAAGGAAAGGTCCCCTGTGCAAGCACCAGTCCTTTCCAACTCTGGGGTGACGTTGCTTTCACAACGTTTTCACGGCAGACTTTTTACAGGGTGGTTTGCCATTGCCTTTCCCAGTCTTTTACACTTTCCCCCCAGCAAGCTGGGTACTCATTTTACCAACCTCGGAAGGATGGAAGGCTGAGTCAGCCTTGGGCCAGCTACCTAAATCCAGCTTCCGCCGGAATCGAACTCAGGTCGTGAGCTTTCAGTTTCCTTCTGAGTTTCCTTTGCTCCTCAACAAATGATATGGTCAGCACCAAACTGCACTTTGTTCACTGGGCAAAATTGCTTGTTGAAACAGATTGTCCAGAACTGCAAATCCCCCAAAAGACAAGATATCTCTGAAATATTATGAGAAAACATCTTTTGCTCATTGGCTCTTGAACCAAGAGATAACGTCTGTGTTTACCCAAGAGAGAGATGCAATTTAAAGAGATGGCTAGAACCAAGCCAACTCCAGCCCACCACAAGTTAAAATGAACAAGTTGAAACTAATTTTAGCCCATAGAAAATGCCACACAAAGTGTACTGAGGTCCTAGGATTTCTTAGTGCAGATGTTCCTGAAGAAAGAGCTTTAATTTAGCAAAAAATAGAAGAACCAAAATAGCAAGCAACACAGAACCTCGGCTATGCCTAGAAAACATTACTTCACTAGGAGTTGCTTAACCATCCTCATGATCTGATGAGCACATCTCACAAGAAGGAAGGGGAACACAGGCTCAAGGCAGCCAACATTTTCATGGCAAATTGTTCATAACCTTGCCTTATGAGGACCACACCTGTCTTTTGAAATTAGAAAGGGATTTGCTGCTCCTGGGCATCTGGGCTGCAAACTTCAAATGTCTATTTATGAGGAAAATCCTAGACTTGTCATTGGGATCCAAGTCACTGGAGGATTACAGATTGGTATGAAAGACAAGTCCTAACCTGGATGGCCCTGGCTAGCCTGATCTCATCCAATCTCAGAAGCTAAGGAAGGTCAGCCCTTGTGAGCAGTTATATAGGAGAGCACCAAGGAAGTCCAGGGTTGCTACACGGAGGCAAGCAATGGTAAACCACTTCTGTTCATGTCCTGCCCTGCAAACCCTATGGGGGACCCCATAAGCTGGGTCCGACTTGATGGCACTTTATACACACATACATACACAAACCAAAGGGAGGACGGCGGGAAGACAAGGAAGTGAGAAGGGGAATCCACCCTCCTGATTACGCCATAATTGCTTCCCTTTGCTATCTTTTTTCTTCATATTGGGGCTGTGAAAATGTATAAGAGAAGCCATGTTGGATCAGGCCAGTGGCCCATCCAGTCCAACACTCTGTGTCACACAGTGGCAAAAAAACAAAACAAAATCTGGTGCCATCAGGAGGTCCCTCAGTGGGGCCAGGACACTAGAAGCCCTCCAACTGCACCCCCCCGCAAGTACCAGGAATACAGAGCATTACTGCCCCAGACAGAGAATTCCAACAATACGCTATGGCTAATAGCTACTGATGGATCTCTGCTTCATATGTTTATCCATTCCCCTCTTGAAGCTGTCTATGCTTGCAGCCGCCACCACCTCCTGTGGCAGTGAATTCTATGTGTTATCACCCTTTGGATGAAGAAGTATTTCCTTTTAACAATATCAATTTTTTAAAGACACTGATCCTTCAGAAACTCTCAGTACACACTGCAATCCACCGACCAGCTTCTCCAGCTTTTCTTCTTAATAAGCAAACTCATGACTAAAGGCTCAATTTCAGCAATGTACCTTTTCAGAGGGTTTTTTAAAATAAATAAATAAATAAATAATTCCCTACTGAAAGACTGTACATTTTCAACATCACATACTCCATAATGGAAGGGCAGATTTTCATTCCCCACCCCCCTCGGCAAAGTAGATTAAATAAGTAAATTTTCTGAGTGACTCTCTCATAATGCATTAGGTAAATATAGATATACTTCTTTCCCTCGTCCTCACGGTGGCCGCTGTGCCACAAAAGCAGCCATGCGATCATTGCTCATTTTAGAACGACACCATACAGAAAGATTAAGAGGCACAAAGAGCAGTCAATGTAAACATTATATATATATTTTTGAATGCACATAATATAAATGCCTTTTCAGCCATTTAGTTGGAGAAATGATGTGGCTTCTGCTTTGCCATGCTGCCTAGGCTAAACGGAGCCTGGATGGTGAGCCAATAAATTGCTCAATGGCATTACAAAAGTTGATTTTGGCCTTCTTTATTAAATAAACTGGTTAAGACTCCTTTCCTCCGGGAAGTTAGTAAAGACATCCTAAATAACAATCATTCAAACAACCAGCAGGAATAGAATAGAACGGGTCTCATGGGTCAGAGTTCTTAAGAATGCGAGATAGGTGCCTAGGGATGTAAACAGTTCCTCATTTTTGTACAGGGCCTGCTGTCTAAGATAGGATATTGGTATCAAAACACTGAAATTGCTTTTCTGGCAATGACAGAAGTGTCTGAGCCATGAAGGTGCCAGAAGACGTCAACCCGCAGCCATAGATTACTCTCTGTCATAGCAACTGATTATAGCATCACTACCCAGAATCCTTTTGTTCCTAGGAATCAGGCAATTCTAGAAAGCCAATCAGAAGCCATTGCCTGTTGTAACCTGAACTAAGCTGAGTCAACCCTGGTTATTACTTTGATGGGAGACCACCAAGGAAGTCCAGGGCTGCAATGAAGAGGGAGGCAATGGAAAACCACCTCTATTCCTCTCTTGCCTTCAAAACCCTACAGGGTTGTCATAAGTCAGCTGTGACCTGATGGCATTTTCCACCACCTACGAAGTGTTGTGGTAGAAAAGAAATAAAAGTTTTGAATGTGTATCATGTGCTATTCGAAGTCTATTGACGTCATAGCTTCAAAGGGTATAAATCTTCTTAGGATGGTACTGTACCAATGGCATCTCTTTCATTTCACTTTTCTCCACATGGAAATTAAGTTTTATCAGAAAAACTCATCCCCGCCTGTCATCATGAATTGTTTTGGTCTTTCCTACTGACACCTCAGCAGTGAAAAAGAAGGCTATAGTCTTCCTCACTTGTTTTGATACCAGAGAAGTAACTCTAATAAGTGCAGTAAGCCTAATTCTAGGATTTCTAATTCTCTTCTTTCCTCCTCATCTTTTCCATCTTTCACTATCATGACAGCAGCAATCTATACAGCTAAGAAGTAGAAAACGAACTGGAGCTTGAGCTATTCACTATTTTTCATAGACATCTCTGGAGGCTTTGAAAAAATGCCCTCTTTTGGACAGTTCTTCACTACCTCTTGCTCTCTCTCTCTCAGTAGCCCTCGCCAGCTTATAGCATCTTTATCAATGTAAGTAAATTTTACTAGCTATGTAGCATTGTAATATCAGTCAGTTTCCTGTGTGATCCCTATTTGTGGGCCTACTGGGATAAGACAAAGTAGAGAAATTTCAAACGGGGTGGATTCAGCCCCATTTACTAACTTATGTCAATCCAGTGTATTTAATAGGTCTCAAAAATTTAAAATGGCCCATTTCCTTTATTATGGCTAAGTTTTTAATGTATCTATTTTTAAGAGAAAAAAAATCACTAAGTGGAGAACCACGAGAACAGCTTGGGCACACTCTCCAGGAGCAGCGAGATGAAAGATCTACGTTGCATGATGGACATGTGGAGGAACAGAAAGGCTTTGTAATATATATCACTGTAACACCCAAACCGCTCATGGAGTCCAGCCCAAGTCTATCTAATGAATCAACAGCAGAAACAGATTTGAAGGTCTCTACTCAGCAGAGATCTCACTGATATGGCTAAGTTGGACTTTCAGAAGCCTTAGACTTCTCCTAGCAGTAGACAGGTGGAGCTGAAGGAGTAAGAAGGAAATCTTTCCTACGAAGCGATACTCAGTTTCTTTCTTGTGGGAAGGACTCCATGCGTAGGAGTGCTGCCAGCATATGAATGTTGGCAAGCGGACAATAGCGCGTGTACAAATACTGCTGAATGCGCATGAGGAGGGAATATTTGGAGTGTTTCCTAAGACTATATTGAAAGCCTGGCTTCCAGAAGAAAAAACAGGTTGTGAATCACTCTGAATTGGACAAAATTATGGAGTTTTCCCATTTAAAACATTCTTTCCATCAGCTAAGAACTAATCCAACGAAATGAAGTTGCAAAATCAGATAGCGTTAAACCTTCCAATTACTTAGGTCACATAATTAAAGGTCAATCTTTAATCAGGAAGTGAAAGGCTTGAGATCCCTTACCAATCCCCTAAATTACCAAGTCTCCCACTCGTCTGTTATTTTTAATCTTCTAATCCTAATTTTTTCCCCTAATGTTCTTGTTTATCCATTTGCTTTGTGCAATATAACATCCAGAAAGCATTAAGTATCCCACACTTAACCAAGTTCTTCATGTCATACAGGTTAGAACAGATACCAGGATTTACAGGAGCACCACCCTGATGCACTGCCCTCAGTTTTGATAACACAAAATCCATGCATTATCATGTCAGCTATGCACAAAAGCATCATTAGAGTCTCTTTGTGGCATTTTCTGTCTTCCAGGAAGTCTGAAAAGTCTATGAAGCAATAAAAACGACAATGGGAACAAGTCACCTCTTTGCATCATCTTGTATGGATTTCTTATGAAGAAGATGCACCCAGGTGCATTTGGATTCTCCACATTTGAGGTGCTCCATTTCAATGAATTTAATTCCTACCCTCCAAGGATACAGAAGAAGTCTTCTTCTGCTGGTCCCCACCAGCTATATAACTGACCAGGACCAACACAAACTGGCAATTTTTGTAGCTGCCTGACTTGATCTTTGCAGGTGTGACTTCGAGAAACATAACCACTCTCTCCCCTGACCCATGACATTTCTCAGTCCTTCTAATTCCATGCTACAACACCAACCTGGGAGCGTGGGAAGTTACAGAAACACAAATTCTGAACAGACCTGGATGGTCCAGGTTAACCTGATTTTATCAGATCTCTGAAGCTAAGTAGGGGCCCTACTTACTATTTAGATGGGAGACCACCAAGGAAGTCCAGGGTTGCTATGCATAGGCAGGCAATAGCAAACCACCTCTGCTGTTATCTCACACTGAAAACCCCAAAAGGTTGCTATATATCACCTGAGACTTGACAACACTTTCCATCATTCCATGGAGAATATGGACATCAATCAGGAAAACAGCCCAACTACCAAGGTCTTGCCACTGTGAGGGTCATACTACAGAATCCATACTTTGTATGTGAAAGTTTATTCATAGAGGGGTCACTCTAAGTACCAATAATATGGCTATGAATCAGGCTATCAGCTATTAAAAATTAACTACCACTGTATATGGGAAATTATTAGTGGAGGGATTATGGCTCAATAGTATGGTATCTGTATAGTATACAGAAAACTCAATCTCAATCCATGGCATCTCCTATTAATCAGGTAGTAAGTGAAGTGGAAGTTTGTTTCCTGTCATCATGAAGAGTTGCTGCCAGTTACTGTAGACAATACTGATCTTGAACTATGCATTGAGTCAGTACAAAGCAGCATCTTGTATGTTTACTTACACTCTGAAGGAGAGATCTGTATGGACAAAACCACTGATAAAGGCAAAGGAGATGGTGACATTCATAAGACTGTATCTTGCAATGTTCTCAGCTCCACCGATCAGATTCATGCATATCCTACTATTATCTAAACATCTCTTCACAGTCTGTTAAACTCTGAAATTGTTTATATCCTGTTTCCTATATTTTTTCCATGTGAACATGGAATTTTCCCATCCTATATATATTTTTTTACATGTGAACAAGTTCCTGCATCAAGTGCTATACATCCTCAAGGTCCACAGCTATGAAAACCCTCTATGTGGCAGCATCAAAAAATGAATGATCCATTCTGAACAATGTTAAGCATTTTTAGTCAATGTTAATCTTTGAAATGAAGAAGGTAGGAGAGGGAGAGGATCAACGTTAGCCATCCTCTGGAAGTTGGATCCCTAAAATTACTACCTTGAAGCTGCCAAACTATGTACAACTAATGCTGCAGGACTACAATAGTGAAACAAATCACAAAGCTAATGAGTTCCAAAGAGATTTTTTTTTAAAAAAAAAACCCAGCTTGCAAATGAGATTCTAATCAGGACCCATATGCTGCTTGGGCAATACTTTTTAAAAAAGTGATCCTACACAGATTCCTAGTTTGAGATATATGGGCACTAAACATGGAAAGCAAATTCTTAACCAAGACCTCACCCGAGAGTGTGACCAACTCAAAGGGACTAAGGAGGGTTAGCCTATGGTTAGTACTTGGATGGGAGGTCCACCAAGGTAGACTGGAGTGGCTATGTAAAGGAAGGCAATGGCAAACCATCTCTGCTCACCTCTTGCCTTGAAATGTCCATGATCTTGGATCTCCATGAGCTGGTTGCAACTTGGCAGAACACAATTACTATTAATATATACAACTAGTATTATGGGATGTTGTGTAGTACAGTAGCTACGTGTATTAACTACAAGGCAGAAGAGTCCCTGGTTTGAAACTCGTATTTATTATAACCTCGCTGGGCATTACTGGACAAGATTCTCTCTTTCAAAATTAGTCTTCCACCTACTACTTCAGTAATACTGATATAGTTGTTTTAAGGATTACTGAGATGACATATGTGAAAATGTTTCAACACTTGAAATGCACTGCAGAAAAGTCTATGTATTAACTACACTAGCGCTTACTACTATTGGCAAACAATATGAATATCCACATACCCCACCTCTATTTTTGCAAGTTAGACAAACTCACAACAGAACTATAATAAACCAGAGTACTGCAGTATGGTGTGGAATACTGTGCAGATTTATTCCAGTCTGAAGTCATTTGTTTCATAAATATTTAGACCACAGTAACTCTGCAAGGGACTTCACTGACATTCCAAATCCCTACTTGGCAACCTATACCTACTTCACAGGGTTGTTGTAAGAATCCAAAAGAGAAGAGAAGCAACAGCTTCATCTGATCCTTGGAGTAAGGATGGGATAAAAATCTAAGACATAAAATAAAATTTTAAGAAATCTGCAAGATTGCATTCTTCATTCCTGTTCTTCAGAAACCAAGAATTACTGATTAGGGATGGGCAAGAACCAGGAACTAATGGTTCGTGTTGGTTCGTTTCATTGCCCAAACTGATAGTTCATTTGACTTCCTGAATTGGTTCATGGTTCATTTGGTTCAGGAGGTGACAGAACAGCTCCTTCATGAGTTAGATGCCAACCAGGAGTCTTCAAAAAACTCTCCTCCAACAGCCCTCCAAGTTTGGTGAAAATTGGAATTGGGGTGTCCAAGTTATAGCCCTCCCTCAAAGCAGGTGCACCCAGGAAATCTCAGCTCTATTTTCAGGTTTGGTCCCCAATATCACAGCAAGGAACACCTTCTCAGCCAGGAGACATGTTTAAAAAGTTGTCCCACTGCGTGGGGAGAGAAAGGAGTCCCTCAATAAATTAATAAACATTAAGATGGACCCAGATCAGATTTTTTGCTAGTGAAAAAGGATGGTGGGGAAAGAAAGAAAGAAAGAAAGAAAGAAAGAAAGAAAGAAAGAAAGAAAGAAAGAAAGAAAGAAAGAAAGAAAGAAAGAAAGAAAGAAAGAAAGAAAGAAAGAAAGAAAGAAAGAAAGAAAGAAAGAAAGAAAGAAAGAAAGAAAGAAAGAAAGAAAGAAAGAAAGAAAGAAAGAAAGAAAGAAAGAAAGCAAGCTGATAGATAGGCAGAGAGATGACAAACACATATGTACTGGAGATCACAGAACCTCCATGTACAAAAAGCTGATACAACAGGGGCCATAGTAAAGAGGAGAATTAAGTGAGATAGAATGAAATAGCTGGCTGACCCACTGTGCAC
The DNA here is from genome assembly GCF_032191835.1 of Heteronotia binoei. Lineage (NCBI taxonomy): Eukaryota > Metazoa > Chordata > Lepidosauria > Squamata > Gekkonidae > Heteronotia > Heteronotia binoei. The sequence goes on along the minus strand of NC_083229.1, from coordinate 28,539,890 downwards.
CAACTACTGAAATAGGCATGGTCATCAGATGAATGTGAAGGCACTACAGGGAATTTCAGTGATCCTTTTGCATCATGTTTGTGAAATCTGCTCAGTATTTACTGAAAAGCAAGAAAATATTAATTAGTTATTTATCTTCTTACATGTTCAGCATCAACATCTGGTGTATGCACAAGTGATGAAGTCTAACATTTGGCACAACTGAATATTTAATGTTCTTTTCCCCAAAGTCAGCAGGGAAAGATGGCGTTCTTTACAAGGAAGAAGAAAAGGTTTCTGGAGCCAATTGTTTCTTTCACAGAATCACTAGCTCCATATACGAGTGTCTGCTCTGTTTTAGAATATAGTTCTGTTTGGAGAATGGGCTGATCTTAACTAGATTATCTGTGTGCTGTTTCCTACCGCCTTTTGTCTTCCTTATGGTATTTTGTTGCCAAGGCTTATTAAACGAATACAGTCTTCATTGATCTGTTTTATTTCTAGTTCTATTTGTTCAATCTGAGATACTGCACACATCTGGTTTATTTCGGAAAATACCGCCTAGGAAAAGCATCCAGCCCGATCTAATCAAGCATCAACTTCCCTATAAATAACCAAGAATCATTGTTTGGAAAATGTAAGAAAATGTTGAAGAAAAAATAAAACACCTCAGATTCCTGTATATTGGCCATTACAGTCAGAAAGGAGATCTACTTGACAGCCTGGATCAGTTACTCAAAGGAGTCTTTGAAAAAAAAAAAGAGAGAGGGGATTTTCCATTGTTCATACTTCTCCTCAAAGCTTAATGTTCCTGTGCTTTTTCATCAAAACTCCACCACCATCTTTATTGCTAAGTTAACTAAATAATTAAATAGCAATATTTGCCAGAACTTTCATTCTGATTAGAAATGGATGTTTTCTATTCTACAGACCACATTAATTATACTCACTTTTTTAAAAAAATGTTTCTTTTCCTTATCATTTATATCATATTACTTACAGAGACTTGGATTACTTACAGAGCCACCAACAGTTTTATACCACAAGGGGATTTCCAGCCAGTAAGTCAGGAGAAATCCTCAAGGGCCATGTTCCTTTGCATGGGCTCACAGAATGCCTCACTGACCTGTTGTCAAGCACTGAAATGTTCCAGATGTGTGAGACACTGCAATCTGAGTAAAACAGATAGAACCAGGCCTTGCCTATAGAACTGCAATAACCAAATGGTTTCATCAACTGCAGGAAAACCCTGGCATTTTTTATCAAGCCAATACTCAAATATTCCACTCAGATCTTTCACCGGAAACATTAAAGAAATAAAGGCTATTACCACAACTTTACCCACAAACCAAAATTATCCTCCCCATTAAATTGATAACTTTCGCTGTGGAGAAGGTAACATGTACCTGGACTCCAGAGGAAAATGCTCTCTATGAAAGAAACTGAAAGCTTTGATTACATTGAAAGCCAAATTGACAACTCTGTCCGTAAGTAAAAATGGTGGAAATCAAGTTTTGTCTCTGTCATGATGATCTACTGAACAGAAGATATTTATTAATCCCTTTAACTTTTCAACTCTTTACCCTTCCCACCTGACTTCATCCTCTGCTACTTTCTAGCTTCCCCGCAAAGTATACAGTGAGTATCAGACATTTAATTGAACACACATGAAGACAGATCCAGGTCGGCAACCATGTTGATCTGAACAAAGTTCAGTCCTTACATCTGTATTCTCACCAAGAAAGTCTATGCATCCCCTTTATTTTAGTATATGTGTTATTTGGAAGAGCAGACTGGAATAGTGATTGTAATGTAATGCAATTACTATTAGAATGTATTGTCATTTAGAATGCTACCGGAGTGCATTTGTCTGATCTGGTAACAGGAGACAAAACACTCCACTACAAATCTGTTGGTCTTAAAGGTAATACTGTATTCATACTTTTGAGACTCAGAGGCTGAAATTACAGCTGTTGTGCAGATAACCAACAGTGAAACCGATGTCAGTGCTGATGTTGTTTACAGTTTTGGGGTTAAAAAGTAACACCACAGCTCTCCTGGTTGACCTTTCCCTTGTGATATTGAGACTCAGAATGGCCTGGTAATGTTTCATCCATGATGTAAATAGCTAGGAGACAATCCCCAGATCACTGTGAGGCAAGGTTTAAAGTTTCAGGAAAGAAAAACATCCAACAGTTTGGAAATGTTTTTTTGGGATTCTCTATCTTCCTAAATAATTTGTTCCCATCTGACATCTTTGCTACCTTGCTATTTCAACTGTCTCCAGGCCATTTATGAAGAAATTAACAAGTACTGCTCTGCGTACGAGTATTTAGGCCTTCCCTTATTTAGTTCCCTTCATTGCGAAAACTACCCATTTGTTCCTCCCTCTAGAATCATAGAATCTTAGAATCAGAGAGTTAGAAGGGATCTCCAGGGTCATCTAGTCCAACCCCCTGCACAATGCAGGAAACTCACAAACACCTCCCCCTAAATTCACAGGATCTTCGTCGCTGTCAGATGGCCATCTAGCCTCTGTTTAAAAACCTCCAAGAAAGGAAAGACCACCACCTCCCGAGGAAGCCTGTTCCACTGAGGAATCGCTCTAACTGTCAGGAAATTCTTCCTGGTGTTGAGCCAGAAACTCTTGATTTAATTTCAACGCATTGGTTCTGGTCCTACCTTCTGGGGCCACAGAAAACAATTCCACACCATCCTCTATATGACAGCCCTTCAAGTACTCTCAGCCTCCTTCTCTCCAGGCTCCTTTAACCTTTCCTCATAGGACTTGGTTTCCAGACCCCTCACCATCTTTGTCGCCCTCCTTTTGACCCGTTCCAGCTTGTCTATATCCTTCTTAAAATGTGGTGCCCAAAACTGAACACAATACTGCAGGTGAGGTCTTATCAGAACAGAGTAAAGTGATACCATCACATCACGTGATCTAGACAGTATACTTCTGCTGATACAGCCCAAGATTGCATTTGCCTTTTTTAGCTACCACATCACACTGTTGACTCATGTTCAGCATATTATACATTAAGACCCCTAGATCCTTTTTGCACATACTACTGCTAAGACAAGACTCCCCCATCCTATAACCATGCATTGTTTTTTTCCTACCTAAATGCAGAACTTTACATTTATCCCTGTTAAAATTCATTTTATTGATTTTAGCCCTGTTTACCAGCCTGTCAAGGTCATCCTGTATCCTGTTTCTGTCTTCTTTTGTGTTTGCTACCCCTCCCAATTTAGTATCATCCGCAAATTTAATAAGCATTCCCTCATCCAAAAGATGTTGAACAAAACAGGTCCCAGGACAGATCCTTGAGGCACTTCACTTGTCACTCCTCTGCAAGAGGATGAGGAACCATTCACAAGCCCTCTTTGGGTGCAATCTGTCAACCAGTGACAGATCCACCTAACGGTAACAGGATCCAAACCACATTTTATCAACTTGTCAACAAGGATACTATGTGGAACCTTATCAAAAGCCTTACTGAAATCAAGATAAACGATATCTAGAGCATTCCCCTGATCCAGCAAGGTGGTCACTTTCTCAAAAAAAGAGATCAAGTTAGTCTGACATGTTCTTGGGAAAACCATGCTGGCTCTTAGTAATCACATCCATTCTTTCTAAATGTTCCAGGACCAACTGTTTGATGATTTGTTCTAAAACTTTTCCAGGTATAGACGTCAAGCTGACAGGTCGGTAGTTACCTGGATCGTCTTTTTTCCCCTTCTTGAAGATGGGGACAACATTCGCCTGCCTCCAATCTTCCGGCACCTCTCCTGTTCTCCAAGAATTCTCAAAAATAACTTCTACTTTCTGATGTTTAAGTAGCTTCTATAAGAGGTTTTAATTCTCTGATCCCGCAGTCAACTAGATTTCTTAGATGCCTGATAAGAGGAATTTTTGTGACTTTGGGCTCTTTCCGCTCCCTAGCTAGGCAGAGAGCTTTATTTTATTGTTTTACGTTTAAAAAGAAATAATTTAAGTGTGCATGGTTAGAATTGTGGGGGGGTTGGGGGGCAAGGACATGCCAAGGTATGTGATGTCAGCAACTTCAGTAATGTCTTCTAGTGTCCTGGCCCCAATGATGGACCTCCTGATGGCACCTGGGGTTTTTTGGCCACTGTGTGACACAGAGTGCTGGACTGAATGGGCCATTGGCCTGATCCAACATGGCTTCTCTTATGTTCTTATGTCACTATGTCTGTTCCAGCTAAAACTAGTACTCATAATGGGTAGTGGTGTAGAGCTTAAGAGCATCAGACTCTGATCTGGAGAACTGGGTTTGATTCCCCACTTCTCCACATGAAGCCTGCTGGGTCATAGGTTCTCTCAGAACTCTCTGAGCACCACCTACCACACAAGGGGCCTGTTGTGAAGAAAGAAAGGGAAGGCAATAATTGTAAGCCACTTCAAGACACCTTAAAGAAAAATGGGGTATAAAAATAAACTTTTCTGCTTCTTCTTCTTTTTCTTCAGGAATCACCACGAACTCTAGAAGAAGAAGAAGAAGAAGAAGATATTGGATTTATATCCCGCCCTCCACTCCGAAGAGTCTCAGAGTGGCTCACAATCTCCTTTACCTTCCTCCCCCACAACAGACACCCTGTGAGTTGGGTGGGGCTAGACAGGCCTCTCACAGCAGCTGTCCTTTCAAGGACAACCTCTGCCAGAGCTATGGCTGACCCAAGGCCATGCTAGCAGGTGCAAGTGGAGGAGTGGGGAATCAAACCCGGTTCTCCCAGATAAGAGTCCACGCACTTAACCACTACACCAAACTGGCTTACAATTATTGCCTTCTCACAGCAGCTGCCCTTTCAAGGACAACCTCTGCCAGAGCTATGGCTGACCCAAGGCCATTCCAGCAGGTGCAAGTGGAGGATTGGGGGAATCAAACCCAGTTCTCCCAGATAAGAGTCTACGCACTTAACCACTACACCAAACTGGCTCTCAAGTACCTCAAGTCTCCCCACTATCATTGCTGGGGAAGCAGAGTCACTCCAAAAATACCATTTTACATCTAAACTTTGCATTTTTAGTAATATATTTCAAAGACATGGGCCCTGATCCATCTTAATTAGCTATAAAGTTAAAATCCTAATGTTAATGCGGGGGAGGGGGGAATTAGTCATGACTAGTTCCACTGATTTCACTGAGACGCTATGGACACAAATTTGGGTTGCATTGGGTTCATTAATTAATGTGTTAGAGCAGTTTTTTAAAGATTTGCTGGTACTCATAAGTTTGCACTGATTTCTACCAATTCCCCTTCTTCAGGATTTTGGAGACCAACCCCCCACCCTCCCCCAAAAAAGGGATCTGGTACTCAGTACCAGTCAATACTCCCTCTAGGCTGTGGAATCTTGTGAGCAAAGAATTCTACTCTGTGAGCTCCTGGTATTAAAGTTGTGAGCTACTGCATAAATTAGTCTGCTCTGGAGCCATTTTCCCTGAGCTAAGACAAAAATGTGTGAGCCAGAAGCTAAGTAACTGTGAGCTAGCTCACACTAACTCAGCTTAGAGGGAATAATGGTACCAGTAAGTACCGCCATACTCATGGCATTTTTATTTTAGGATGGAAGCTACTCTTGAGGATAGAATCGATTCCAGTAGCACCTTAGAGAGAAACAAGATTTTCAGGGTATATGGTTTTTGAGAGTCAGAGATCCCTTTACCAGATAGCAGACCTTTGACTCTTGAATGCTTTCCCTCCAACCAACAAAGTCAATCTCTGAAATTACTCAGATAGTAGCATTCATATTTGATAAAAGCTTTGCATTTGGTCTGGCGCCAAGAATGTGCCTGAAAGGAACATTTTTATCACATTCTTCCTGAAGGGAGTTGTGGATGACATACGTGGCTCTCTCTTTAGCCCATTTTATCCTCATAACAACCCTGTGAGGAGGACAGGCTGAGTGACCAGCCCAAGATTACCAGAGCATTTAATGGGAGAATGAGGATCTGAACCCAGTCATTCTTACCAGCTCTCCTCCCTGGTTATGTTTATGTGTCTATATATTTTCAATGAATGCTTTAAGTATTTTATATATATCTTATTTTAAATGCTGTTTTAGATGCTTGCCACCTTGGGGTTCCTATCTGGATAGAAAGGTGGCATATAAATTTATTCAAAAATAAAATTAAAATAAATAGTCATTGACAGATTTTGAGTGTTACTCATTAGGAAGCTGGAGCTGATCAGAGCTTATCCTTGGATGATTAAAAAGGTAAAGGTAGTCCCCTGTGCAAGCACCAAGTTGTTACCGAACCCTGAGGTGACGTCACATCAGGACAGACTTTGGCAGACTTTTATGGGGTGGATTGCCATTGCCTTCCCCAGTCATCTACACTTTACCCCCAGCAAGCTGGGTATTCATACCAACCTCGGAAGGATGGAAGGCTGAGTCAACCTTGAGCTGACAATCAGAACCCAGCTTCCACCGGGGTCAAACTCAGGTCATGAGCAGAGCTTGGACTGCAGTACTGCAGCTTTACCACTCTGCGCCACAGGGCTCCTGGGATTGCTTATCTATATGCAAACCTGACTCTGCCTCCACAGAACCATGGATTCACAACTTGCAAAACAGAATGAAGGCAAGCAGAAGGGCTCTTTGCACTTCTGTAGTCGTAGCAAACTACGGAGATCCTTTAACTACACAAGCTTTAAAAACATGAGAGCAAAAAACCCCCCAAAAAACATATAGGGTGGTACGGTAGTTCAAAATACAAACCTGCACATCATAAGTCCCATTGAGCAAGACAGGCCTTTGGGAATTAATGTCCTGAAGGACCCCTGACAGCACAGAACAGTTGACCTTTTGGAAGTCTTTGGAGTGGCTGAACTGCACCATGTTGTGGAGAGCCAAAATTTTAGTGTCAAGTTCTGCATCCTGCCTGGTGCGGTTGTGCAGCCCTAGGTGGTACTTGCGGAAGTGTTTGATGAGATCGGTGGGGTCATTCCCATAGTAACCGTAGCCACAGATGTTGCATTTGAAGTCCTGAAGTTCTGGAGACAGAGGCGCTGTATCTGGGTTCTCATTTGTCAACAAATCTGCTTTGGATTTGCTTGGCCTTAACTCCCCATCAGAAGGCACTTGTGGGTTCTTTGAGGCCGCCGAGGTTGGGCTTGAGCCTGGGCGCTCGGCTGGACCGCTCTGCACATGCGCAGTTTCATCTGTAGCTTTCGGCGATGCCTGATGCTCTTCGCTTTTCTCCGACAGATCTCTCGTTGGGGTGCAGACCACATCCTGGGCATCACCTGCATCTGATCTGAGGGGAGACTTCAAGGGCTCTGAGGCTCCCCCAACAGCTGGAGATGAGAAGGCCAGCATATTTCTGTCTGTCACCTCATCATGAGGGAAGGAGGGAACATTTCCTCCCTTGCTGTGGCTTTCATAATTGAAGCCAGCCTTCTCACTCGGTGCTGCACTTTTCAAGTCCTTTTTAGTGCTGGGAGATGACTCCGGGACATGCGTGCAACACCCCTCCTTGTCACTTGGCTCCACAGCCTCGCCCTGCTCAGCTTTTTCTTGCATCTGACCGGCAGAAAATTCTTGCTTCCTTTCAGTATCGTCACTTCCGATCCCTGGCGACTTGAGGGTCTGGGATTCACCTTCACTACCAACGTTTCTCAGAGGGGGATTCTTTTTCCGGACCATATCTGAAAATGCAAACACAGACACACACCACAAAAAAACAGACCAATGAACTTAATAAGATGATTTAAAAGACGTGGTCAAATCTAATACTACGCCACCCTCCCCATAAAACCCAACACTAAATATTTAAACAACAGTGACTTTTGCTAAACAGAAAGCCTGCATGAGATACCGTAAAACATTGTCTGTACTTCTAGGCACACCTCCTTGCGAATAAAACCGACTAAACTCCACCAAAGTTAGTAAGACTTACTTCTAGGTGAACATGGATAAGCTCAAGCTGCAGAGGATACACATTAAAATACATATGAAATGAATAAATAAAAATGAATAAAAAGCTAAGTTGATTGTAAACTAAAAAAAAAAGTATCTAAATTCCACTATGGTTTGTGAAAAGATTATCCCTCCCTCTCACGATACAGGTTTCAAGCATCAATGGTAATCTAGACTTCTTACAGTTCAAAATAATAAGCAGTCTGTCCTCACTGAAAATGCAGCCTTGATGATCTCCCAGCAGTCCATGTAACAAAACCACCAAAAGGATCCTAAACCAATAAGGTGAACAAATCTAACGTGCACTCAAAAATGGTCAATATATAAGATCATTGATCCACATATACAAGCCAAAATAGTTGATAATAAAGTCACATATTATATCTGTTACTCACTGTATTCGTTTACAGTCCTTTAGTTGGTGGTTTTGTTGCACAGGCTACATGCTGCACTTATTTTCCTTCCTTTTTTGTGATCTACCAGCAATGCCGTTTGGAATTTATTTAAAAATAGTGAATGGTGTTATTGGAACAAAGAGCATGCCAAATAACATGGTAAAATGAAAGATAAATCCAAACAATGTTGGACATTCTGCTACCGTCGTGTTGTCATAATCCTTCACCTCCTGTGTGCACAAAGACAACCTGGAGATGAGTGATTGTGTAAATACAATAGCAGCACTCCTGTGTGGACAAAGACAACCTGGAGATGAGTGGTTATGTAAATACAATAGCAGCACCATATTTAATGATGTGTGTGGATCCAGCCATATTAGCCAGGATTCCAAAGGGTTGTTGCACAGTAGCCTGTATCCATTCACTAAGTTCTGGAGAGTCACATTGTCTTAAGAGGGGATGATTATTTCCACCAATTCCCAACTTCCTACTACAGCCTCTTGAACCTCCCTGCTACAAAAAGAAAAAGAAAAAAGTACTTCCTCCTTTGAATTCACAGATCTAGGAATTATTATTTTGATTACAAAAATAAATATGAGATGGACAGTACTAAGAAGACATGTCCTTATGACCCCTTATGTTCTTATGGTGTCATTTTGCAAAAGAAGGCTATACCTAAAAGGGATGCTCTGAGACAACTACCACTCACATCCTTCCCAATCTAAACTTCATCAGACAATCATCAACTGCACAAGGCTTCAGATGTCTGTGGCCTGGCCTAACCCCATCATCACGTATCAAGTCTAAAGGAACTAATTTCACTTACCAGTGTTTTATAGTAATTTCTAGACATCTCAAGATTGGGAGGGGGTGGGGAGAGAAGAGTCCCAAGGAAGGATAGGATTCTCAGAAGAAAGCATCTCTCTTCTCCACAAAACCCTACTAGAAGGGTTGTATATTCCTTGGCAGAAAACCATAACTGATTCACAATGGATTTGTGGGGATGATTGCATCTCTACTGTGATCCCACCCCAGTTTGGGAAGAGCTGTTCCTTCATTCAAATGATGTCTCTCTTCTAATGCCAGTGTTGGATTACTGCCCCAGCCCACAGATCACCACACACATTAGAATTTCTGCCTGTTCAGCTGTGGAACAGATGGTTGGTTGCGGGGTGGGTGGGACAGAAGGTAGAACAACTCCCCCCCCCCCAACTCTCCCTCTCTTCATTTTATATTTGAGAAACGCTAATGGAAACAGGAAAATGTCAACAATTTCACATGGGAAGAATTTGTGAAGCATTAGGAGCCTCATCTTTTCTTCTGCGTCTCCCCCCAGCCCTCCCTCACACCCTCTGCTTGCCTTTTTCTAAAAATACTCTATTTCATTGGATGGTTATCTATAGCAATGGACCCATAAGATAGATATTCTTTTCTGATGTATTTATACAGCATCAATATCATTTTTCAAGAAGACGTATTATCTAAATAAAAGCCCATTTGGAGTACTTCTAAATGGAGGAAACTATCTACTGGCAAGTCATGTTAGACACAGCGAGAATATAGGCATTCTCCAATTGTTATCTCTAAGACAAATAACAGATTGCACAATGCTTTATGGTGTGCCAAAAATTTTTCCAGTTAACATTTCCACTTGAAAAAAAAATTGATTACATACTTGTAAAATCATACCCAGCATTGACTTCATAAGGCATGTGGCTCTAGAATGCTTTTTTGTTTGTTTGTTTTTTGTATTTTTTCTTTTAAAGTTATTAATTCTATTAGTCAACTAGCAGGAGGACTAATGCAAGTGGCTTGGAAGGTACACGGAAGACACAGAAGACATTTTGAGAGCTGATCTGCAAATCTGCAAAAGAAAAAAAAATCCTTCCTAAATGATGCGTTCATTCATTTTTCAGTTTATTTAAAAACACAATTATGGCTACTTTATCTTCAACGCTGCATGTATTCCAGCAAAACTGGTGACTGCAGCAAAGTATTTTGCTTAGAAAAATCACAAAGAATTAACTATTGTGTTGCTTTGCACACTCTCTCGCTCAGTCAAGACACACATTCACACAGCCTCTGATCCCATTAGTGTAGCACTTGTCGAACTTTGGGTACAACTGACCTTGCCCCACCCCCCACCCCAAATAAAGGAACAGTAAAGCCCTTCCTTGTACCCTAGCTAACTGTCAAAAATTGGTACCCCATGACCAATGCTCCAAAAGTCAGCCACAAAACCCAATCCCCTCCTCTCCTCTTTTCTCTTCTCAGGTCCTACCCACCCGGGATAATGTACATCTTAGACCTATGCGATTCTCCATAGTGCTCCACCAGATATGGTGTTTTGCTGGTCCTTGGTGCATCCTCCTGTATATGTGATCTCAGTGTTTCTTGTGCCATTCCTACTTACTTGTACTACTTGTAAGCTCTCAAACTAGGACCACGCCCTTGCTGCAATTAGAACCTGCTTCACCACCTTCTCCTTCCCCCAAGCACTAGGGCATCTTCCAGATGCCCACCCCATGTCAGCCAGTCTCCGCAGCCTGACTCGATAGGAAGTTCTCTTGTTTTGGTACTTCACTATTGCTTTGGGAAGTACTGCTCCACAACCGCTTTCTCTTGGCTGTATGCCCCACCAATGTCATTTTCTGCAAGACAGGCCTATTTTATGAGAATAGCATGAGGAACACTGAGATCACATATATGAAGTACTTTAAATGCTAAGAAAGTATTAAGGGTATACAGAAATGAGCAATGCAAATATTGGGCTCAACAGACTTGGATAAAATAACAAATGGAGAGGCTGCCACTGAGCCAAGGACTAAAGAGCCAAAACACATGGATCAATGTAGATACATGAGGCTTTATAGAGCACTTGTCGCACAAGTTCATAAACCATGCTGTTGCTCATTTTCTTTTGAGCCAAGAAGACACATTCAACAGATCTACAAAGAACGGGGATTTCAGCCTCAATGCGGCATATGTTCTTCATCTAAGTAATCCCAATAACCCATTATAGACACAGGTAGGCATTTCATTGCACACAAAACGCCTTCAAAACTGAATTATGAAGAAGCGCTTCACGAGCTAGCACGGGCAAATGCACTGCACTTTCTTCTGTACAAATCCGCCACCGCCCACAATGAGTGGTAACAATCCTGCCTAGCCTTGTTTATCATCACATGGGCTGGGGAAGGGCTTACAGAGACAATAGAAAAAGGTACTCTCTGCCTAAACTTTAGCTCAGTAGGATTAGGGAGGTTCTCGAAATGAGTCAGACAAGATGAAGAATTACACAGTTCCACTGCACCAAGGGCAAAGACGCTTTCCTGACCTGTGATCTGCAGGCTAACGACTGCACAGTTCCTTAGACCCTTCCAAATTAGCCTTAAGGGCTTTTGCATGGCTCTGTATGAACGGTGATTATAGTTTCGGGCTGGGGAGAAGGAGGAGAAGGGAAATGCTTTCTGGCTCCATGTAATTTGCATAAATTTCCAGGCCTAGGAATTCCATGCTAAAATGTAAATATGTTCTGATACTCAACAATCTCTATATACCATTCAAAATCCAAAATGCTTAACTGATCTAGAGAATGCAAATGTATTTGTGGCTGTGTTGGTTTTGCAGGCAAGATAACAACTCAAAAAGCTTTCTTTCTTTCTTTCTTTCTTTCTTTCTTTCTTTCTTTCTTTCTTTCTTTCTTTCTTTCTTTCTTTCTTTCTTTCTTTCTTTCTTTCTGACAGAGCTGAACTATTTTATAGCTTGGAACATGAATCTTTAGCCTGAAGAGTTACAGCACAATTGGAATACAGGCCTGGATACAACTCAGGGTAAGACTGCATGCAAAGCTGTCCTGCCCTGCTACCTACCCATCAGGACAGAATCAAACCAAAAACAAGTTACGCCCTTCAAAGCCCACTGACTTCAAAGCAATTTTTGAAATGTACCGGTAACTCTGCTTAGCCCTGATCTGAATAGCTCAGACATGCATGGCCGAAGTTGCTTAATGTAAGAGCCACATAGAATAAACTTCGGATATTTGAGAGCCACAAGACAGGAACATCAGATGTTGGAAGGAGGGAGGGAGGGAGGAAAACAGATGAGGTAGGGAGAGGTAGGAATAAAGCAACTTTAAATGCATTCTCAAAACTGATAGCTGGCTTGGCGAAGTGATTTAAAGAGAGAAATGCCTTCTTCAAGCTGGCTGACATGGGAGTGGGGGCTTCAAGAGTCACACAATATGTGGGAAAGTGCCACATGTGCCTCCCAAGTCACAGTTTGGCCACCCCTAGGTCTCATCAGATCTCAGCAGCTAAGCAGGATTAGCTCTGGCAAGTATTTGGATGGGATACCTCCAAGGGCCACTGTAGAGGCAGGCAATGGCAAACCACCTCTTAAAGTTGCCAGACACCCTCCCCAGTGAAGATGAGGGTCCCCTAATGCTAGGTCCCATCTTCCTGCCACCAATCAGCTGGCCAAAACGGGGGAACTTATGCTAAAAAAGTGGGAGATCCATCCAACATGTAGCAACATGTCTACATCACTGCTCAAATGACCCAGAAGTAACATCATCACTCTGGGATATTGTGGGTGACACTCTGGTATTTGGGCAAAAAACTCTATGGTAGAAGTCAAATTTAGCATAGAGTTTTTGTCCGAATAGCAGAGTGTTGCCCAACATTCCTAATGTGACTATGTCATTTCCAGTTCACACGGGCAGTGACATGGACATATTGCTGTATTTCCGATGGCCTTCTTGCTGCTCCCAGTAAGTCCCCCTCCATCCCTCGCCGGTTGTCCAGAGGGACCTGGCAGCCTTACCACCTCTGAAGTCTCTTGCCTTAAAAATTCTACAGGGTCTCCATGAATTGGCTGCAAAAAAACTGTGCTTAGGACTCCACTGTAGCTACTAGGTGGGAGGATGTATGTTGTCTCACACAGCAGAATAATACTGACTTGTGCCACATTTTCCAAAGGAAAACATCTCAAGTGGTCCTTGAGAAGGCAGTTAGGTGTTGTTGCTTTTCTGTTCTCCAGTGTAATGAATTTAATGATGTATCCTTTGTGAAAGGACAGTGTATAGTCTTCAAGGATCTAAGCAAGCTTTGCCATCGTGGCTTCTGCAGTAGTATTAGTGACAGAACCAGCAGCATTATTAGGAGACACAATGAGTGTGATCCTAAACAAGTGACACACATCTAAGTCTGCTGAAGGATGTAATTCTGTTTAGGACTAGACTGTAAAGAGTTCCTACTGCCTTATCATACATCTCAGCACATACACAGAAAACACAGGAATCCAAATCCATCACGTACTTATTCTATCTAGACTAAAGAAAACAAACCCAAAATTCCAAGACTTTTTCTGAGGGAATCCTCCCCACCCTGCAAAAAAAGTCCATAGATCAATCTCTTCTAAAGCAACATGAATATCATTACAAAACTGTCAGCCTTCTGTAGTTTCTCACCCGTTCTGATTTAAACTGAAATCATATTTAGATGCCAAAATGTATCCAGCAAAAGTAGAAGAACAAAATCCATCTCCAACTTAAATCAGTTCCACTATCCATTGTGTAGTACAGGGGTGGCCAAACTGTGGCTTGGGAGCCACACGTGGCTCTTTCACACATATTGTGTGGCTTCAGAAGCCTCCAATATCCAGCTTTGAAGAAGGCATTTCTCTCTTTAAATTACTTCACTAAGCCAGCTGGTGGCTTGGAGAATGCATTAAAGTTTCTTTCTTTCCACTTCTCCCTCTCTCCTCCCATCTATTTTCCTTCCTTCCATCCATCCTGCGGTTCTCAAACATCTGACATTTATTCTATGTGGCTCTTTCATTAAGCAAGTTTGGTCACCCCTGGTGTAGTACATACCAACCATGTATGCTAACTTTTTAAACAAATAGAGAACCCAACTTTCAGACTCTATGCATCGCTGAATGGATTATGTGCATGTCACCCACATCTGGCAAACTCAACATACATTAGCTTGTCTGTGCAACTGGAAACTGCATTTTGCTAGGTTTCTACTGTGCACACTGACAGTCAAAGTGAAGGCTCTGTGCACACAACTTAGTGTGCACACAACCTAGTGACCTACTGGACACAGGTCACCACTCCTCCCCTACGTCTTCAGGTATCACTCCTTCCTTTGCCTCCCCTAACATCTAACTCTGTAGTCTGAGCAGGGTCTTATTCTCCAAGGATCATTAGTAATTCTTATTCTCTAAAGCCATTTTATACTCTACAGAAATAGAAAGCACTATCTCCCTCAAATAAATGTCTTGTTAATTCACATCAAATTAAGCAAAAACGATCCCATTCTATTAGCATATGCTTGAAGAAGATGGTAGATTAATAGTCTTCTAGCTTCTTGAGTATGAGATAAATTAAGAGTCTTATGAGAACAAATTTCCAATATGAGGTGCGAGTTTAGCTGCTTACTGTTTACCTCTGAACGTTAAACCATCATTTAGAGTAATGCACATTCCACTAAAGGGAAAAGGAAAAAAACTATGAAATAAACATTCAAAACAGGAACGTACGGTACTTCTAAATAAGAATTACATCTCTCAAGCTACAGGTATAATGAAATCAAATTACTTCAAAAGACACAAAATCTGTGACAACTTCATTTACAAACAAATTCATTTAAAATTTAAAAGTATTGCCATAAAACATTATTACCGTATCATTTTTCCAGAGGGTTTAACTGTGTTGGTCTGCAGTGACAGCAGCTACATTTGAGTCCAGTTACACCTTAAAGACCAACAAGATGCGGGGGGGGGGGGGGGGGGAGAGGGAGGAGCGATAAGGTTTTCCAGAGTAAAAGTTCCCTTCATCAGATCTGTATCTCACAAAAGGAGCTTTCAATCTCCAGAGCTTATACCCAAAAACTCTTGTTTGCCTCTAAATGCTACTAAACTCAAATCCAGCTATACTATACCACTGGCTGTACCTAATCAGCATATGAGAAAGGAACAGTGGCCTGTAGGCTACCTCTCTGCTCAGCAAAGTTTGAGGCCTATTTGCACTTTATGCGGCAACGATACAAATTGGAGGAGGGCTCTTAAGCTTTCAAATTTTATCAAGGAGAATGGTAGCATATATAGGCCAGCAACCCTATAACTGGTCTGTAAGGTCATTTGTTGAACTGAAAGCAACATGGTATAGATCTCAGAAGCTAAGCAGGGCTGGTACGTGGATCGGAGACCACCAAGGAAAGTTCCACATAGGAAAAGAGTGGAAATCCACCTCTGCTTCTCACTTGCCTTGAAAGCCCATTGCTGTGGTCACCATAAGACAGCTGCAACTTGACAGCACTCATGTACATAAGAACCTTTGTAATTTGGAACCCGTGTTTAATCCAAACAGCATCCAATAGGGCAAAGAGGCCAAAACTTTGTATTTTAAAAGATGACCCTGTGAAGTAGCCTGTTGGATAATTCTGGGATGATCATAGGCTTGATATGTAAACCAACATCATCCAAAACAGAAGGTCACACTTTTAGAGAATGCTATTATCCTTCAGTCTAATCATCAAAATGGTCTTTAACATTCTCTGTATAACAAAGTGTCTTCAAAATGCATCAATGCTGCACTTTGGCACACTCTCCAACGTGTCTTTTACTATAGAGCAAAATCCAAGACAAGTACTCAGTGCCAACTACATAGAGCCTCTAGCTCTCCCGTAACAAGCACAGCCTAGCCATTCACACTGAACGTGCTGTTTCTTACATTTGTTTAGCATAACAGAGGGCCATTAAATAGGATTTGCGATATTGGCTCACACCAGTCAATCATGTAGTCCACTACTATGTAACCAACAGTCAAAGGAGTGTTCTGGAATCCTACCATAATTAACAGCAGGCTATTAATGGCCCAGATCTCAGAAGTGTAGCAGGGTCAACCCTAATTATCTGGAATCACCAAGGATGTCCGGGGTCACTATGCAGCGGCAGGCAACAGCAAACCACCTCTGCCTCTTGCCTTGAAAGTCTACAGAGTTGCCATAAAATGGCTGTAATTTTATGGCACTTCCCATCACATGGACCAGTGATACTATATATTGTGAATCTGCCACTATTCCTCTAAACCTGGGGCAGCTACAGGGTTCTTCCAACCTCCTGGGGATGAACCTGAAGAAACAGGTAAGAGGTTGGTAAGGGCCCATTAAAGTGATAGTGCCACATATGGTTTTATAACGGCAGATCTCAAAGATCAAGATTATTGGGCCACTTTCCTCATCAAAGATTCCCTTCTGGGCTATGGACAACATGAACCTCCAAAGGAAGTTTAGAATACTAAGGGGCCAAAGGTTGAAAACATCCATAGTTATGGACAAAAGTACAAGTGTTTATTACAAAAACATATAAAAATCTTGTAGGGGCCCAAATGAAGCTTCATAAAATCACTGATGCTTCATTTGGGTCCCTACAAGGTTTTAATATGTTTCTGTAATAAACACGTGTACTTTTGTCTGTAACTATGGATGTTTTTAACCTTTGGCCTCTTGGTATTCTAAACTTCCTTTGAAGGTTTTTGCTTGGTTGGGTTAGTTTCTCTCCCCCTCTCTTTGTGGTTCTCTGGACACCATGACCTTCTGCACTAGTGGTTTTCAGACTGTTTCTAGGGAACACTGGGGCTCCTCAAAAGTTTATTGGGGATTGTTCTGTGAAAAACATCAGTAATGACAAACAAGATTCTCTGAAAAATACCCTTTCCACCATAACTATTTTCTATTTCAACATGTAGCTACCAGAGAGCACTTGAGCCCTATTCACACATAATAGTGAAGACCAAGAGGCCTTCTGGCTGAAGAGGCCTGTTCATTATTTAGGTGAACTAGTATACTTTAGAATATGTCTCAAAATCCCCAGCAATGCATAGGGATTCTGTAGCAGATGGCTGGGAGATCCTCAGGCCTCAACACAGATGGAATTTCTTGAAGATCAGAAGATCATTTTTTTTGCACTTCACAGGATGTTGTAATACAGTCTGGCTCTCACACAGGCCAAACAAAATAAGTAATGATATACAGAAACATATCAGATACAACACTGACTGCAGGGTGGGAACCACAGTAAGACTTGCCTACTGGGGGATAAGAAATACCTGGAGATTTGAGGGGCAGAGCCTGGGGAGATTGGAGTTTGGGGAAGGGAGGGACCTCAGCAGGGTACAATCCCATAGAGTCCACCCTGCAAAGCAGTCATTTTCTTCAATGGAACTGATCTGGGTTGTCTGGAGATCTACTGTAATAGTGGGAGATCTCCAAGTGGCTGGCAAGTTTGGTGTAGTGGTTAAGTGTGTGGACTCTTATCTGGGAGAACCGGGTTTGATTCCCCTCTCCTCCACTTGCAGCTGCTGGAATGGCCTTGGGCCAGCCATAGCTCTCGCAGGAACTGTCCTTGAAAGGGCAGCTGCTGTGAGAACCCTCTCAGCCCCACTGACCTCACAGGGAGGTCAGTCTGTTGTGGAGGGAGTAGGAAATTGTAAGTTACTCTGTCTCTGATTCAGACAGAAGGGCGGGGTATAAATCTGCAATCATCTTCTAATCCACAGGAATTGGGTTGTCTGAAAGAATCCACAGACTTTCAAGCCACAGTGCACCAGGCAAGCCATCAGAAGCTCAATGTTTTTACTAATGTCAGCCTGGGACAACTTCAGAATTCAAACAAAGAGCAAGTCAAAGTCTGTTCTGCAGTACTGGACACCGCCTTGAAAGTCAGAAGTCAAGGGCAGTGATCCAAGCCAAATCAATGGGGAGAGGAAAAATAAGAAAGAGTTCAGGAGAACTTCATGCAAGTATTTTAAGTAACAGAACCTTCTCCATGACATCCACCCATTGCCTGGAATCCACTTGATCAGTCACAGCCTCTGGCCTGGATAGTTTTCCATCAGCAGCAGTGTGGTGACTCAACCATTAGGTGCCAAGAATTTCTTTTAAAGCTGTATACCCCTTTGAAATCTGATGATGAAAGCTGGCATGTAAATCTAGTAAATAAGAAATAAATAATTACCCCTAATTACAGGAGTGTCCAAAAGCAACTTACTGTTCCCCCCGCACTCCCACTGCCATCCTTTGGAGTCAGTGGTTTTAAGAGAGAAGCTGTTAAATTTTGGTAAGATTAGTCTTGGCCTGGCAGAATGCCGTTCAGTTCTTTTCAGTCAATTAAAAATATTTAATCCAAAGGAAAAATGTTGCAGAAAAGGTCTCCATCCAGAGACCAAAGGCCTTCTTGTGATGCCTGCTAATTCAGACCAGTGTTTTAGCGGCACATCTGCACATTGTGAGAACACAGTGCAAGACAACCAATAGCCCTGCCTTCCTCTTGTGTCACTATCAATCAGGGGTTAGATTCAGGGCTCTTGGAGAAACGTCGATTGAGGAGTGACTTGATAGAGGTCTACAAGATTATGCATGAGATAGAGAAGGTAGAGAAAGAAGTACTTTTCTCCCTTTCTCACAATACGAGAACCCATGGACATTCAATGGAATTGCTGAGCAGTCAGGTTACAGCCGATAAAAGGAAGTACTTCTTCACCCAAAGAGTGATTAACATATGGAATTAATTGCCACAGGAGTTGGTGGCGGCTACAAGTATAGCCAGCTTCAAGAGGGGATTGGATAAACATATGGAGCAGAGGTCCATCAGTGGCTATTAGCCACAGCTTATTGTTGGAACACTCTGTCCGGGGCAGTGATGCTCTGTATTCTTGGTACTGGGGGAGCACAGTGGGAGGGCTTCTACTGTCCTGGCCCCACTGATGGGTCTCCTGATGGCGCCTAGTTTTTTTGGTCACTGTGTGTCACAGATTGTTGGACTGGATGGGCCATTGGCCTGAATCAACATGGCTTCTCTTATGTTCACTTTTTTTCCTCCACCCCCCTCCTTAACACATGGATTTTGTCCATGCAAGTCCCATGATCACAGCCCTTTTGGGGGGGTCAAAAGAAACCTTTTGTTTCTTTTCCACTAGCTGAAAAGCAGAAGGAATACAACCTCAGGCATAGAATGATTCCTGTGCATTTCTGGGCTGATTAACACACAGGCAGATACTACCGACAGCACAAAGAGGCACTGTCTGTCACTTTGGGATGTGAAAATGCCAGAAAGGCCAGTTTGGGAAAACTGCTTGCCCACAAAAGTGCTGGACCGCTCAACTGTCCGCGAGCCCCTACACACGCCTTCCATGTTTAATGAATTGCACCTTGCAAGAGACAAAATCATTAAAAATGAAAGAGTTCTCTGCATGTACATTCTCACATACACATCCTGTATGCATTGTCCTAGTCATGGATGAACTGGGCTAAGAAAAATGCCAGTGTACCAGAAATATTTTGATAGAACCCAAATGAAAAAAGCATAGTGATGGTGATGCACAGGAAGCAAATCTACTTGATATGTGAAATTTAAAAGGGCTAAGAAGAGTCAGAAGTAAGGACGGCAAGAGAACCAACCCAAGTCCTGAAGGCTTTGTGTCCCCACCCTTGCAGATTACTGGTACATCCTTCTCTTCCTGTCCACCCCCCCCCCAAAAAAAATCTTCATCTTCTTCCTCCCTGCATGAGGTACAAGAAGCTACTTTCTTAATTAAACTTATCATCTATCTAATCTTGCATTCCATTCCCATCGGGAAGTTTAAAAGCAAGAAACAGGGTTCCCCTGACCAGCTTTTGGTACCTCTTGTACAGGTACTCACTTTGACAGAGTCGGGGTTTTTTTGTGAAAAATGCCCAGCAGGGATCTATTTGCATATTAGGCCACACCCCTGATATCACCATTGTTTTGTGTGTGACTTTTTTTAAAGAAAAGGCCCAGCAGGAACTCATTTGCATATCAGGCCACACCCCTTACAGCAAGTCAGCCAGAACTGTGTTCCTGAGCATTCCTGCTCAAAAAAAGCCCTGGGCAGAGCCACTGACTACTGATACATACTTTGGCCAAGGTTTTTTCTAATCCATCTCTTTAAGTTATTCAAGCTAGTGGTCACTATCAGGCAATTTTCCTCAACAGTCACCATTATCTACTGCATTTTTATCCTGCATTTCCTCCAAGGAGCTCAGGGTGATGTTCATGGTTCTCCCTTCCCCATTTTTCCAAGCAAGATCCAGACATCCACCCATTTGCCTTAGTACTTTATCATCTACAATCACACATACGTAGAACCTACTAAGTTTAGTTGCTGATTGTGCTATTGGTGCTATTGGTTAGTATTAATTGATCTCTTATATAGGGTTGGGTTATGGTACTATGCTTAATTATCTTTAAATTATCGTTTTTGTATGCACTGTTGTAACCCACCCTAAGCCTGCTGTGCAGGGGGGAGGGGGGCTAGAAATCAAGTAAATAAATAATAAACTGTTGAAAGTTTACACCCCCAAAATCTTGGTGGTATCTTCAGTGCTACTGGACTTGAATGCAGCTGTTCTACTTCAGACGAACATGGTACTGAAACTGGGATTTGGGAGAGCTAGATCACCTTGCCTTGAAGCTCATTAGGTGACATTGGGCAAGTCTCTTCCTCTCAGTTTCATCTACCTTGCATACAAAACTGATGGAATAATAAAGGAACAGAATGTCAAGATTAGTATAAGAGACACTCTAGAGAGGCTAAGCCCACCATTAAGTAGATGTCCTCTTAAACTAGGCTACACAGTTTAAGGAGACTGACTACCTATTCCTCCTAGCCCAGTGAGACTATGACGTGTCCGTGCTCACCTGTAACAAGACACTCTCTTTGGTAAAGAACCAGCAGGGTGCCTTATCCAGCCACACACAAACCTACCTGAGCATACTATCTACAACTAATGATGCACTTTTTTCTAACCCACAGACAGCCTCTTGCAACACAAGGGGGGAAATGCCAAGAAGGCCAGAAAACAAAATTGCAACTTTTGCTTGTTTCAACCAGAATCAGAATGTACAGTACCGAATTCCGCCTTTTAGGAAGATTCCTGCCTTCAATTTGTCAAAGGAAAACATATATAGATAGAATACCTGAGGGCAGTGAGAGCCAAGCCTGCTTAAATGCCAAAGTCAGCTGTGCCTGCAATCTTTTTTTCACCTTCCAAGTTTTTGATCCTGCCCTATTGTTAACTTTGTCCAAGCATGCACATGAAAGCCCATGTTTAGAACAAAACAATCATCTTTCTTCTTCTTTTTTTAATCTTTCTCCAAACCAGATTAAAGCAAGCAAGAACTGAGCAACACTTCATGTTTGCATTATCAAAGGAGGCAGTATGTACAATTTTCCTGTAATGATTTTATTCATTAAACTATGGTACCATGACAGTCAACATATTAACTCTTCTAACTGTGATCTCTACACGCCGTATTTGCAAATATGTTTATAAAAGATAACAAAAATACATACTGACCTGCCAGTCCACACACACCTATGCCCAAATTGAAGTAAAGTCAAGAGAAATCTAGTTTTGGGGTGTTTTTTATTTTTTAAATTAAAACTTATATTCACCATAGGTAACCAAGTCCACTAGATACATGTGTCTCTTTCCCCATTCACATAAATACTGCAAGTCCTCTTCTTCCAGAGATGTCATATTGAACTACATTGTAACTATAGCATATAACTGTTGTATCAAATATCTATGGATAGGTACTCCTTTTTGCTTGCTATACACTATCACTTTTTTCTGCATTGTACAATGCCTTTGCATTCCCTCCCAAACAGAGTGTAGAGCAGGGGTGTCAAACCTGCCCCCAGGGGCCGAATCAGGCCCCTGGAGGGCTCCTATCAGGCCCACAAGCAAGTCTGTTTCCTTCTCCCTCTTTCTTGCTTCCTTCAGTTATCAGAGACTGTTAAATAAAATATTGCAAGAGTGCTAATCTTTTAAGCATGTTTTATTTAAAGTTTTTTTTAAAAAAAAAATATTTCGTTGTGTTTGTCTGTGTCTTTTATAAAATTTATGTCTCCGCTACCTGGCATTACATTTTATGACGTACATGGCCTGGCCCAACAAGGTCTCATTTATATCAGATCATAACAAATGAGTTCGACACCCCTACAGAACCTGTCATCTAAAAGAATCTAATAGTTGATGGACTCCAACCCCAACATGTTTTTGGAATGGTGCAATGTTCTTGCTTTATGAAGTCACACTGAGCACAGAATTCATCTCACAATCTTTCAGTAGACTCAGTTTGGGCTTCACTAACCAGGGAAAGCACAATTATCTTACACATCAATTATCTTACACATCAAGTGTTGTATATTTTTAATTTGGAACCTAACGAGTTGAATGAGACTGAAATCCAACTAAATGTGTAATGATCTGCATCTCTAATCCACAAAGTCTACTGCTGCTTGATGTTTACATTGTATGCTTTATACTATCCAGTAATTCATTAGAGCTAAACACACACACACACCCCAAAAAAGGACATGTTTGGGATTCCTAGTAGGGAAGTCTATAATCACAAAATGCTACACCTGCATATAGCTTGCAAAGGGAGCCCTTTCCACCACACAAATTTCTACTCTGCCATGGACCACAATGAGTGATCTTGGCCGCTCACAAAGGATTGTTGTGAGGATAACCTGGGGAGGGGAATCCGTCTATGCAGCCCAAAATAAAAAAAGTGCCCCTCAGTTTCCATCATGCAGGGGGGATGGATCAGGAGCAGGTGTTAGAGTGAATTCTGTGCTTCCTATACAAGTTTTACCCATACAGAACACCACAGACACAAAGCAAACTGGGTTTCACCCAAGAGAATCGACTGAATTGACAACCGGCTGAATTCTTAAAGTCTAACATAGCACACTCAAGATTTAGCACCCACACTATGGGCATCGCAAACAATTCAACATTAGTTCTCTCATGCAGCTGTAAAGCTTACTAATTTTTCAAGGAAACATGGTTTCTATCCTAACAGTGTTTGGTAATGTTTATTACACTGCATCCCTTTGCTGACTTACAAACTCATTTTCCAGAGCATGCCTTTCATCTTCAAAACCAAACCTCATTCAAAAAATTCAGCTTTACCAGAAATGAAACCACACACCAAACTCTGGTCACGGAAAATACAAGCTTTATCTACTGAATGTGAGAAACTTTCATAAGTACTGAGGATGTTACTAATAAGAATATTTAAACAATGAACGTGGCATCTTACAAAGTAAGAAGCAAAAGGGTGCTGATTGCAACCTAAGATTTGACACAGGGGCCAGTTGACAAGAAAGGAAGAGGAGAATTAATCAGAGTAACAGAAGAAGAATATTCTTTCCACAGAATATTCAGATGGGTGCAAAGTTCTGAGGAGAGTTTTTAAAGGGGCAGCTCTAACTATAGGACACATGGGCATAATTGTCAGAAAACAGAAATATAATCTTTTCAGTTCTCGAATGTGCTTTTAAGGTGGTAGTATTCCGGCCAGAAATTTAATTCTGGGGGCATTGTAGAGTGGACATGATAGAATATAACGGGGCAGGTTCTCTATCATAGGTGAACCACAAATGGAAAAACATTGTTCTGTTGGGATGTGAGAATATCAACCAATCAACAGAGTTGTTTGCATAGTCTGAAAGCGAAGAGCTGTGAAGGATGTTCTGATGTTAAATCTGGAGATATTAACCAGGTATGGGGATCTCAGATGATCAGTTTTGATTAGTCTGCCCAACCTGCGTATTTTGCATGGCACTACATTTGATTTAACTGGTGGTACTTTTACCTATGTGGCAACTTGTAGGGCTAGCACTGTAGATTATATTGCAGTATCTCCAGCTCTAATGAATTTTGTGACTAGATTCGATGTCTTAGATCTTACCTTGAGTGACCACTGTCATTTACATTTGCTTCTGATTACTAGTGATAATGTATTATCAAAACCAGTCCAAGACTTTGCAGAGGATGTTATACCTTGTTGTAGGAGACTTAAGTGGTCAGAGAAGATACATAACACACTACCTCATACCTTGGCAAGTCCAGAAATGGACAGCTTGAGGACATCTCTTCTGCAGAACAAACCAGACATAAAGTTTTCCTGGAGGATGCCTCTATCTTAGATCCCTTCCAGTCAGGGTTCCGACTTGGTCATGGGAATGAGACTACTTTGGTCGCCCTTGCAGATGACCTCCAAAGACAGCTGGACAGAGGCAGGGTGGCACTGCTGTTACTTTTGGACCTAACAGCAGTGTCTGACATGGTCTATCATGATCTTCTGATCCACTGCCTCACTGACGTGGGAATTTAGGTGACTGCCTTGAAGTGGTTTTCCTCTTTTCTCCAAGGTTGGGAACAGAGAGTGGCACTGGTGGAGAGGGTATCCCCACGACTCCCATTGAGTTGCAGGGTCCCCCAGGGAGCGATCCTCTCCCTGATCCTATATCCACCCTCTCGCACAGCTGATCTGAGAGTTTGGGCTTGGAGGTCATCAATATGCAGATGACACCCATCTGTACCTGTTAATGGACAGCTGGCTGGACTCGGCCCCCGATAATTTGGACTGGGTGGAGGCCATGGCTGGTTGGTTGAGGCAGAGTTGGCTGAAATTGAATCCAATGAAGATGGAGGCCCTGTATGTAGTTCATGGGGACTTGGGGGGGAGAGGATACGACTCCTGGCCTTGGATGGGATACCTTTGGTGCTGGCATCCAAGGTGCGGAGCCTAGGTGTGACACCAGATGCCACCATATCTATGGAGGCCCAGGTCACAATGGCTGCCAAATCTGCCTTTTTCCATCTTTGGCAGGCTCAGCAGCTGGCTCCCTACCTTTCTTCCCGTTATTTGGCCACAGTGATCCATGCAATCCATGATTCACATCATTGATTAACGTATCTTAACTAAAGTATTGCCAAGACCTGGAATGGCCCTGGCAAGCTCAATCTCGTCAGATCTCTGAAGCTAAGCAGGGTCGGTCCTCATTAGAATGTGGATGGGAGACGACCAAAGAAGTCTAGGGTTAATATGCAGAGGCAGGCAATGGCAAACCACCTCTAAACATCATTTGCATTGAAAATTCTATGGCTTGAATGTAAGTTGGCTGCAAATTGAGAACACTTTCCAACAACCAAGACCAATCACACTAACCATTACTTACTGAAACAAAATCAAAAGATCATAGGAAGCATCTTATGCTCCTATTGGTATTAGTTGGGGGAAGGGATGTTCTTATAAGACCATGACCTGACAGAGGCAAAATCTTACTAATTTTACCCAACACGACTGTCATTCAGAATTACCTAAATTATTTGGAACTCTTCTATAGTAGAATGGAAAGATGGCTTCTTCCTTCCATCTGAAGGAACCACAACTTGCTTAGTTTGTATCTCTAATAGTGCAATCCTAAGAAGAGCTGCAACTTTTAAAAAATCTGTTTATGACTGTACTGTGCTTCTCTGGAACAAACTACTATCCTTCACAAGCATCACTGATTGAAGAACTTGCATCCTTGTTGTACAGACAGGAACCACTGCCATTGTGGCATACAGACAACTGTGGGCACACTCATTCTGTCTGCTATCCATAAGCCCGATATGGCCAGGGACCTTTATACCTTCGGGACCGCCTTTCCCCACATGTTCCCCGGAGAACACTTCAGTCAGGGTCACAAAACCTGCTCTCAATACCTGGCCTCAAAGAGGCCAGGCTCATGATGACTAGAGCCAGGGCCTTCTCCGTTGTAGCTCCAAGCTGGTGGAATGAGCTCCCTGAAGAGGTTAGGGCCCTGCGAAAGTTCACACAGTTCCGCAGGGCCTGCAAGATGGAGCTCTTCTACCAGACATTTTGTTAATTAGATCACAAGCTACAGCAGACTTTGAAACATCTGGACCACCTCTAGCATGACCCTAAGAGCTGTTTTATATACCACATCCAGCTGGAACAGCGGAATAGTTAAACTTAATACAAAACAGAATTGGCAGCCATCCATTTTATTAAACAGATTACCATCTAAAGATCAATAGCACCTCAAATGTTTTTAATATTTTTTATGTTTTCATTTTATTTTGTGTTTCATGTGTCTCATGTCCCTACATGAATATGTAAGCCGCCCTGAGCCTGCTTTGGCGGGGAGGGCGGGATATAAATCAAAACAAACAAATAAATAATAAAAAACACAATCCTATTAAGAGTTAACCACCACAGATGACTCATGTATCCAATTAACTGGGATCAGCTGATTACAAAGGCTCTATGGTTGCCTTGGCAAGCCCAGATAAGTACTCGTCATGTCCAGCTTTATTATCACCTCCCCCTTCTCCTACTGCACATCTCCACCCATATTAGTGCAATGGATGGCTACTATACAACTTCTGGCCATTGTGGTTGGAATCATGCAGGAGGGGGGAACCTCAGGAATAAATGTGTTACACTGTTGCTACAATACCAAAAATATGAGACTGAACTGCAGTCCCTGTGCCAGAACATATTTATTTGGCAATTTCCTCACACAGCTTAAAGCATTTTGTATGAAAAATATTTTTTTAAAAAAAATCATTGCAATAAAAATGCAATCCCAAAAAATACGAATAAGAACTGAAGGTAAAGTTGACTCATCACCTAAGATTAATGCTGAAAACATCACTCAAACTCTTGACCAGTTTTCCAAAGGTTAACAATACTGAGCTTCTACAAGTTTCACTGGGGAAGGAGTTCACAAAATTGTTTGGCATCACGGAAAGTTATACAGAAAGGCTCCACCAAACAACAGTTCTCTCAAAAAGGGGGCCAGAACAGGCCCTGTGGACAGCCTCACTGAACTGGAGGATTTACATGAGGAGGAAGAGTAATTTTCACACTGAATTGGCAGTGTGATGACTGCAAGGATCAGGCCACAAAGTTAATGCAACCAAGATGCAAAAGATCCCAGAACTGCATTTTTGGAAGATGGAACTATAGCTGAATGATGTTAATGAATATATCTCAAAAGCAGAGTTGATAGAAGAAGGTTAAAATACATTTTTTGTTTCTGTCCAGCTGCCACATTAGCTTTCCATGGGAAAAATCTCATAATATTTGCATGAGTTTTATTTTTAAAAATACTATTTCTTCTTGATATTTTTTTACTCTCCTGAGTTATATTGGAGCAATGCCAGAATGTTCCCATTAGCCACTACAACATCAGAAACTTAATTTAAACCATATAGATTTGTCCAGACCTAGAAACGCATTCCAATATATTTCTAAAAGCTATGTTTGCACTGTCTTATACTGTTACCCAAACGTTATCTGGACCCCAAAAGAAGGGTCATCAAATGGAAAAGAGCACAATAGCCACGTGCAGAACAGACACAAAGAGATATGGCTATTCATCAACTGAACCCTAGACTAAAATTTGAGTCCTTAAAAACCAACACAATTTTCCTGGGGATTACAGCTTGCATGTGTCAAAGCGCACTTAAAAGAGAAATCTGGTCTTTAAGGTATTACTGGATTCAAATTTTGGATGGAGCAAAAATCTATGTCCATAAGTAGTGAAGACTATGATCATTGGAAGAAATCATTTTAGCCATATATCGTAGCACAGGTTCATTCATGCCATCCAATGAATTTTCAGAAGTGTATTTAATGTTTGGGGATTTTAATATGCCCTTGTTTAATTTGAAAACACCAGTTGTCTCTGCTCCTCCACCTCTGTCTGACCAGTGGTGCATTGTTGCTAAATTTCCCTCTTAGCATAGCTCTTCTGACTTACAGCACAAGCTGCTGGGTAACTTCAGTTGTATTGATTCATCCTACAGACTAGTCAGAAAGCACTTCAGCACTTCAGGATCTACATTCTCACATTCAAAGTGCTGCCTCTCTTTGGGAGCATCTTCAGCGCTTTCTTTAATTTGCTCTTCCTCCCACTGGCACCCTTCGCTTTATTTTATTTTTGCTACCAGAGCTGTTTTTCTCTAACAGAAAGAGCCTTTCCCAATACAAGACACTTGGAAGAGAAAGACGTTTGGAAGGAACTTCCTTATACTAGGCAAAATGCCTCTGCTAGCAGAACCCAACTGTAGGATCCAATAAAATATACACTAAAAACAAGGATGCCAGCCTCCAGGTGAGATCTGGAGATCCCCCAGAATTTCAGCTCATCTCCAGATTACTCATCTCCAGACTATGCAGATTAGTTCTCCCCCTGGAGAAAATGGATGCTTTGGAGGGTGGACTCTATGGGATTGTACCCCAGTGAGGTCCTTGTCCTCTTCAGGTTCCACCGCTAGACCTCCAGGAGTTTTGCAACCTGGATCTGGCCACCCTACCCCCCTATCTCCCACATTTTTGAAGTCACTTTTCAATATCCCTCAACTAGCTGAGAAATAAGACTACTATTGCAAACAGACCAAACAAAGGATAGTTTCTGTGTATAAACACACACACACACACACATATACACACACACACACACACACACAAAGCCCAGCAGGAACTCATTTGCATATTAGACCACCTGATGTCACCACTTTTCACACAGGACTTTTCTGTAGAAAAAGCCCAGCAGGAATTCATTTGCATATTAGAAGAAAAAGATGATATTGGATTTATAACCTGCTCTCCACGCCGAATCTCAGAGCGGCTCACAATCTCCTTTATCTTCCTCCCCCACAATAGACACCCTGTGAGGTGGGTGAGACTGAGAGGACTCTCACAGAAGCTGCCCTTTCTAGGACAACCTCTGCCAGAGCTATGGCTGACCCAAGGCCATTCCAGGAGGTGCAAGTGGAGACTCAAACCCAGTTCTCCCATATAAGAGTCTGCGCACTTAACTACTACACCAAACTGGCTCTCACCCCCGACACCAAGCCAGCCAGAACTGCGTTCCTGCACAAAAAAGATGTATCTATATCTAGATATAAATATATATAATGTGTGTGCGTGTGTGTATACTGACATACGTATATAGAATAAGAGTGTGCTAGCATGCACATTTTATTTTTGAAATAGAAATTAAGTTATAAAATACAGGTTGCTATCCCAAATTTCACATTGAGATGTATGTGCACATGTATTAATTTCATTAGGCAACCTGTTTTCCTTGGCGGGGTGGGGGGAGTTCTGCATTTATTATTTCTAAAAAATGTTTAACATTAATAAAGCCTATGGATGACCCATGAATAATATTTATTAAAAACAATTCTGCATTGATCTACAACTTTTAGCATTGTTGGTTTATCAAATATCAACACTTGAGATGCTATACAGCAGATCAGCGGTGTTTTCATCCATTTCTTGTAGCTTCCCAAAGATGTCTGACATTATTCTGAATAGCAAAGCAGGTGGACCTGGATCTCCTATAGTAATTATAGGGTTCTCTCACTGATGATCTCCAAGCAGTGGCTGGAAAATCTTCTATTAGGGATGTTCCAGCTTTGGATTTTCTTCAGTGAGTGTGGTATTGAGACTAGATGATGTACAAAACTCTATGATTTGGTGAAAGGATTGTGTTCTAATGTACCAATAAGGCCTAGAGAGGCATCTCAGTCTATATGATTCTCCATGTTCAAGGACGGGGAGGTTCATTTATTTAGTTATAAGAGAGAGAGAATGAAAAAGAGCCAGGCAAGTCTCAGGTAGGAACCACAAGGAGACAATTAGCAGAAAGACACACAGTCAACTCACTGTCTACTTTGCGAGTACAGGTGAGCATCAACTAGTACACTTGCCTAACAGTAAGAAAAACACACCCCAACACAAGCAAAAGCAGGGAGAAGACAGATGACAACCAGTGAAGAGAGGACACCCGCCGCAACAATTGTCCCAGTTCCACAGAGAGATTTTTCACATTTCATGAAATGTAGTCGTGAGTAGTAATGTATGGCTGTGAGAGCTGGACCGTAAGGAAGGCTGAGCGCAGAAGAATAGATGCTTTTGAGCTGTGGTGCTGGAGAAGAATCTTGAGAGTCCCTTGGACTGCAAGAAGATCAAATCAGTCAGTCCTAAGGGAAATCAACCCAGACTGTTCCCTGGAAGGTCAGATGCTGAAAATGAAGCTCAAATACTTTGGCCACCAAATGAGAAGGGAGTACTCACTGGAGAAGATCTTGATGCTGGGAAAGATAGAAGGCAAAAGAAGGAGACAGCAAAAGATGAGATGGCTGGACAGCGTTACTGACATAACAAACACAGACTTCAGAGGATGGTGGAAGACAGGAGGGCCTGGCATGACTTTGTCCATGGAGTCGCAAAGAGCCGGACTCAACTGTGCGACTGAACAACAACAAAAGTCGTGAGCAGTATTGTGGGAGAAATTTCCCAACAAGCCTTTGCAAGAACAAAAATCCATGGGAAAGTTTGGAAATCTTGCACATGCTTCTTACACATGTCCCAATTCTGGATGATGGTAATAGGATGCAGCTACACCATTTGTTTTAGCCACAGACTTGTTATGGTGAGGATGTGCGTGAGGTCTAGAATTTGTATCAGTGTTTCAAGCTAAGGATGCTTAATTGATGTCTGCAAAGTACTTCTCTGCCTTTACTTTGGTGGAGAGCCAGTTTGGTGTAGTGGTTAAATGCACGGACTCTTATCTGGGAGAACCGGGTTTGATTCCCCACTCCTCCACTTGCACCTGCTAGCATGGCCTTGGGTCAGCCATAGCTCTGGCAGAGGTTGTCCTTGAAAGGGCAGCTGCTGTGAGAGCCCTCTCCAGCCCCACCCACCTCACAGGGTATCTGTTGTGGGGGAGGAAGGTAAAGGAGATTGTGAGCCGCTCTGAGACTCTTCGGAGTGGAGGGCGGGATATAAATCCAATATCTTCTTCTTCTTTACTGTTACTGCCTTTACTGATCCCGTTTTACAGGCAACCTGCACTTAATCAGCCTCCCGAAGTCCCCATCTCTTTCTTCAACACTCTCCATGCGCATAATCCTGGCATTAGAAAGGCAATGAATGTGTTGTACTTTTTGGCACAGTAAGCCATCTAGGTCCATCAGAACAAATTGAGTCATGTAGTCACAGGCTCTGCAGCAAAATGGGAGAAAATACACACACACACACCACACAAGAGCAAGAGTTCCTTCCACCTTAAGAACATAGGAACATAAGAGAAGCCATGTTGGATCAGGCCAGTGGCCCATCCAGTCCAACACTCTGTGTCACACAGTGGCCAAAAAAATTATATACACACACACATACTGTGGCTAATAGCCACTGATGGACCTCCGCTCCATATTTTTATCTAACCCCCTCTTGAAGCTGTCTATGCTTGTAGCCGCCACCACCTCCTGTGGCAGTGAATTCCACATGTTAATCAGCCTTTGGGTGAAGGACTTCCTTTTATCCTTTGCCAAGCCCCTCTTCCACATCAGTCCTACAAATCTGAAATAAAGGGTTAATCAAAGCTGAGAAAGCGGCACAGACCAGTTTCAAGCAATCAGCCAACAATCCTGCCCAAAAAGCTTATGCATGGCCTTCTGCTCATGATCAGAGTAAAGGGAGCTTTCCAGAAGAATTCGTGTCAACTTTTCAATCAGTTGAGCGCTTGTGCAAGAGTTCCAGTGTAGGATAGAACATACATTTTATCTCTTGCCTAGTCTTCATCAAAACAATCTGGGTTTTTAATTAAATAAATTGCGCTCGTTTGGTTCGGAGAATTCTTATGTCAATGCTCATGTAAAAAATGTATCTCCCCCCCCCCTTCCTCTTTTACAAAGGCTTTCCAAACTACAACCATATGGTAGGGAAATACGTGCAAAATTCATTCCGCCATCTGGTGTTTTACACTTCCACTTTACTAGTGCCAACAAATGTGCCGAAAGCCTGAGTTACTCGAACCTTGATTATCAGGATCTCTTAAGCATAGAAGTTAACTGCCCACCCTCTCCTCCACCCAATCTCAAACTGGATTTAAGCAGAAACTAAGTAAACTACAGTCAAAGTCTCAGATTATGAGGGGTCTCTAAGTTTATGAGCCCCGTGGCGCAGAGTGTTAAAGCTGCAGTACTGCAGTCCTAAGCTCTGCTCATGACCTGAGTTCAATGCCCGGCAGAAGCTGGGTTTTCAGGTAGCCGGCTCGAGGTTGACTCAGCCTTCCATTCTTCCGAGGTCGGTAAAATGAGTACCCAGCTTGCTGGTGGGGAAGTGTAGATGACTGGGGAAGGCAATGGCAAACCACCTCGTAAAAAAAAAGTCTGCCGTGAAAACGTTGTGAAAGCAACTTCACCCCAGAGTCGGAAATGACTGGTGCTTGCACAAGGGACCTTTCCTTTCCTTTTCTTTCCTACATTGAATAAATTGCTATTGTTTGGTATGGCTTATTATAGAGAGGGAAGGCTGCATGGTACAGGATGATCTTGTCAGATCTCGAAAATTAAGCAGGAGACCACCAAGGAAGACTCTGCAGAGGAAGGCAATGGCAAACTACCTCCACTCCTCCCTTTAAATCCCCTTGATGGGGTTTCCATTAGTCGGCTGTGACTTGACAGGACATTACATACACACACAAACACACATGAGGCTCTTCAAACTTGGCATAGTTTACAGCCTTAGTATGTTTTAATCCAGCTCTGCTTCCCCACACATGCAAACACTCACCCACTCACGTCAACATGGCCACACTGAGACAACATTTCCATCACAGCATCTCACTCAAGCACTTTGGATGTCACCAGATGTTTGAAGCAATAAGGTTGATTGAGGTCTTTGATGAAGCCCCAGTCAAAGCTTTGGCGTTTACACCTTTGACTTCAGCCAGATGGGAGAGTGAGACCTGGGGAAAAGTATCTTACTAAAATGGCAAAACAAAAAAGGAAGTAAGAGCTAGCAATCTGCCTGCTCAGATTGGTTTATGATTTACTTGGCAACAAATCAGGTCAGCTTGAGCCTGTACAATTTTTGGACCCACCAAGTCACAGGCAATCAACAAGACAGGTTCTTAAAAACTTCCCTGTTCTCGCAGACCTTGGAAAGCAACAAACAGGGGAGTTAAATGGGTCTGCAAACCCATGTTTCAGCCTACATGGGAAAGTGAAGATACACAGCGGTGTTGGCTGTCCAGCCAGGGGGACTTCTCTTCATTCTCTCTGGGTAAATTTCCACTGTCACCAACTACTCTTGGTTACTAGAGCACAATTCTCCAGAGGGCTAGCCCTCAGAAACTGTCTGCTACACTGCTGGTTGAAGCCTCCGCTCTGGCTTGGGGTCTCCCTCTTCTGTCCCACTTACTTTAGAGGAGGCTCACTGCTATTTGAGAAAGCAGGGATTGACTGCTGTCCCCTTCCCTTCCCTTTCACGGACTCAAGGGCCACAGAAACCAGGCAGACTTTAAAAATATTTAAAATAGAAATTTAAAAAAGAAAATAAAAAGTTTACACATCTCGGTTGAAAACACTATGGGGCGAGCAAGAGTAAAAAGAAATGTGTCAGAATTCTAAAGATGGCCCTGGCCTAGGTGTAATGCTGGCCTTATTTGTTCTTCTCTGGCTAAGGATATCTTCATTTCAATGGAACTGGATGGCTCCGTGCTAGTAAGTGATTCATACCCCTTTGTTAGCCAGCGAAAGCATATTACAACCTCTGAGACCCTGCAGACTCAATCAAACTTCAAGGTAAATTCTGGGGTGTAAGGCATTTCACTACACAGGGTTACTACCATTCGTTGCCAGCAGCTGCATTCACTTTGGTTGGTCAAGTCACACAAGCCTGATACAGCAGACAGTAGAAAGCCACTGTCATGTATGCTTGCGCAGAGTCTTCCAGATTCACAAACTGTTGTACTCTCATATGTGAGATTTCAAGCCTGATCGATGCAACAATAATTCCGCCAACAACCATTTAATAGAAACGGCTCACATGACTGGCATACCTTAGAAACAAGAGTAGAAAAGTGGACCAGATGACTGGGGAGAGGGGGGATTTCTCCTCTAGATTAGCTATTGCCAAATTGGGGGATATGGATGTGCATACTATATAGGTCTCCTCCAACAGCAGTAAATATAAGGGAGGTGGCTTACTTTCCTCTCCCTTTGAATATAGTGCATTCTACTTCCTTCTGGAAGCACTGCAGGAAAACACAAGTCCAGGGTTTCTGCAAGAGAATAGCAAAGGAAAGGTTAGCCTTTCAGAGGGATGGGACTGTGGCTCAGCAAAAAACCCTCTGCTTTGCACACAGAAGGTCTCAGGTTCAATCCCAGGTATCCCCAGCTGAAAGTATCAGACAGTGAACAACATGAAAGACACTCTGGAGAGTTCCTGCCAGTCTGAGTACTGACCTGGCTTAGTTTCATACAATACAAAGCAGCTTCAACAGTTCAGCCCAAAAGCCCTTCCACTTAAGGTTAAGTAAGAAGAAAAGCAGATGATTCTGGGACCACTCCTTGCCAAGGTGAGAAAATTATGATCATCCCAGTCAACTGATGGTCCAGACTAGTCATCAGATCTCAGAAACTAAGTCAGGTTGGTCCTCGTTATTACCTGGATGGGAGGCCCCAAGAAGTCCAAGGTTGCTAAGCAGAGGCAAGCAATGACAAACCACCTCTGTTCATCTCTTGCCTTGAAAACTCTAAGATGTTACCATAAGTCAGTTGCAATTTGACAACATTTTGCACACAAATACAGCTAGGGTGACCAGGTCTGACTCAGGAAATATCTGGGGACTTTGGGTGTGGAGCCAGGAGTCTTTAGGGATGGAGTCAGGAGCAAGACTATGACAAGCACAATTGAACTCTGAAGGGAATTCTGGCCATCACATCTTTTAAATGCCTTCCCTTCATTGGAAACAATGGAGGATGGAAGCACCAGTTTGGCGTAGTGGTTAAGTGCGCAGACTCTTACCTGGGAGAACCAGGTTTGATTCCCCACTCCTCCACTTGCAACTGCTGAAATGGCCTTGGCTCAGCCATAGCTCTCGTAGGAGTTGTCTTTGAAAGGGCAGCTGCTGTAAGAGCTCTCTCAGCCCCACCCACCTCACAGGGTGTCTGTTGTGGGGGGGGGAGGTAAAAGGAGATTGTGACCGCTCTGAGACTCTGAGATTCAGAGTATAGGGCAGGATATAAATCCAATATCATCATCTTCTTTGGAGGCTCTTAGAATTGGACCCCCTGGTCCAATCATTCTGAAACTTTTTTTGGGGGGAGGCTTTGAGGAGAGGCACCAGATGCTACCTCAAAAAACAGTCCCTCAGAGCCCCAGATACCCACGAATTGACTTTCCATTATACCCTATGAAGACCGTTCTCCATAGGGTACAATGAAGTGCTCAGAAGACATCCCCCTCACCACTTTCTGATATCCCTGAAGCGGGGGGAAGGCCTTCAAACCAGGGGATCCCCAGCACCCCAACTGGGAACTGGCAAATGCAGCTGAGGTCTATAATAAAAGTGCGTTCTGCTGACCCCTATTTTGCTGTTCAGGCAGCTAAAGTAGGATTAAGAGTCATTTGCCTGGATCTCCATTTGAGAGCAAGACACTGAACTATACAATTGGGTGCTCTTTGGGACTGGAGACTATACTGGGGGTCCAGAAGGCTACCCATCTGTCCAAAATCTGGTTATGTGCCAACTTTTGTTTACAGGTGAGTACATTTCCTTATTTTAAAGGGGGAGGAGGTTAAGGATAACCATCAAGTGAGTCATTTTTTGTATCTTTAGACAAGCCTCCACAGATAACTCTTTCCACTTAAAGTAAAGAAAAAGTAGGACTTTTTTAAAGCAGGAACACACAGGAACACAGTTCCAGCTGGCTTGGTGTCAGGGTGTGTGTGTGGCCTATATGCAAATGAGTTCCTGCTAAGAAAAAATAATTACATGTTTTTTTAAAAAAAAATGTAAATGTATTTGTGAGTCCCCCCCTCCATGTTGGCTTGGACTACATGGTCAGTTCTGCTACCTTCCCCCTTCCTACCATTTCACTCCTCAAGCTGTTCCTGGGGTAGCAGTTGGAGAGCATTTTGGGACTACAACACGAAAGTGATGAGAGGAACTCTACTGCTGATGATGATAATGTCTTCTGTTAATGGAAATGAATTGTGGGATACTCTTATAACATTTTAATGAGACTATCAAGAATGATGGGTTTTATAACTCTACTTCTATTTCGTAATTCTGGGAACTTAAATGCATGCACACATGCAGGAAATTCAATATTGCAAATTCCTATTGCTTTCGAAAACATTTACTACTCATGAGGGAAAGAGACTATCACATTTTGCACATTAATAAAGTTTTAGTCCAGTGGCACTTTTAAGACCAACAACGTTTTATTCAAGGTATAAGCTTCTGAGGAAGTGTGAATACACACAAAAGCTATGTTCTCCTGCTTCAGATCAACAGAGGAACCCTACCTGGATATATTTTGCACATATTCACAGAAGAGATGTCACAGCAATAAAGCAGAATTTGCCCCCACCCAGTATTTGTTTGTTTATCGAATCTGGTTTGGAATAAGTTCTACAGACAACTTTTTGAGCTGATGTTACTGGATTGTCACTTATGTCATCCACAACACAACTTTGCCTCGTTCAGAAACATGACAGAATCCAATTTCAATAGTTTACTTAACTTCAAGTGTTATTTGCTATTGCTCATCAACAAACTAAGCTTATTTACAGACTAAAAATAAATCACTTGACCAACGGAAGGCCACTGGGCAATTTTCAATGGATTCCAACAGCTTTAGAGAAGACCTGTTTAATATGCAACTGGGTTATGTAGATAGCAATCCTTCCTTTATACCATCCGCATGCCTGAAATACTCAGACTGGAAGATTCCACCATGGCTATTCTCCTCTTTCTTCCCAATATTGTCTATTAGCTCCAAGCCAAGTGTGTGTGTGTGGGGGGGTGGTTTGTCAAGTGACAGAAAAGAAAAATTAGAGAGAGGAAAACCACCTGGGCATATGATCTCCCCAACTGCTCCTTTCAGACCTGGAAGTGCTAATTTAGAAGTCAGGAAGTTGCTATATGATGTGGGCCACAAACCATCTTTCAGCCAGAGGGAACAGTCAGATGTATGTAGTCACGAAGTACTCATTTAGGATTTCACATTACTGGCCTCATTATTATTGTTCTAGCCCCAAATACAGACTTGGAGTCTTCTACACTCAATATAAAAGGTGACTGTTGAGTTAATAAAGCTTTATGGAACATTTATATAAAACACAATGGCAGATTCGTGTACATCCAAGCACTCAATAGAGGTATACTAGGCCAGAATTGCTCATATAGCTTATTCCATATAATTTAATAAGCAGGTAGATTTCCAGAAGCTGAAGTTATGACAGCTCATACTCTTGAGGCCACTTTCTCTGAAAATTGGTCTTCTTTTTAATCTTGGGGGTGAGGGAGGAGAGATTAGTATTTGTGGAGAGGACAATCTGAACCTGCTCTCATTCTTTCCTAAGTATTTTAACATATCCAGAACTTAGCTCCTGGGCAAAAAGTTACCCCAAGGTTACCCAGGGTTTCAAATTAAATCCTGCAAAAGTACACCTTACATACAGATGTGATTGTGGACAGAGGCTAGGTATCTATCTTCACAAGAGCAACCTTCTCAGTATGATACATAGAGTATTGTATGCATTAATTAAGAGTTCAGTGCACAATGCAAAATTCATTTTGTTGCAGTGGCATCAAGGGGAAGGATTAAGACAGTTTTGGAGGATAGCTGTGCAGGTCTGACATAGAAGAGCTCAGTTCGAGACCAGTAGCACCTTAGTGACCAAAAAGATTTTTAGGACATAAGCTTTTGAAAGTCAAATCTATGAGGGGAACTTTTACTCCACTGAAGGGAGCTTTGACTCTCGAAAGCTTATACCCTGAAAATCTTGGTTGGTAAGGTTTCCCTGGACTCAAATTTAAGAATTAAGACAAATCATCAACTGGGTACATAAGAATGACCAAAAGCAAACATCTTTTGCTTAACTATACTGACTCATCCATTTTGTTGCTCCATAGGGCACTGAATAAAATCATTCAGAGGCTGACACTCAATTCTCCTTAAACTTAAAGCTTATAACTTTTAATTACCGGGGTTGTTTTTGCAGCAGGTCCTTCATGTATTACTGAAGCAGCCCACTGGCAACTTTCAGCAAATAACCATTTTCATCCTCCATTAATGAAATGGAAAGAAAAGTCATCCATGTAGGACTAGTGTGAGGGCCAACAAAATGAAGACTGTTCTTTCCACTCTTAGTATATATTTGTGTTGCGTTGTTGTTTTGGGGTGGTGGTTTGTTTGTTTTGTAATGAGAACTTAAACTCTTTTTAAAAATAAGGACAGTTGAAAGATTGTGTTATTAAAGACCTACCAAGTCTGAAAGTGTCAACAAATGAACTAAAGCAGGGGTCCTGAACCTTTTTAAGCTGGCAGGCACCTCTGGACATCTGACATAGCATGTTGGATGCAGCCACAAAATGGCTGCCACAAAACAGCTGCCTTGTGAGGTGCAGCCTGCCACAAAATGGCTGCCGCAGCTTATCTTCAATCACATAGTGACAATCGTTGTGCTGTGGTGGCAGCTGCTGCCAAAGCAACGTTTTAAAAAATATGCACAGCCAATCAAATCTCCAACGGCCAGTTAGAAACTTTGCTGAGAAAAGCCCACATGGCCCCGTGCACTTTTTAAAAACACTTGGCAGGCACCAGGAAAGGCATTGGCAGGCATCACGACGCCTATAGGAACCACGTTGGGGACCCCTGGACTAAAGGTTTTCTGCATTTCAGAATGAGATTTCTGGAATATCTGACAATTAAATATACCTTGACTACTCACTGCAGCTTGTTAATTTCCAGTGTTCCTGATAATGATTTATAAATCATGATACAAGCAACTGAATCATGAAAAAAATTATCTTTCCTTATAATATTATGCAAAAAATGGTACACAGCCATCCCTTTATAACGTAAGTGTTTCAAGTACTTGAGCATTAAAAAAAAAAAAGAAAGCTGGTTTAAAAATAAATTTAACCAGCAACTACTTTATAATACCCATGAAGCTATACGGAACATGAATGATGAGAAATATGCATCATTATATAATAAACATTTCTACATTATTCACTGTTTCAAAATTCAAAAATGCAACCAGAGAAACTCTTTGATAAATTTGCAAAATATGTTCTTTAACTACAACCAGAGCTTATCTCTTTTGCTGGGAGGTTGGTGTTTCTCAGTGATATATTTTATGTTCCTTTGAACTTTCACCCCTTATGCCACTTTGTGTTCTAATAACGTGGGCTTTTTTTCTTTCAATGAATTTAATTTAAAAGTTTGACTTAAAATGACTTCTCTGAAAAGTCTAAGCTGCCATCAATACAATACAAAGTCATTTAGCAATACAACCTACCGTACTTTAAAACTCAGTGAAACATTATCCTTAAATTGATTAAGTCATGTTTTCAGGAGATGCTGAATTAAAGGAGAAGTGTATACATAAGGTATCATGGTCGCATAGGAATTAATTTACTCTGCAGTGTTGCATTCTTGTACTACCCTTATGCAATTTCAGAATTCCGTACATGAAAGTGAAATCAATTAATATCTTAAAAATAAATACTGTTGGGGTCTGTTTAACCACAATGTCTGACTCATAGAATCATTTCTGTAGGCACAGAAGGTTAAGCAGTTATCCTTTGTGATTACTGTATCAACAGCAAAATGTAACCAAAATATCCTCTTCAGGATAGTTCCTGCTGAACTTGTGACAACTGCACAAGATGGAGAAAAAAAACCTGTCCAGGTTTTGGTCTTATGAATTGGCTTTAAGTGTGAGGGTTCAACAGAAGAGAAAAGACAAGGCTTGAAAAGAGCAATCTGAATGATCACCTGGGACAACCAAAAAAAAAATGTTATTTCTGGGTAAAAGGAACAAATAAAATTCTTGTAAATTAAAAAAAAGTGTTGTGGGGTTTTTTTTGGGGGGGGGGGTCGTCTATGTTTCACAAATGACTATGAGCTGGGTTGGAAATTCCCACCAATTCCCACTGTGGATCATCTCATATCATTCCTCAGGGTCCCCCGTCTTCCTGGAGTATCATTTAATTGGCGATAAGTGGCAACAGAGAGACAAGAAAGTTGCATTCTGCCACCAGAAAATGTAGCCAGGATCCAACACTGTGTCAGCAAGTATGTCACTGCCAATATCTGTATTTGTAATTTTGATGTATTTATTTGCAAGAGTGATGCGCAGACTGCAAAAATCACTATTAAATGGGCAAAGAAAAGGTCCCAAACCTCTGGTTCATAAACCACAGACCACTGATTTTCATCTAAAAGGAGATTAACTGATTTCCACCCACGGGTGTAAAGACTGCATTACCAGAAACTATGTATTCCTTGAGCAATCAGTTACTATCTTCTACATCGAAAATTTGCATTCATTTTAGTCATCTCTTTTCTAGCAGTGGTTCCTGTCTACAAAAGTTAAAAGTGAAATCCTAAACACAGATACATCCAATGAACTCAAAAGGGTACAACTCTGCTTAGGACTGCACTGTAAGACGTGAATAATGGGGAGGGAGCTACAACAGAATTTTCATGTGATTTTTTCTCGTTGTTTTAAGCTCCAAGCCTTCGTCATGATTAGGGTTGCCAGGTCTGAATAAAAATATATATATATCTGGAGACATTGGAGATGGAGCCAGGAGCAAAGGTGTGACAAGATGATTGAACTCCAAAGGGAGTTCTGGCCATCATATTTAAAGGGACTGTGTGCCTTTTAAATGTCTTCCCTCCATTTGAAAATAATGAAGGATAGGGGCACCTTCTTTTGGGGTTCATAGAATTGGACCCCCTGGTCCAATCTTTTTGAAACTCAGGGGGTGTTTTGAGGAAAGACACCAGATGCTGTGTTAAAAATTTGGTACCTCTACCTAAAAAAAAAACAAAAACAGCTCCCCCAGAGCCCCAGATACCCACAAATTGATTATCCATTATACTCTATGGCAGGGGTGTCGAACTCATTTGTTCTGAGGGCTGGATTTTACATAAATGAGACCTTGTCAGGCTGAGCCATGTGTGTCATAAAATGTAATGCCAGATAGCGGACATATAAACTTTATAAAGCGCACAGACACAATTAAAGATTTTTTAAAATTTAAAATAAAACATGCTTAACACACTTGTAATATTTTGTTTTACAGTCTCCGATAAATGTCACCTCTTGCTATGAATTATTGCATCAAAAACTGCAGACAATGTCTGTGCTGTACCAGTCTTGAATATGTGCTGTTCAGGTGTGCACATCTGTAAGTTGCAAACCTACTTTTGATTCACTGACATTCATTACAGATATCTCATGGTCAATGCTTTGAGCCTAAGACCCAGAGGAACATGAAGCAGCTGGACATTGTGAGCTTTTGTACAGAAGTTGCTTCATGCACTAGTCAAGAAAACGTGAAGGCACCATGGCACAGACTGAGGGTTATGTGCTTGTCTACAAAACTATAATTTTCCCCAGAAAAACGACAACTAAAAAAAAAATACAACTTCCCCAAAAAACAACTACAAGAACAGAGAGACGGCCATGTAAGTGGTCAGTGTCAGCCTACTATCTGGGAAGTCTAAATTCAAGACCCCCAATCAAAGGAAAATGTGAAAGAAAATGTGAAAGAAAAAATAAGGAAAATTTGCTGGGTAAACCTGGGGTGGAACATATTCTCAGCCTAATTTTGATATTTCTCTTCTAAATAGTTCACATGCGTTCCTATTGAGAAAGACTGGAGGGCATGAGTATAGTGAAAAAGAGGAGGGGAACCCAGTTACACCCATAACAAGCCGAACAAAACTCTCTCTCTCTCTCTCTCTCTCTCTGTAGCAAGGCAAAAAGCTCATACCTTCACTAAAACGTTGCTAGTCTTAAAAGCACTCTTTGTATCTCTCCTGATGGTGGGGACTGGCAAAGAAAGATCTGGATCTTTCTTTTCTTCCCTGGGGCACGAGGAGGGGGAGGAGCCTCAGCCATTCATTAGAAGAAAGAGAGGCCTGTCTCAGTAGCTCTGTAGGGTGATTAATTGAGCCTGGCAAACTTAATCACCCAGCAGAGCTTTAGAGCCAAGCTCCCTCACTGGCTGAGGCTGCTACTTCCTCTTCCTCCCTTTGGGAAAAGGGAGGGGGGAGAGGGAAAGGCTGCTTTGCTGCTCCGGCCTGTCCGGGGAGAAACACAAAATGGGAGAGAGAGTTTTGTTGGGCTTGTTATGGGTGGAACTGGGTTCCCCTCCTCTTTTTCACTGTACTCATGCCCTCCAGTCTTTCTCAATAGGAAAGCATGTGAACTATTTAGAAGAGAAATATCAAAATTAGGCTGAAAATGGCGACTGAAAAAAGCAGGCAAGGGAAGATGAAGCAGATGGCAGCCAGTTGCTGGAGGGCCTGATTGGAGCCCTCTGTGGGCCTGATCTGGCCCACGGGCCGTATGTTTGATACCCCATGCTCTATTGGAACCAGTCTCCATAGGGTATAATGGAGGGCCCAACAAACATTTCTCCCCCACCCCGTGCTTTCTGATAACTCTGAAGCAGGGGCAGGGCCTGGGTACTGACAACCCTAACTGCAATCCTTAGTAAATTTTAACTGGAAGTGAATCCCAGCAATATCAATTATATTCCCCTTCCCCCAATAAAATGCAATTAAGATTATTCTCTTTGCAAACTTTTAGGCTTGATTTTCTAAGCAAGCTGTCACCACAAGTAATTTCTCTACTTTATCAAAGAGGAACCAGAGACCTATGTTCATCTTATCAGTTTGACCCATGTAATGGTTACCCAAGGCGTCTCTCTGTTTGACGGAAAAGATCATGATCTGATCCTGATACTTAAAAACAGTGCTCTGTTCAGTTGTTTATTTTTTCTACATCCATACATTTCACCAACCTATAATTATATTTAGTAGCAAAGCTCCATTCACCATAATAGGAAAGTACTTTCTTAACTACTTTCTCCCTCTCTCAAAATAGTAGAACTCAAGGACATCCAATGAAACTGATGGGCCGTATGTCCTATCATGTCAGAAGACATTCTATCATGGATGATAGGTCTATCAGTGGCTACTAGCTATGGTAACTGAGGGGAATCTCCATGTTCAGAGGCAGTCAACCTCTGAATACCAGTGCCAAGAGGCAACATCACAGGAAGGTCTCAGCCTCTGTGCCCTATTGTTGGCCCTTCAAGGGAACTGGTTGGCTGTTGTGAAAGACAGGATGCTGGACTAGACAGACCACTGGTTCAAACCAACAGGGCTCTTCTTATGTTCTTATAAAAGTAGTGTTAATTCCAGAATAAGAAACCTATCATCACATTTTCCACAAGCCTACCAAAATGGGCATAAAAAAAGATGCATGTCCACAAAACCATGTAATTACTAAAGAGAATATTCAATGACACAAAAAGCATGCCAAAAATTAGCTCAAAAATGGGGCAATATTGTTTTCAACGTGGAATGATATCTCTACTTGGACAGTCTCCCTCTCATAGCAAACTTCCATAAAAAAAAAAATGTACTCTCTTGAGCTGTAATATACTCTCATGAGCTTTTTCAGCCCTGCCCCCAACCTGGTGGAACTCTCTGCCAGACGACATCAGGGACCTGTGAGATCTTCTTATGCAGTTCCTCAGGGCCTGCAAGGCAGAGATGTTCTGCCAGTTGAGGGCAGTAATGGTTTACATTTGGGCTAACATCCCTCCCTTGTTCTCCATCCCCTCAGATCAACTAAATGCCTCTCCGCAATATCCACAAGGCATTCACAGGCCGAAAATGGGAGGCAATTGCAAAGTTCACCTCTTGATCTTTTAAATTAATGTATTAATATGGCAGATTGATTTTATAATGTAGTATATTGCCTAGATCCCTACAACGGTAGGGATTCAGCCAGAGGTGTTGAACTCATTTGTTATGAGGGATGGATCTGACATAAATGTAATTTTGTTGGGCTGGACCATGTGTGCCATAAAATGTAACACAAGATACTAGAGATATAAACTGTATAAATACAATTTCAGATGCCAAATAGCAATAGGCTTGATTGGATTAGGTGTAATATGCAGGTCGGTAGCAGGCGTGGGGACATCATCATTGGTAATGAGACAGAAAACCTAGGTCTCAGTTTGGTCCAGGAGGATGCAAAGAATAAATCTGAAGAAGTGGGTAGTGTCTTACAAAGCTCACACTCTGCCACAAATTTATGTTAGTCTTCAAGGTGCTACTGGACTCTAACTCCTTCTACAGCTATAAGAAACCACAACATTCAAAAATCAGTGGAGGGACATTTTAACCTTCCAGGACGTTCAGTTGCTGCTGTCCTAAGAGTAGCAGTTCTCTTACAAAGGAATTTCAGACAAAGATTAGAAAGGGACCGCTGAATTGCAACTGATAATGAAGCTCAATACACCCTCCTGGGCTGAATTGAGACCTAGGTTTCTTCTCTCATTATCAATGGCTGCTATTGCTATTTGACATCTGAAATCACTTCACTCTCCAAGATATAAAGACTGATGAGCTCACATTTTAGCTGTATCTGAAGAAGTGATCAGTGACTCATGAAAACTCACGCCCCGCCACAAATTTTATTAGTCTTTAAGGTGCTACTGGATTCTTGCTCCCTTCCTCTAATAAAAATTGCAAGCTGCGCTGTTAGGTTTCTTCTATTATTTTTATCTGTCAGAACTGGAAAGGGGGAAGTGAAATAAACTTTCAGA
Source organism: Heteronotia binoei (assembly GCF_032191835.1). Lineage (NCBI taxonomy): Eukaryota > Metazoa > Chordata > Lepidosauria > Squamata > Gekkonidae > Heteronotia > Heteronotia binoei. The sequence continues at coordinate 28,494,995 of NC_083229.1, read as the reverse complement.
CTGGACAAAATTCACTCACTGCTAGAGATGAGAATAAAAATTTTAAAAAGCAAGGAGGGGTTTAATGTGAAGGAAGGCAGCCAGTGAGTTGGGAGGGGAGAGAGGGAGACCACGTGTTGAACTGGAATACATGGAACCATAAATGTATTTTTAAATACTTAGCCATCTACTTCAAGTCATTAAAGCATGGAATCCAATCCAAGTGTTTTAATTCCTAAATAGGGTCCTTTTGAAGGAAAATGAAACCCCAGATGCACACACAGAAATCTAATATTTTTAAAAAAAACACCTTTCCAGAAAAAGCCGAAATAATTTCCTTTTAATTCCCCTTACCCCAGATGCATCTCCTTCCTGCCCCTCTTCCTTTAAAAAATCATTGAGTGTACAGGAACTCACTTCATACAAAGCAATGCAAAACCAAGTTATTACTGATCTCCACGGCCAGCACTCATATCTAACTCTCTCCTTCAACATGCACTATTAAAAAGAACAACAGGTCCTTATGGCATCTCATGGCATTTTTCTAATTAGATTCCACATTTAAGAGTTCATCGATATTGCGATTTCGGAGTCTGCAATCACATCTCTGTTTTCCTTTCCAAGGTATTACCTGGTTATGCAGTTCTTTATTTTCATATTTGCCATTTTTTGATAAGTGTGATACAACAGAGCATATGAGAATCCAACCACCAAGTTTCTAGACCTACCATCATCAGTTGAAACTGTATGTTTGCCTACCGTACTTCATCAAATACTGGCTGTCTCTAGAGGTACTGATCCACCAACATAAGCACACTTCCAACGACAGACATGTATATGTTTTTGCTGATTCCCATTCCCACTGCAGACCGCAACTTTGATACCCAGGAGTGGCACTTTATAGTTCTTCAGTAAGCTGCCCCAAGAGAATGAATGGGCAAAGCCCCACACTGTAAGCACTGCTGGTATAATTTGGATCTAACCAGTGTTCCCTCTAAACTGAGTTTGTGTAAGCTAAACACACACCTACACAAACACACCCCTACACCTATTAGGAAAGGTTAAGCAGTTTAAGGTTTTTCAGTTTAGAAAGACAACAGCTAAGATGTTTATATAAAAATAAATTTATAAAATTATAACAGCCTAGGAGAAGATGTTCACTTTCTTCCCTAATACTAGAACTTGAGAGCAGCCAATTAAAGTGATGGGAAGCAGATTCAGGAGAGACAAAGGAAATGACCTCTTCATGCAAAACGATTAACTTGTGGAACTCCAGTCACAGGATGCAGGGAATCAGACACATTCATAGGGAAAAGGTCTGTTATTGGCTGTGTTCCATTATTACACATGGTAGTTGAATCATGCCTCCATGTTTAGAGACTAAATGCCATTAAATGGAGGGGGGTTGTCCTCTGTACCTCTGCCGTTCACCTTCCAAAACATCTGGTCAGCCACTGTGGGAAACAGGCTACTGGCATAGATCTATTTGATCTGATCCAGTGGGAGGTGGGGATGCTACTTAAAGCAGATCCAACATTAAACTTCCCACATTGCACCAGCGAAAGGATTACAGTACAGCCTAGTATTAGCATCAGTAGGAGATTTCTTGAAGAGTTAGATACATTTTGAAATATTATTCTCAGAAGAACTCCCTTTCAGTTCTCATGTTAAAGCTCCCCACTTAGAAGCAAGAAGATACCAGAACCAACTTTAATGCTTCAGTTCATCAGACATTGTTGTTTCCCTACTACAATTATATGATATCTACTACACCCAACAAAGAAGCTACGTGGCTCACCTCCCAATTTTGATAGTTATTTTTTCTCCACCTCACAGTTAAAATCAGTCAAAAGGAAGGAGCATAGTTCCCTACTGACTACCTCATGAAATACAAAGTCCTCAAGAATTATCCAGATTATGACAAAGTGATACATTTGAAACTCATTACATCAGCCTGGTTTTGTTGGTGCTTAAATAATTATTCTTCCAGATATTTCTCTTTGGAGGGAAAGTGTATGCTGAAAAAAAAAAAAGAAAAGGAAGGAAGGAAGGAATTTAGCTATGTGCCAAAAGGGGACTACAAAGTACCTTCGTGGGAACTTGAGTGGCAGATCAACTAACTTTTCTTCAACAAATACCGTCTTCCGTGCCCTGGAAAGCTTAGACCCCAATCCTAAACAGACATAATTGTAAACAAGTCCAACCGATTTCAATAGAATTCACTTCTGAGTGCTCAGAACCAAAAGACTAAGTTTAAAATTATGCGGCCCTGACAGAAACAGATTCTCCCCAGGAACGCAACCCATTCTGAGGACTGGACAAAGAGAAAAAGAAGGCAGAAACAGTTTTGTTCAATACTTCCTGTAGCAGTGACTGCCGAGGAGCTCCTATCAGAGCTTCATCAGGCTTAAAGGTTCATGAGAATACAAACAAGACTCATCTGTAGGCAGATCACAAGAAGAGAAATCGTTTCAGCCTCTGAACCAAATGACTAGGGAAAGAGTGTGTGTGTGGGGGGGGGGGGAGAGAGCAGAGGAAGAGACCTGTTTTCCCTCAGTAAAGGCACAGTTCCCACAAATTAGTTACAGGAGAAATGATTCACTGTGCTTGAAGGGAAGGAGTTATCCCTAAACAGGAACATTTTCCTTATTACTTTGGCCAGTAGCAAAAAAAAAAATAATAATAATGAAACTATCACACACACAAAAAGTTTATGTTAATTCAGGAGATGGATTTAAAAGCAAACAGTGAACAAAAGGACACCAGATGGATGTACGGCGAGCCCTTCGGTTTCTCTTAAGCCCAAACCAAGCAAAAGTTCTTTGCCGCGTCTCCCAAACACACATACCAACATGATGTTTCCCTCTCCTCCCAAGCTTCTGTAAAGTTTCAAAAGGCTTGCTAAGCAATGTAAATAGGATGGGGGGAGAGAAAGACACACAGAGAAAGAGAAAGCAGGAGAACTGCAAGGATTAACTCTAACATGTCCCCATTTCATCCCATAACTTCCTTTTAGCTGTGCTGTACAAAAGCATTTGCTGATCAAAGAGCCTTCCCCCCACATTGTACCAGCGCCAAGTGCAGTCAATTACTTACTCTCATGTAGACTTTTATAAGAGATAACTGTTAACTGTACTGAAAAGGCACATGCCCCCTTTTTTATGATCAAATTGGTCAGAAAAGAAAGAAGCACAAAAGAGGTTCTGTGTAGGGCACAGTGACACACAATCTCTCCACAGATCAACAAAACAGAACCCCACACACACCAAAGGGCAGATACCTTCTGCATACATCTGAACAGCTCTGAAGTTCATATTAGTCTGGAAGTGTTTTGGGATTGAGAAACAGCTGTTATTAGGACGCTAACAACAAAGACTGAAAGCCATCCCCAACCTCTGTAGCAGGAACCAACTAGGACTAGCCCTAGATTTGCCAGCTCTCACAGAGCTCCATATACCAGCCACTATTCATTTGCAAACATCAGTTCATTAAAATGTCATAATGTGAAAGACGCTAATCAATGTCACAGTGGATGTGCTGTGTGAAAAGCCCCTATGGAAATTAGGACTGGTTTCAAATGAGAGACAATGTGGTGTTTATTATTATTATTATAATAATTATTAATGTTAATAATAATAATAACTTCATTTATACCCCGCCTTTCTCTCCTTTACAGTACAAACATCAAAGGCCTTTGTTTCTCTCTGAAAGCTTTCATTGGATTGTTTCCTTCTCCTTTCCTGTTCATTGCTTTTCAATGGAATATTTAAAATTGGTTACTGAAGAACACTGCAGTTATTAGGGGACAAAGCTAGAAATTAAGGGAGGGGGGAGAATCCTGACCAGGTAATAAAGATCATTAAAAGGCTAGAACAGAAAAGAACCTTTTCACAGACTAAATGAAATGGTCTGCAAGCAAACATCTTGAGCTGCACAATTTCATACTACAGCAGAAAGAAGATTAGAGTTGCCAACCAGCCAGGAGAAAATGCTGTCTTGTCCCATTAAGCAGCTTCAAGTATGGAAAGTGTTGCTGAAACTTTCATGCCACAGAGGTAAATAACATCACTCGGCATTACCATCCCAACTGATATTTAAAAGACTGATAGAGGGACCCATTTTAAAATGGTAACCCTAGAGACAGTATTTTTTGAAAAACCCTTGCATACAGAAAATGAGAAACATTTAGCATAGCTCTCCCGCTGCTGTGTTAACTTCCTACAACTGGGGAACCTGTATAAATGTAACATTCAAAAATCTAACTCCCTAGGAGGGTAAGCCTTGGGTCCCACTGACCTCAGCTAGAAGGAAAGGGAGTTACTCACACCATGGGTCTTCCCATCACTGACTCCCGATTCTTCTTTCTGTACAAAGCAGCCACAGAACACCTTTCTCTTCAGTCTTTCCAGACACCCCTACTTCTTGCCTCCTGAGTAGGTCCTTATTCACAAGTAGGCCATTTCTCATGAACAACCTATTGTTCTCTCTTTGGAACCAACACGCTGGAGGAGCTGTCCTTGTCTGTCTGTAACCTCTGCTGCCAGACTGCCACTTGGTGTTTTCCCCTCCCCAGTCCAACATCCATGGCAAACAGATTTCTGCAAAGAAAGGACTGCCCCCAAATACTCCCGCCATCTGAAGTAACATAGTCCAGAAGGCCACCCTTTTAGTCAGCTACCTCTCTCACAGTCATCTATAAAGAATGGAGCAAGAAGAAAGGCACTGACCTAAACTTGATGAGTATCACTAGCAGAACCTCAACATTTATGGGCAAAACAAACACTGGATATGTCTCTTTTTTTTTTTGCAATTAAACATTGGTGTTTTTTATTCCTCCTTCCCTTTCTCCCTCCAGCTTCTTCTGACCTAGTTCCTTTTTTGACCTTCTTATAGCTAGCTCATAACTTCCTTTCCATTCACACTTTCTACACTGTTCTCCTCTTCCAAGGAAAAAAACCCCTCAAACATATCCATTTATATATCCTTATTCACTCAGATCACTGCTGATAACAAGGAAGCAAGTGAGTGAAGGCAACTAGGAGAAAAATGATACCATGGGGGTAGAAATCAAGTTCAGAGTTTCACAGCAAAGCATTCCATGAGCTCTCTCTCTTTTACAAAACGGGAGATTTAGCCCCTTAGCAACTGCAGGCTTTAAGATAAAATACTCTTGACACACACAACTTGGTATCTGTTTACCCAAAGTGTTTATTCAATGCAAAGCTTGAATATTTTCTATCCTGTGAATTTCCTATTACCACAAACAACCCCAAAAGACCATAAGGAAGTTTGAACCATAAGGATGTTTGATTACCCTACACATAACAATATCCATAATGGGAACAAATCCACACAGATTTTGTTGTGGAGGTATTCATACTTATCCTGATTGAGTTCCTGTCATTAAGTTATGTTTCAGATTTAATAGGGGAGGAGAGTAATCTGCAATAGTTTTCAGCTGCTTTTGCCTATGCCAGGGGTCACCTACCATGTGTGCCATGATGCCTGATAACACTTTTCCTGGTGCCTACAAAGTGTATTTATAAAGTGAGTAGGAGTCGGTGGGGCTTCTGATTGGCTATACAGAAGAAACAAACACTGTTTCAGAGGAAAATAACATTGTTCCAGTGGCAGCTACCACTACAGTGTTGATTTTATTTTCTATCTAATGCCTATTTCTCAGTGTATTTTTAAAATTATGCCTCTTTCCCCCTGCACCTGGGTTTCCTCTGTATGTGCATGGTTTTGCCTCCCACAGTGGCCATTTTATGGCTACACTCGCCATGCTGTTTCAGAATTCCAAAGATGCCCACAGGCTCCAAAAGGTTGGGGACTGAGTTGGACCATTGGTCTATCAAGGTCAGTATTATGTACTTTGACTGGCAGAGGATCTCCAGAATTTCAGGCAGAGGTCTTTACGTACTACTTGATCCGTTTTGTCTACAGATACCGGAGACTGAACCTGGGACCTTTTTTATGGAAAGCAGATGCTTTGCCAATGAGCCACGGCCTCACATAATTGAGGCAAGATGCTCAGACATACTGCATTTCTGTTCACCACTGCCCACATCTAAAGCCCAGTTCAAATGTTAACTTTACACCCATGAGGGCAGCTTTGCTATGTGATATTTTGACTGTAATATTGATAGGCCTGAGCTTCATAGGATGAGAGAATCTCAGTAGTATTTCCCACATCAGTCTCAGCTACATGAGTCTGGGAACGAATGTTGGTGTATGTAACACACATGTGATTTGCTCATAACAGATGTTTAGACAGCATGGTATCAGAGGTCAGTGTGGTGGCATAGGCATGAGACGACTGAATAACCTCTTGATATCACTTTTTTGTTTCATTTTAAAATGCTACTATCCAGATTTGTATTTTTCATTTTAATGCTGTCGGTTTGCTTTGCTGGTAGCCCCCCCCCTGCCCCCCTCCTGTTTTTTCTGCTGTATAATTTGTCAACTGTTGCCAAGCTGAGATAGGTTTCATTTTTGCAACTACTGGTTGGGCTCCTGACTTATTGTTTTAAATTATAATTTTAGTGTTTGAAACTTTTAAGCATTGTTTTATAACAGTCTGAAAATTCTCTATGATACTTTAGGTGTATTATTTTTAATTTTTTAAAGGAACAAATTTCTCCCCCCCCCCCAAAGAAAAAAATTTAAAAATTAAGATGGGGCCCTGCATTTAAGAAGCACACAATCTAAAGCAACATGCATTTGTTCAGTTATTCAGTCCTCCCATAAAAAGGGCACCGAACATATTTAGCATCCAGGAAAACTGATGTTTCATTAGCAAACACAGACCAGATGGCAACTACCAGCCTCTTCCACAGTGCCCACTATTTCTATCAAATGTGTTCCTTATTTAGCCTAAACATTCAATCCCTTTCTTTTCTCCTTCAGATTACAACTTTAAACAATCGTCGCTCAGGGATGGTAGCTTAACAGGAGGGAAAGATATATAGCAGACCTTTTTCCAGGGCTAGCAGCATTACAGAGTTTCACTTCCATGGTTCTCTTTCCCCTCACTTTATTAACCAAAAGTATGTCTCCTTGCATATTTGTGGGAAATGATAGCTGTACAGGCAGGCTAAATGTATTTATAAAATAGGGACACATTACGCGGTACACATGCTTTACAGGGTACTAAGCAGAAAAAGGGCTTCTATCATCTTACAAATGTGCAGAGAGTACACATTAACCGACAGCCACACCACAGTGAAAGAAAAACCATTAGAGAGCAGTTAAAACACACTGATATCCAGGAAGCCCCAACCCTCAAAAACCAGTGAAGCTACAGGAGGAGTTACCAACCTTCGTCTTACTCAGCTAACTTAACCCAAGAAAAGCTGTTTTTAGTTTTCCCCAAAGAGAGAGGGGGGGGAAACATAACAATGAAACTAAATGACTAGGCAACACACAGGCACCTGCAGTGAAAAAATGAAAAGGAAAGAGGGGCTAGGGAACAATGCCTCATGACACACCACAGCATTTCAGAGGTCACAGTAAACCAGTGTTTGTCTAAAGCAATAGTTAAACCTACAAGCTGTAGTTAGTCCACCAAGCATATGTGACAAAACACCATGCGTGTACACATATGAAGTTACCCTATGCAGAATCAGGCTACAGAAATCAGTATTGTCTGCTCTGACTGGCAGTGTCTCAGGTTGAGGTCTTTTATTTGCTGTCTAATCTTTTTAAACTGGAGGAACCAGGAATTAACCCTGAGACCTTCTGTACAAAAAGCAGATCAGGCTGCAGACACTGTGCTGGAATATGTCAGGAGATTTTTGAAATGGTGCCTGGGGAGGGTGGAGTTTCAGGAGACATGATGTCACATCTGTGATACTATAGGGATTTCTCTAATATCTATGTATAGACCATAGAGTTTTGGGGACACAGAGCATTGTGGAGGTTGTGGCATTACTTCCTGGTGGAATATTGAAGGATGTGACATCGTCTTCAGATGATGATCATCCCTCCAATCTCTGGTATTTACTGGAAATTAGAGAAGTTCCCAGGGAATCAGCATCAACACTTGCCCTCCATTTCTTCCTGCTCTTCAAATCACTGAGGGTGGAGGATTCCCACTGTAAGCAGGAAATTGGCACACCGAAAAAACAGCTACTCTACCACTGGACCATCCTAGTTTGTCTGCCTTTTGTCTCATCTCCCTCTGTCAGCAGGTAGGACATCCTCCATACACCAATGTCTCTACACATCCAGACAGCTGCAAGGGTTCATGGTACCTGTGGATTCGGTCATTAAAAAGCCATCAATTTGAGCTCCCAATTTCTTAAAACATTTACATTCAAACATTACTCCAGTCACTACCAAGATCTTAGACCAAAGGTCCCTCTAGTTCAGCATCCCATTTCCAACAGTGGTCAGTCAGATGTATTTGGAATTCTTATGAACAAGGCAGAAGACTTTCCTGGTGTTCCCTGAAAGCCAGTATGGCATGGCACTTAGAAGGTATCTGGAAGACCAAGTTCTGAATCCACAAAACCTGCTAAGTGACCTTGGGGGCAGTCTCACTTTTTGCCTAACCTACCTCACAGGGTTATTGAGAACATACAGTGGAGAAAAGATGTAAGTCACTCTGCACTTGGGAGAAAGGCAGGGGGATATAAATGAAGTAAATAAATGTTTGTTCCCAGAATCTGGTATTTGGTTACTGAACAAACAAACACATCAAGCTACCTTATATTTGGTCAGACCATTAGTCTATTGAGGTCAGCACTGTGCACTCTGACTGAAAGCAGTTCTCCAGGGTCTCAGGCAGAAGTGTTTCACATCACCTGCTACCTGATCCTTTGATCTGGAGATGCCAGCAGTTGATCCCCAAACCTTCTTCATGCAAAGCAGATACTTAACCACTCCTCCAATTCTGCCTCAGAAAAGTCAAGTTATATTTACCTCATAGATAACAGCCACTGGTAGATTTATCTTCCATGAATGTCCTTAATTACCATATATTGTGACAGTGAATTTCACACCGTAACTATGCCTTGAAATGCCTTTTTCCTGTATCAGACTTCCTGCCTATTACTTGTATTGTTTGACTAAGTGTTCTAGCATTATGAGATGAGTTTTCTCTGTCTGTTGTCTTCACTAGAGTGTGCCAAATCTAAGAATGGAACAGAAAAGCATAGCCCTTCCTCGATTTCCACCTCAGCCCTTCCAAAATGGACCAGGCTCCACCAAAGTTCTGGTCCAGTTCAAAAGGTCTACAGTACAGTGAAATCAAACCCCACATCCACCAATTTGTTCTGAATTGGGAACTAGATTTCCCATGAACACAAGGGCCAGTTCATAAGTGTTTGGCACTTGAGCCTGAGGCCTATACTACCACCAGCTCTTCCTACCAGTCTCCTTCCTTCTTACCAGAGTAAAGTGGAGAAGGCAATGGAAGCACAGGACTCATACCTCAGAAAAGTCCATGGGAAGGGGGAGTTTGCTATTCATTACTCTTTACATCACCATTATATAAACACCTTTCACATTTTTTATTTTTAATGGGATAATCTGAGCAGATGCATCAAGAGCTGTAGCAAAGCAAGAGTGGCTATTATCACCAATCTTCACAGAATAAAGCCCCAGTTCACACAAAGGAACAGCCACCTTGCATCTGATATCTAAACAATGTATTTATTTAAATATGCATACCCCACTTTCCCTTGTGGTTCAAAGCAGCTTGCATGCATGTATTGGTTGCAAGCTTGCATGCAGGGTTGCAGCTTGCATGCATTTAAAGTGCTGCCCAGTAGCAGCTGACTTATGGCAACCCCAGCAAGGTTTTTTCAAGGCAAGTGAGAAGCAGTGGTGGTTTTTGATTGCCTTCCTCTGCAGAATCTTCCTTTGTTGGTCTCCCATCCAAGTACTGACTCTGCTTTGCTTCTGGGATCCAAAGCAGCTTACAAATTAAAATTAAAATAGGCGATGGAAGTACCAAATAATGTCCACCCTGCAGCCCCCCCCCTCCTTTTTTGCCACCAAGTAACCAATTTGTAATGACCCCTCGTGGGCTTTTCAAGGCAAGAGATTATTTGTATTGCCACAGCCTTCCTCTGCATAACAGTCCTGCTCCTCCTATGAGCTCTCCCATCCAAGTACTAACCATGGCCAACCCTACCTAGCTTCTATGCTCTGATGAGCTCAAGCTAATCTGGGCTACTCAGGCTGCTGCCTGCAGCTTACTCCCCCATTAAAAGTCCTGGAAAACAGAATAGCATTGGGGTGCCTCCTCCTAACACCTCTAAAGATGCTGACTTGCATCTCTTTAGAAAGCCTATTCCCCGGGGGGGGGGGGGAGCTATGCTGGAAATAAGCACTGGCACTGGTTGATGCCCAGTGGGCCGCCCGAAGCTGAGGAACAGCTGAAGACCACAGGTAGCGCATAGGAACATATAGAAAGAGACGATCCTTTAGCTGTGGCAACTGCTCTAAATAATTTGACGCTGGTGCCCAGATACCCATCATGTGAATTTGCCAATTTCACCGAATGCTGCAAGCTACTTTTCTTGGAAATTGCTAGGACATAATTATATTGAGAAATCTATCAAGTTGCTCTGTACTTGCTAAGCAGAATAAGCAGCTTAGATGCATGAGCTTTACGTCACTTAGAAGTAACTCCATCTTAAATCCAAGCTCTGCACCTTGACCGGGCTGCAGAGAAGAAGGGCAAAAGAAGCAACAATCTTAAGAACACGCAAAGACAAACATGGTAAGACACACAACAACATTTCCCTGGTATTTGCTAGCGAGAACTCAACTTTGTCAGATTTCAGAGGTTTAGCCATCACCAGATAGAAAAGATCTGATCAGAGACAAATTTATGAAATAGAACAAATCACAGAGGACAGGTTTATCAGGAGGCTTGGTGGTTAAATGAATACTTGATGCTCAAAACACAGCGTGCCCCTTAATTAGGATTGCCAGGTTCGACTCAAGAAATACCTGGGGACTTTGGGGGTGGAGTCAGAAGCAAGGGTGTGACAAGCACAACTGAACTCCAAGGGGAGTTCTGGCTATCACATTTAAAGGAACCGTGCACCTTTTAAATGCCTTCCGTCCATTTGGAAATAATGGATAGGAGCATCTTCTTTTGGGGCTCATAGAACTGGACCCCCTGGTCTAACATTTTTGAAACTTGGGGGATGTTTTGAGGAGAGCCACCAGATGCTATATTGAAAATGTAATGCCTCTACCTCAAAAAACAGCCCCCTCCAGAGCCCCAGATACCCACAGAACAATTTTCCATTATGCCTTATGAGAGCCTGTCTCCATAGGGCATAATGGAGTGCCCAGCAACATTTTTCTCTCCCCCTTGCTTTCTCATAACCCTGAAATGGGGGGGCCTCCAAACCTGGGGATCCCCTGCCCTCAGCTGCGGATTGGCAACCCTACAATGCCAACAGCTAGCATACAACAGCAAAGGAAGGCAACGGCCTTCATGAGTTGTTTGGGGTTTGAGGGAAAGAAGATGTTAGAATCGATTGACCTTTAGATGATCTGGTAGGGCTTTTCTTATAAATCGAACATACAGAGGCTCATTATTGACAGGCGTGAAAAATTCAAAGAGAATCAGAGAGCTGTGCATTCTTTGTGCAGCGCTGTGTTAACTGCTTCAGACATTTCTAAAAGTCAATAAAACGACTTCCCAGGCCCAGAGCAGAGAGGCACAGAAAATTGCCAATAATTAATAAGAGATAAATGGCTGCCCAGTTAAGATCAAATAAGCTTAGCTCAGTGTTTTAGAAGCTTTGAAATTTTATTAGCTGCTTGTGTGCCCAGTGATTAGTGGTAAGCTGCTTCTTCGTTTAGGTACTTCTCACATACATTATGCTGGTCTAATTAAAACAAATGCTGACAGCATCAACACTGACACACCAGCAGCTACCTTGATTTGTATATGTACGTATTACTTAACCTGCACCGGGGGTGACGAAAGGGGCTACTGCACCGAGTCGAGATTAGTCTCATTTTGATAGTCAGGAATGTCAATAAGTATGTTTGTCCAAAAAGTAAAAATAAGCTCCATCAGCTGTGAAGAACAGATGCAGTATTGATGACAGAAATTGCTTCTCATTTCCTAAATTGCTCCAATCTGGATGGCTCAAGCTAGCCCAATCTTATCAGATCTCAGAAGTTAAGTAGGGTAAATAGTTGGATGGGAGACTGCTGGGAAATCCAGGGTCGCCACCCAAAAGGAGGCAAAATCAAACCACCTCTGTTAGCCTTTTGCTTTTTAAACCCTATGGTGTTGTCATAAGTCACCTGCGAATTCATGGCACTTTCCACCACCAAACTTTGAGCACATGCAAAATAATAGGATTTACTCTCCCTACACACAGAGAAGGACATTGAAGTGGTGTAGTGATTAAGTGCGTGGACTCTTATCTGAGAGAACTGGGTTTGATTCCCCACCCCTCCACATGAACCTGCTGATGTGACCTTGGGTTAGCCACAAGTTCTCTCAAAGCTGTTCTACTCAAAAGCAGTTATGGGAGAGTTCCCTCAGCCCCACCTACCTCACAGGGAATGTTCCCTCTAAATTGAGATGGTGTGAGCTAGCTCACAGATTTTTAGCCTCCAGCTCAGATTTTTGTCTTAGCTCAGGAAGGATGACCCCAGAGCACAATAATTTATGCAGTAGCTCACAACTTTAATGCCAGTAGCTCATATAATAGAATTTTTGCTCACAAAATTCTGCAGCTTAGAGGGAACATTGCTCACAGGGTGTCTGCTGTGGTGAGGAGAGGGGAAAGGATATTCTCCTTCGGGTAGTGAAGGGCAGGGTATAAATCTAATCTCTTCTTCTAATGGTCTGGAGATGAAATATAATCAAGGGCCAAGCTCGTATGTTATAATGAAGCATAAGATATGCTTTTGTATGACCAGAGTCTATACCATTCCACTAATAAGATTAGGCAAATGACGTGGTTCCTTCTCACGCCAGTCTAGCCAGCCATAGCTACGTAAATTGATCTTGGAGAAGAATGCAACTTAACATTCAGCTCATCAGATTCATTCCTGCACATATTATAAATACAGCATAGTGTTATCAGTGCTGGCAACCAGTGGGAGGTACTTTACTATGCATTCTTTTTTCACCGGACTGAATGGTGAAAATCCATCCCATTCAATATCAAGGAATATCAAGGGTGTGATGTACATTTGGATAATACTGTATTATCATTATTGGCATTTCATTAATTGCCAATACTTGGTCACTTATTGTTTTTTCTGTACACTGTATGTTAATTCTGTAACTATTTATTTTTCAATAAAACCACTGAACGGGGGGGGGGGGGGGGAGAAAGCTAGGTGACCTGTATATAAGAGTAATATTACCACACTTAATATGTCACTAGAAATAACAACTTCGAACAATTTTAATTGGTAAGTATCAAATCAGGGCTCTTGCATATAATTTTCACAGTGGCCCTTATTAGAGCCATATGCATTTACCTAAAGAGGGGCTTTTTTTGTCGATTCCCCTTTCCCATTGCAGATCCATATTTTGCCCTTCATATTGATCCTGAGAGTCCTTTGGCCTTCCACAAGCAGAATCTGGGGAGGCTCAGTGGTCAGTAATAGCAAGAACCAAGAACATTCTAGTTCTGTGTGGAGCACTGAGGGAATATACACAGGTGAACACAGAAATCTAGGTTGTAATTCCAGTTCTGCAATAGAATTACCTTAGGCCACCATCCTTCTCTATTATTTGCAAAATGAGAATAAATGGAATGTCTTCTTGTGTTATGATCACAGCAAAACAAAGTTGAGTTACTACCCACTCTAGATCTAGAATGAGGGGAAATCTGAACAGCTTGATCTTAAATAGAGTGGGTAGAATGCTGACCCAGTGATGCAAGAGGTCCCTGAGCCCATCCCAGAATTATATCATGTGAACATTGGAAAGTGTTTTCCCCCTGCCCATCACACACATGTGCAATCCTCTTGGCTACATCCATTACAAAGAAGTCAATTCCACTTCCAAATATTAAACATGTTACCAATCAGGTAATAGATTAGGCAGTGAACTGGTTGTTACTGGTGAAAAGACACCAGGATAGTTCAACTATCTATCTGAGGCTTAGAGAGGATAATATTTTTTAAAATTTAAAAATTATATCTTAAAAAAATTATTAATATTATGTTTTTAAAAATCATAGTTTAAATGAAATATGTATGTTATAGAAACACATGAAAGCTCACTTTGTTAAAATTAAATTATGATGATTATATCAAATACATGCAACTTATACAAGTTTCCTGTGCAAAGAACAAACCCTCCACTGCAAAAATCTCTGATTTCTAAAACATAAAAACAATAAATAACAGAATATCATGATGTGACTTTATTATTATGGCCTTCCTAATGGACCCAAGGATTACCCAGTACATTGGACCCAGGAGATACCATCCAGGAATATCCATGGAAATCATGTGGGAGAACTTATATTCTGTCTGAACACTGCAATAAGTACAGTACTCAGATTCTGAATAAAATTACCGACTAAATTCTACCAACATTTACTTTCCACAGTGAAACCCCAAAAGATAGGCCCTTGCTCTATTTTTAGTACAATCCTAAGAACACTTTTCCTGGTAACCAGCCCCTTTAAATAGTCCTAAGTGAAATTCTGAGTAGACCTGTTTAGGATTGCTCCCTCAGCCTTCAATTAAATTATCTACATTCCATTTACTTCAACCAATTCCCCCCCCCCCCCCCTTACGGCTTTTCACTCAAGTTGATTCAAATAGTTACACATGATATTTTTAACTTTGTATACAGTTTTTGGAAACCTGGTCAAAAATCAGTTCATGCATTTTACAGTTGACCAACAAACTGATCTTTTTTCTAAAAATGAGATTTACATTTGCTTGTTCTCTCCAAGCAGTTTTGGATTATTTCTCACATCATCTAACTCACAATTTTACACAGTAAATCCATCGATCAGCACGTTTTAAGGGGTCATCTTCCTTTCAGTAAAGTTCAAACTTGTCTGCCCAGTAAAGTGTCTGAACTGACAGTTTCGGCTGCTCCTATTTCTTTTCTTTTCTTTAACTTGGGCTTTTAGTGGTGGATCAGTCATAAATATGAATTACCCACTACTAAAAGCTGAGGGAGAGAGAGACTTGCTACAAGTCTCCAAATGGACTTGCTGACCGGTTAGAATTTTTTTTCCGAATAAATGCCTGTTTATAGGTTAAAAAGAATGTATGGAGGGGGGGTGTCTTCTCAATATAGGATGGATCAGGCAGATCTTTTCTGCTAAGAATGGTAGCTTATCTCAGCACTAGGGCCCTTCTCGATTCAGAAGGCTCTTATACCAGGAAAGCAGTCTTCTCAGTCAGGAAAAGTCTTCTTCCACCAAAGAGACATTGTTAGCAGAATGGATCCAGGTGATCACCCACTTAAATCCACATTTTTAAGAAATGTTAACAAAAACTTTGATCCATATACCCTTATGCAGAACTGAAGAACTGGCATATTTCAGCAGTTGTTTTGTTTTTTTGTACAGAGGACTTTTACCCTTTATCCATCAGCCCTTTCTGCTATAGCATCAGCACTTATCCAGATTCTATATGAAGTATAATCAACACCGGATTTTTAATCATCGCAATCTAGGTCACCCAGATTGAAAGCTAAATTTTTAATATTAAATTTAAACCACAGCGATTCAACCATGGGATCCTCCTGTCTGAAAACATTCAAATTGCAAAAGTTTCTTCATCAGACATTTAATCAATTAAAACACACAATTGTTACCTAATCTATTGATCTTTATTAGGAATGTTCTGAAGTTCTTGGCTTCTAATTTATGGTTTCCAACTTACTCAGGTGTTTTGTCTATATAAAGGACTAATTAGAACATTATTCCTGACTAAGTTTGTTGAGGAGAAGGATTATGTCTGTCCTGCCTCTGGACTCACTGGATGGTATACCTGTGGGAGTCATGCTTAACCAGCGCCCATAAACAAAATCCCCAGTGCATTAAGGCCTAAATCACGCAGCCAATTCCCAGATCTATGTGGAGCATCTATCAAGCAGTTTGGTCCTATGGATTTTTTTTACAGATAGTTACTAGTTCAAATTTATTCACTTATGTAGGGATGGTGGCTCAGTAGTACAGCATCTGTTTGGTGAGCAGAAGGTCCCAGGTTCAATCCCCAGCATCTCCAACTAAAAAGGGTCCAGGCCAATAGGCTTGAAAAACCTCAGCTTGAGACCCTGGGGAGCCGCTGCCAGTCTGAGTAGACAATACTGATTTTGATGGACCGAGGGTCTGAATCAGTATAAGGCAGCTTCATATGTTCATATGTATATAGCCAGCAGAACAAGAACAAACCCTCCTGGTGTGTTATTACGGATTAACCAGCTATCCTACCCCACCACACACATCCTGCACAATGTTTTTAAACCAACCCAGTGAGATACTAAATACTTTCCCCTATGTCTTAATTTGTTTTGTTGGGGAGTACAAAATTCTTGATACAGTCGGCAGCACCTGAGTGTCTACAATGTAGGATTGTACAATTTGAATGTCTACAAACCATTTTTTTAAACTAATATCAACCTGTATCTCATTTTGGCAACTTGACTGTTGAAGAGGTAAATTCCTCATCACAAAAACAAACATCAACAGACATACCAATGTACCCAAGCGTAGTTTTTTTTAAAAAAACTACTTTACTTACAGTACTATCCTAAGCAGTTATACCTTTGTAATCTTATGGACTTAGAAGGGTGAACTCTGCACAGTTAATTCTTTTTTAAATAAAGCAAAAGGGGGGGGGGGTTACCCAGATCCATTAGCAGAAGGGAACCATGCTGGGAATATGTTTGTTACATTTATTTTTCAGCATCTGTTCTCAACATGTGGGGGTTTTTTACTGGTTCCTATTGATCCATACGCTATTCTTACATATAATTTCATTATCGCTTCAATAAATGAGATAATTAAATAAAAGACATGGCATGCATTATGCTGGTGAATCTTTCCTCTAATGAATTGTTAAACACCACAGTACCAAAAGCTGAATTCAGTCAATTCAACAGGGAGCAGCAATCTATCATTAATGACTAATTGGGTTCCCAACAAAAGTTACAAGTACACCCCAAAAGAACTCCCAGATTAGTATAGTAAAAAGGCTCACTGGTAGGATGACCTATGCAGAATAGGGAAAGATTGTGATTGGACACTGCAAGGTTTGTTCTGCATTGTTCCCAGTCACTTCTGTGGTAAGCCTTCATTGCCATTACGTGATTGGCTCTGGGAACCCTGACCAGCAGATGCAAAACAGGCAACATTTGAATTGAGCATGTTTTGAAGGACTGGGGGAAAAACAAACAAACCTTGGTCAATGCTCATTGAGCACATATATTCAAATTGTGTTTAATTTGTTTTGTCATTGTAGACTGAACAAGAATATGTGAGAAATTACATGGCTATCTGAGCATTCTACTACGCTTCCAGTTCCCAGTCTGCTACATTAAAAATGCTTCCAAAAGATCGTTCCCAAGAGTGTGCCGTAATGCGATTTGGACGTACACACTGTCATCAGAAGACTACTTGTACTCATCCAGTCCATACTGCTGAGACAAGCCATTGCAACCATGCACTGACTCAGACTAATGTAGACAAAAAACTATCAATAATGACATTCAAATCATTTACTAATGCACAGAGAAAACATTTGGGATATATAGTTTTGAATACTGCGCAAGAAGATGCACAGATCAATCACAAATCCACATTCCATATTTCCAAATGAATATAAAGATGGACAAAAGGAAACACTACTTTACACCAAGAGTAAATAAAATATGGAATTTGCTGCCAGAGGACGTAGTGATAGCCACAGGAATAAACAGCTTTAAAAGGGGATTAGACAGAATTCATGGAGGATAAGTCTATCAGTTACCAGCCATGGTTACTAAGGAGAACCTCCACAATCAGAGGCAACGCATCAGAGAAGGCCTCGGCCTCAATGCCCTGTTGTTGGCTATCCAGAGGAACTAGTTGGCCACTGTGTGAGACAAGATGCTGGACTATATGGACCATTGGAACATAAGAAGAGCTGTGCTGAATCAGTCCAGTGTTTAAGGTATTTTAATTCCTTCATTTAATGACTATCATGGGCTACCATACATTAGATGTCATGCGCGTGTCAAGACAAACAGCAAATATACACATTGTGGATTTTTTTCCCCTTACAGTACAATCTTAAAGACTTCAATGGAGTTACCATGATGCAACTCTGTTTAGGATTACGCTGTTATTCATCACATACAATAAAAGTCAGACTTCAGCAACAATCACAAATTAAAATGTTACGAGTAAAAATAATACACCAACTGTTACCACTAGTATTAAAAGTTCACTATCAAGACAGTATTTCTGAATCCCATTCTTTCTTTTGCCCTAATTCTCTGTACAATTTCTCCACAAGCCATTTTGCCTCAATGCATCCATCTATAAAACGGGTGTAATTATATGCTTCATTTTGCATTGTCAGACACAAGTCAGCCTTGTGAAATGATGTTACAGTGTCAGATATAAAAGCCCCACAGAGGTTCAGTAAATTAATTAATTTCAATACAGTAAAATTAAAAATCACTTAGGAGTCAGGTGGTGTTGTGTTTTTGGCTGACATAAGCAACTGGGGGAGGGGAGAACAATTACTTTAAAAAACCTATCCCAAAACTGGAATAATGTAGAGGTCATTTAGTTAAATCCCCTGACTAGTATGCACATGAAGGTTCTAGTTTTCATAGCAGAGATAGTACATGTCACAAAGATTACATCCAAAACAGTGTAATCCAGACAGTAGGGATCAAGAGGTATTTGGGGGAAATCTTTTCATTTTGCTGTCTGTCTTTTCAGCTTCACCTGCAACACTCCCTTCTCTTGCTTTTCTTACACTCAACCTCAGAATTTATGGGACTTTCATTTATTTTGCTCCCCTCTTTCAGCCATACAGGAATGAAGAGAAAACAGTAGGAATTGAGTAGAAAAAGTGGGCAGATTGTTGTAGCTGAAACACAGGTGGCTGATGCAACACACTTGTCAAATGTTTTTGGGGAGTGAAATGTGTTAGAGGGCACCAAATCTCTAAGCTCAGGAGTTATATACCAAAACATTAATACAGCTTGATGTCACACGAAACTCCCAGCAACACAGTCACAGTCATATCAGTGTTTAGACTTCATCACAAGAAGAGCTTTTGCCCGTGACAAGAACAAGCACAGTTTGTTGCTGTGTTCATGCGCTCTCCTCACTTCTTTGCGCCCCCCCCCCCTGTGCATGGAGCACAACTGAAGACTTCTCAACCTGGAAAGTCATGAAATAAAACTCCAATTCATCTTGATGTCTCAATGCAGGTGTCCAGGCAAACTAGACTTTGTTTTTTCTCTGCAAAACCAGGATTGTAAACCTCAGTTCAATCACAGTATATGGAAGGGTTGCAGGCAGGTGTGTTTAAATTAAGACTTACAACCATGAGTTTTCCAGTCCAGAGACCCTAAAGTTTGAGACCATGTGCAGCACAGACCTCTAGAGAAGTATACTAAGCTACATTCCACCTGCAGACCATGGAGGTTCAAGAGAGCCAGTTTGGTGTAGTGGTTAAGTGTGCGGACTCTTATCTGGGAGAACCAGGTTTGATTCCCCACTCCTCCACTTGCACCTGCTGAGATGGCCTTGGGTCAGCCATAGCTCTGGCAGAGGTTGTCCTTGAAAGGGCAGCTGCTGTGAGAGCCCTCTCCAGCCCCACCCACCTCACAGGGTGTCTGTTGTGGGGGAGGAAGGTAAAGGAGATTGTGAGCCGCTCTGAGACTCTTCGGAGTGGAGGGCGGGATAGAAATCCAATATCTTCTTCTTCTTCTAAAATCTTTCTCCTCTCACAACCCATCGTACTGGTTGCCACCTGCAAGTACAATCATTCTCAGTTTCCCTTCAGTTTCATGTCAGATTGCTTCAGTTTCCCAACTGTATTGTTTGTTCAGTTTTGGTCCACAATTTCCAGGAACCCTTATAATGGGATCAGAAAATTGTACTATGATAGTTATCTGTTTTGCCATCTTCTGTAGTTCCACCTGACCAAAAGGAAAAGATGGTGGGGCAGTTTGAGTCAATGGCAAATCTGGATCAATGGCAAATCTCCACGACACTGTTCTCCCACTACCCTAGCCCAAACCAAAAAATTGGAAAAATGTAAAAGAAAAACTTATGATGCAGTGGTAGTAGTTAATCTCAAAAGATGTGTGTTTGGATATTGGCCCTAATTCACCTTTACTACTACTGACATATCATATAGTTGCAGTCAGTCACATTTTGTGCCACGACGGAAGCTGAGAGGTCCATTCCCCACTACAGAGAACACTGAGAGCACAGTTCTCAGATCACACAGAGCAATGTTCTACCCAAGATTAACCCCTTGTGTGACACTACAGAAAATCCCCTCAGACAGCATCGTCAACACCTTCCAAAGACATGGTTGCCTGACCAACTGCTTCAGGTTGCTTCTGCAGTTTAGGTCAGCCCACTTCGAACCCTTCGCAAAGAAGAAATTACCTCTACAAGGGGCAACAAAACTTGCTGATCTTCTAGCTAACAGCGTCTCTCCAAACATGACTTTGAACCAGTAGCAGATTCCCAGTCCTTTTAATTTAAACTATTGAGAATGGCGGGTGCTCTGTTCCTTGCTCAGCCTCAAGGAGGGGAGGGGGAAACACAGAGAGACCTAAAAGCTTTTTGAGAAAAGATCCTATTATGACATACTGTTGAATGTTATGCCAATATAGTCCTGAAATTTCATTTCACAATCTGTCATTATGGACACAAATTACTGAGAAAAGAAGTTTAGTAAGCCTACCAAGTTATTAAAGTAGGAGTCAATATGTGCTTATCATACGGTAAGGGAGAAGCCTGGATGTTGTCGTTTGCCAACAGCACTTCTTTGACACAGTATTATAAATATTACTTATACTGGCCCCACAAGTACACATCATACATGTCTCATTATATAACAATCACAAATTATCACTGCCTACCCAAAGGGGAATGAAGTCCCCAATGTACCTTTTCCGTACAGTCATGGTCAGTCGCCAGTTTTCTTAAAAGATACCTCTGAAATTAAAGCACAGAGGATCAAGGTTTTAATTCCCGACACGCAACTGTGGTGCGATGACAAATCCAGCAGAGAGAGAACCCACTTTTTTAAGACAGGGGGCCTCATATACTCCAAGAATAGTGTGTGCGGATACACACATACACACTCTGCATAATCAATTATTGTCAGTAATTATTATTCAATAAAAATTCCTTATTTAATAAAAGCAGGTTGGAAAAAATGTTTGAACACACTGCTGGAATAAAAGCCAAACTGAATCAGTAGGCCAGAAACCAGCAGAAACTTAAAACAGAAAAAACTAGAAGGAATATTTGAAGATAAACACCATCTTCACCATTATAAACAAAGTTCATAAACACAGCATCAACCCCTTAAAATCATTGAATAAATTTAAAACTACTCTATCAGTGTTTAATAACCACATGCATTAAGAAAAAGTGTCACGCCAGTGTTTAATATGCAATTTATTTCTTTAAAATATCCCATTTCCCAGTTGACCATTCTGAACATCAGGCAGCCAATCTAAAGAAACCTGGATGGAGTAATTTGTTCCGCTGAAGACCCATGATAATAATAACAACAAACAACAACAACCTTCCCAATAAAGAATTTTA
Source organism: Heteronotia binoei (assembly GCF_032191835.1). Taxonomy (NCBI): domain Eukaryota; kingdom Metazoa; phylum Chordata; class Lepidosauria; order Squamata; family Gekkonidae; genus Heteronotia; species Heteronotia binoei. Next base: position 28,473,249 of record NC_083229.1, on the reverse strand, counting down.
TATCCTACCATGAATGACTGTATAAATATTGTCAGACAGAAGCTAGATCATTTTTAACACATAGTAACAGGAGTGGAATGGTCCACAAGTGTCCCAGATCATCAAGGGTATGGAGAAGGGACAGAGGAGAACCTTTTCACACACTAAGAACTGTTCCTGAGATTCACACCAGCTTAAGTTTTCCTCTTTTTTGTAAAACAGCTGGAATATCTATCTTAAGGAGAGGCTCTAAAATATAAGGGTAGAAGGTAGACCATAAGGGTAACCCACTTTACTCAAAAGAAAATATAAGGGTAGAAGGTAGACCATAAGGGTAACCCACTTTACTCAAAAGAAATGGGCGAAAGTACAACACACACAAAAAACCTCCAATATTAACAAGTTTTATCAAAAACAAGGGATATATGTCAAGGAAAAGTAACACGTTAAAGAGATATATACTAGTTATCCCTGTTTCTGTAAAGACAAAAGACCTGAAAATGCCTGTATTTTTGGCATACCTGATACCTGTTGCCTCCTACCAAAATATATATATAAAAAAAACAGTAATGGTATTTCTCACCTTGGCATTCCAATATGAAACAATGTATTTCTAGAAGTTATGTACAATATATGAATAAATGACTGCTCAAAATAGATCATTCTAGACCATAAGGTATTTATGTACATAAAGACCATCAAGTCACAAACAATTTATGGCAACCTCAGCAAGAGGCTTTCATGGCAACTGAGATACACTACTGCCTTCCTCTATAAGGACATCCTCAGTGATTTCCCACCAAAGTACCAACCCTGTTGAGCTTCTGAAATCTGATGAGATCAAACTGTACTGTGCTGCATTCCCTTCTGATAAACTATTAGGGTGCACTTAATAACAGAAGAATGAAGGAGTGCGAAATCTGGTCAAATCTGAAAGGTATTTGTCCTCCCTCTTAATAGGATATATGTGAACGCCCCATCTCAAAAAAGTTATTCAGTTTTTCCTTGTAGATGAGGATTAGAAAACTACCTTAGTAGTTGCTAAATATTTAGTTATGATGACTGCCTATAAAAGGGTTGGATCTTAACCCGTTCAAGACATTTGAGTCGAAAGAACAGTAAGATAAGGACAGAACAAACTCACATACTGGAAGAATGAAGGGGTAAAGTTTATGATCACAAATGGACAAAAATGAAGTGCAAAGCCCCACGTCAAACAAAGGTGATACGTATTTTGTTATGTGTTAAATGGAGCCATACTTTTACCCATTATTTTAAAAAAGCACAGCCTAGCAACTATTAACAGTCCCAAAATAAAAGGGCGTGGGCCACATTTCTATATCCTGTATTTGAATTGAAATTATTTACGGGAATACGGGCACAAACCTGGAAATAACTGTTTATCCTATATATTGGGTTGGATCCAGACAAATTTCCTCCTGGTGAAAAATGAGAGTTCCATTTGATCACACACAAAAAAGTTATGCTGGGAATCATGGGACATACAAAACCCACGTGGAATGGGAGCTGTAGTAAGGAAGAGAATTGCATGGAAAAACTGGTTGGATCCAACCCTGATTCAGAACGGTATTGAGGCCAGGTTTTTCATTATTTTTTTAACATACCACAAAATAACCTGAGTTCCATTCAGCGCTTTACACATCATCACAAGTAAAACACAGTTTAAAACCATAATGTTGGATGAAGTCAAAATAACTGAAAAGTAAATTTCTGTTTTTGTAAGGGAATGAATTGCAGCTACCACTCCTAATTTGCACTGGTATAAAAAGAATTTGGTTTCTTTCTTTCAGTTAATGAGGAGCTTGCTCTGAGAAACAGCATATCTCCCTGATGGCAAGCGGAGGGGGGGAATCATTAAACATATGTAAAATCATTACATGATATATGTCTCAATCACTATATCACCCTCTGGACACAAAACCAAAACCAAACAAAATCTGTGAAATATTAGGGAATAAGGGAGAGGCACGGAAATCCTATAGCTTGCTAGGTTATCCTGTTTGAACAGGAAACAGCTTACTTGCTCAGGACACAGAAGGATTAGATTTTAACTAAGGAAGACTCGAAAATATGATGGGAAACTGATCACAGCCGCTTCAGTTTTGTAACATTCTAAACACCAGTTTCTAGAATATGTATCCCCCTCCCTCTCTTTGTCTCTCTCTCTCTCACACACACCCCTCCAATCCTAGAACAAAGTAGAAGTCAAGTTGCACCTTTAAGGCCAACAAAGTTTTATTCAGAATATAAGCTTTGTGCGCTCTAAGCACACTTCATCGGACGAGAAATCAGGTACAGAGAGCAGAGTTACATATAGCAACTTGACTCCTACTTAGTTCCACTGCATCCAACCAACACGGCTGCCCACTTGGATCTATTTCTCCAATCCTAAATATTTTTACCTGCTTCGAATCAAGGAAATGTCTTTGGTTTTATCCCCTTCTCTGATACAAAATGCCAAAAAGCAAAACCCAAAGTTACCTTTTAATACCAAAACAAGTGAAACTTCTTTAACCCTTGTCCTGCCTGAAAGCAATTCAGTAGAAACCTTAAGTACCATTGCCACTAAGTGTAAATCTTCATAGCATTTTAACGAATTTCCTTCAAAATTCCTTTTTATATGAAAGTAAAAAGGAAGAGATACAAATAAGTGAACATATGCCTATACGATGGAAGTTGTTTTCAGGTATAAAGGCTTTTACTGTATCGTCAATTCTTTGTTCTTCAGACGTATATCTTTTGAGGCCATAAATGCCAAAAGGCTTAAAAGGGAAGACACATCTTTAACCACCAATCCTTCTGCCCACTAAAACAAATTCCACAGCTACATCTTTTTATTTGTACTTTAAAAAAAAAAACTTTGGCATTTTAGAATTTCTTGTTCAGAGTAACACTGAAGGTTTCTGAAACAAGTTTCTCTTTTTTCCCTTCTTCTGATCGCAGGTGGTTCCAATTACGTTTATGTACTGCTCAGAAAAACAAACCACAAAGCAGTTTTATTGAGCTGACAGGACAACAGGTTGTTTGGAATAGGAGGCAGAAGGGGGATGCAATACTTTACTGCAGCTTTCAGAGCTGTGGAATGACTAAAGCAGAATAAAATTATGAAGGACTGATACGAAACTATTAGTTCCAACTACTTCTTAGCTAAACACCATCACCGTGATTCCTCTGGAATTTTCTACAGCCTTGATATGAACACAGGATGCATCAAAAACTATCAGACACCTCAGGCTACCATGTATCATTTGTAGTGCTTTCAAAATTCAGAAACAAAAAAAAAAGGGGGGGGGGGTCTAATCCTGAAATTCTTTGCCTATTGTGGGCGAATACTCAAATAATTACCTGATTTGCAACTAGTTATATCTTTCAAATATCTAAGGTATCTGAAGCCAAAAAATACTCCTTTTTTTCAAAAATGCAAAAAAGGGTATTAGTATTTTGCATCTTCAACCTCCAAAGCTCTCAAAAAGAGTCCACTGTCTGTAGCTTACTGAATCCCTGCATCCATCAAAGTTTATAAAGAATGATGCAAGTGTAACAGATTGCAAAAACGTTTGGTACCATGACACAGCAGCACTTTTAAACACTCAGTTGTATCAAACCCATTATCTCACTACACTAAAAAACCACCCTATAAATTACACCAGCATTACTGACCCCTTATAAAACACAGTCAGCTGAGGAATAGAAACAGTGGTTTGCCCGAGACAGTTTACAGTACAATCCTAAACACGGATACACTCTTCTAAGACCATTGACTCTAATGGACACAGAAAGGAGCAACTCAAGTTAGAATTACGATGTTGAGGTGTTCCTGGTTTCAGACCAAAATTTCAACCAGAAATGCTCTGGTTTATGGCTCATGCTCTTAGGACTCTACACCACACTAGACTGTAAGCATGTATGTTAAGCTATAATGACAAGCTTTGAAGAAATGACAACAAAAAAGAAACAGACAAGGAAGACACATGCCCTGTGATTTAATTACAACAAACTGAGCCTACAATAAAATATTCAGAAGATTAGGTTTACCAATGGTTATTATCCATGACAGCTAAACAGAACCTCCATGTTCAATAACAGTGTACCTCTAAATGTCCTCTCCTGGTGAATGAACAATATTGCCTTTAGCCCTTGCTTATGAACTTCCCAGAAGCCTGTTTCTCCTACTAGATGCTCTGGTTCAGAAGGACTCTTGCACTCTTCTGAGAATGTGATTATTAATAAAAATAATAAAAATAAAATTTCTATCCTGCCCTCCCCACAAATAGACCCCCAGGACAAGTTACAACATAAAATTATAACAATAACCATATTAAAAAAAACTTTTAAAACATCAATTCAATCCCATAATGGTAAATATGGCAATATTAAGAATCATGCTATATCAGCTTTGTTTCAGACATCTGTTGTTATTCCGATATAGCCATATCTAAGAGCTTCCTGTTTACTACCTCCCTGTCCTCAACCACTGAAAAACAGCTTAGCACAAGGGTGGTCAAACTGTGGCTCAGGAAACGTATGCTGTTCACACATATTGTGTGGTTCTCAACACCCTCACAGCCTCATCAACCGCCTTGGAGAAGGCATTTTTCTCCAAGCCAAGCAGCTTGCAGAATGCATTTAAAGTTAAATTTGCTTTCTTTCCACCTCTCCATCCCACTCCCAATCTATTTTCCTCCCTCCCTCCCTTCCTGTCTTGTGGCTCTCAAACATCTGACATTCTTGACTTGCGGCTCTCAGACATCTGACATTTATTCTATGTGGCTCTTACTTTAAGCAAGTTTGGACATCCCTGGTTAGCAGTTTGACAGGGAGTGAGCAGGGATGGGGCTATTGGGGATGATGTTGTTGGATATTATAATTCTGCATACAAGAGGATCTGGGAAAAGGTTAAGAGAAGTCTCTCACTCAGGTACATGGGGCAGTTGGCATCACCCTCTCATTGATTAGATGTTGACCTTCTTCAGCCATTGGTTGCCTTCTGTTTCATTTTACATAGGACCTTCTTTTTCTCTTACCTGAACTTGGAGCTGTAGCAAGTTAACCTTTCTGAAATTAATTTGTTTCCAGTAAGTCAAATGCACCTATATGCATATGTCATGTAAGACATGCTTATATTTTTGTAAGTAAAATTTCTTTCTCTTGTTACCATTGGAGTCAAATCATCTTTGTAATTGTTTGAACAGCAAGTTTCCCTTAACCAGGAAACATGAAGCATCGGAGATACTGCATAAAGCTTCTGTGCTTCCAAGCCAAACATTTATTTTTAAAAAATAATAATAAGTTAACAGGTAGGCTGAAGAAAGTGGAACTGTCTGTCATCTGTTGGGGCCTCTTTTTAAAGTTGTCAATGTTTGGCATGGGTCTTCCATAAGGATGTTCTCCCCCTGCTCTTCCTTCCGTCATCTGTGCCATGTGAACAGAGGGCTGGAAGCAGGGCCATAACCAGCAAGGGGGACACGGGCTGTACACTCTATAGAATCTGCAGCACCCCCACCCCCACTCCTGTGCCCCCATGCTAGCTATGACCCTGGCTGGAGTGCCTTGGTTGAGTGCATCCCCCACAATAGTTGTTTTGAAAGGCTCCCCCCACAAACACACACAGTTAAGTTTCCATTGATTGATGTCTGACACTAAATCTTGACTGGAAGTGAGTTTACAAGCCTCCAGACACTTCTCCCAAATGACATTTCAACTATGAGCCCATATGGGAAAGGGTGGAATATAAATCTACCAAATAAATAAAATAAAATATGAGTTTACATTCTACTCCACCGTGGAACTTTCCAAAGTGTGCTTCAACTGTGCATTTCAATAAACAAAAGGTCAGAACTGTATCAGCTGGCAAACATTTGGGACTTCTTCTGGACCGTGGAGGCATGTGTTGATCCAGAGCTGAATCTCTATAGAGCGTGCCATTTCATCTGAGCCTTGAACCAAGAACTCTTATGTTCCTGAGGAACACATTAATATCCAATCTGACTGTCTGAAAACAGGAACACCAATTTACCCAAAGAAATGAGATCTAGGGTTGAATACAGTCATAAATGCAGCTTGCAAGACCTGAGCAAGACTGTTAATGATAGGACGTTTTGGAGATCATTAATTCGTAGAGTCACCATACATCGGAAACGAGTTGACAGCACTTAACACACAAACAGCCCTAAAGCAGCTACTTAGAGCAAGCCATTCAGCTTTCCAGATATAACAGTGACCACTGTACTGGGAAGCCCTGACTGAACAGCATCTTATGCAGCTGCTGGATGGCAGAGCTTTTGCTTGGCATAGCAACTATGACTAGGATCTTCAAGAAAGACCAAGTTCAGCTGGAGAATTCCCTCAATTAAATATATGAATAGCCACTATTATCTTAAATTCCTGTCAAATTCATTTCTGCACGCAAACCTATTTTCATCCCAGACTTCAAGCTTGCATTCCCGGTCCATAAAACAACCCAGGCATCCCAATCGCTATCCCATTTTATTTTGTCCCACCACAACAAAACAAACTATATAGTCACTTAATATTGCTCAACTTTTTCTGAGCCGATAAACACCTTCATCTTAATTTCCTCACAAAACTAGTCACAAGTAAAAGTGGGACTTTGGGGGTTATTCCCCCCCCCAGTTCCTCCCCTGTAAGTCTCTGTGTCAGAATTCTCATTACATCACAGTAAATACTTTAAACTCATTAAGGGCTCAGAAAGGACAAAACAAACACTGATGCTTTCTGTTTAAAAATTGTGTAACACTTGGGGGAGTTTGATTTGTGCATATTTTTAGAAGAGACGTGTCCTATGTGTATATATACACAGTGTAAAAAGCTTCTGACGGGGGAAGAGAAGCAGGATAAAAATGGAGAGGCAATAAGAGACTGTATCATGCTTTGCAGATGAGAAAGTAACACCTATATAAAAGCAGAGTACCGGAGATCATTTATTCCTGGTGGGCTAAGAAATGACCATTATATAGAGAGCAGAGTAATTTCTGTTTATTCTCAAGAACCTCTCACTAATATCAGTGTTGCGCTGCGGGGGGGGCGGGGGAGGAGAGAAATTTATGGATCACTCTCTGATTATGGACTGCAACATTCTAGCAGTAATATAGAAGTTTTTTCAATAGTACCATTTGGCCTCTGCCAATTTAGCACGGAAGGGGGAAATTAGGCGCAGTTACCCAATCACTTCAATAATCTTAGTGGAAATCTTAATAGGATTGTCTCCAAAACTGGTCCACGCCAAAATCAAACCGATTGTTTAAAACAGCTTCGCAGAACTAAACCTTCAATGCTGGCAGCCTTATCCAGGCAAGGCATTCTAGAATAATTTTCCAAATAACAGGTTATTTTTCAGCGCTGTTTAGTTGCAAACAGGATCTTCATTAACTGCCCTCAAAATAGCACCTGCATCAAGGCGCTATAATATTTATTTACAATGTCTAAAAAAAGACTTTAAAGAAGTTTGCAGCCCCTAAAAAAAAGGTTGCGCATTTGACATGCACCTGGTGTTATGTATACACGCATAGGGATCTTTATATGCAAAAGGGGGAAAAAAAGTTCATGATTTATGTTGATTCCAGGAAGTCAAACCAAACCTAAAGCACACATTGGTCTAAACTGAGGCATGCCAGTCAACTCAGATATGCGCTGTTAACACCTTTGCGTATAATTTATTTTCGTAACACAAGGAACATGAGATTTACCCCTCTAAAAAGTAATGATGTCCCTACAATATGCCTAGCCACCATCCATGGGATTAAATTACATTAAATTATTGGAAAAAAATAGCATGTACAAGTCCCAGTAAAATACTAATTACTGCATGGAAAGGCATCTCCAAGAGCAATATTTATTGCACCTCATTTGTTGCGGGGGGGGGGGGGAGAATTTAGGGAGATACACTGAAGGAACCGTGCCTTTCTCTTACCATCGACAAAGTATATTGGGAGTATATTTTTCAAAGAGCTCAAAGATGCGAACATCTGGAGTCTGGGCAGAAGAGCTTCCTTAGTGGAGAGCCATCCATTCGGGAATTCACTTCTCCTATTTGTCGAGAAGAGCCAGAGTTATCTGACCTTCAGGGCAGAGAGAAAGACTAATCTTTTTTTGCAGATTTTTGGGTGAAGGGGTCAGAGAGGGGAAATTTGTTTATCTGTTTTTAAGAGGTGAAAGGTTGACCCAATTTAGACCTAAACAATGGACTACGTGTTAAACCAATCTGTTTTGTATATCATGGACATTGTCCAAGTAATTGCAATCTTTTTTTAAATAAAAAAAATCTTATTTTAAAAGATATTTATGGAGACAAAGATTTGCTTTTTATTGACCAACAAATGCACGTCATCTTCTGTAAATTTCTCAATTGCTTTTCCATATGTGATCTGTGCCAACAGAGTTGCATCCCTGCCTTTATTGTTCTGTTGTGATGTGAAAACTGTTGCGCAGTGGTGTGAAAAAGGGCACGCTTCAAAAATCATATAGAACAACATCAGACGGGAAGCTGTTCTTCTCCTACTTTAGGCTATTTCAGATCACAGCAACATAAACTCCAAAGGCATCCCAGTGTATTTGCACTGAGCATTTAAAACAAGAGTTACGTCTAGCTTTAACCTGCAACATTAATTATGGCTACAACTTTGTGCCCCATTAAAACCAATGAGGTGCCTGCCACTGACTTCAGTAGAACGTGGGTGCCATTTACAAATGATAACTCTATAATAACGACAGAAAATATCAGTGCTATAAGTCAGTGTGGCTGCAGGATATGTTATATCCTGCTCATAAGTAGCGCACCAAAAACTTTCTTAAGTTTTAATAAGCATTCACTGCACATGTCTTTCATAGAGTAGGTTAAAAATATCTAAGTAGTTCAGGATGTATAGCACAAAAAATAATAATAATCATTGTACAAGAATATACCAAGGCAGCAATAAGGTAGTGTACTTTGGGTGTGTATGTGAGAGAGAATCTACTGTACACAGGCTAGACAGATAGAGCTAATGATTTCGAATACACTATTCCTTGTATTATAAGTTTCAAACCAATTCAGATATTTACACTGTTAGATCATTCCATAGCTAGACCAACGCTACTGCCAACAGCCAGGGAGAAAAAAGCACGCAAATCAAAATATGTTACCTTTGTTCAAACAATGCTGCTGTTCATTATATAATGCAAACTGTCATACTTAATCTCTCAGGAACCCAGAAATAGTAGGTTCCTGGGACAGAGGTAGTTTGAAATGGTTTGAGGCAAAACTGAACCATAGCATTAAAGTAAATCTTGTACAGAAAGATAAGTATAATTGATGAACTTTTTCAAGAATCTTCCACAGCTGAATTTTTAAGGCACACAAATTGAGGTTTTCTTTTTTTGAGGGGGTGGGAGTAGGATATAAAAGGGGGGATAAAAATAAATTTAAAAGAATAAACTAATAACACAAGGATCGAGCGAATGCTGTTCATTAAAAAGACTGATCTATACATGGAGTGAGAATCCACTATATTTTTAAAAATCCTTGCAAAACAGAAAAGGAACAGAAAAGGCAGAGATCCTGACATGCTAACATTTTTTTCTTGTAAAAAAAAGGTATTTTTCTTATTTATTGTATGGCATAAATTCAAAGGTAGAATTTGCCACCTCCAAAATGGAATGGTATAAGATTATCCTACCTCAAGTTTTTGTGGCATATGTAGAGCCAGAATAAATGTTTTGCACACACACACACACAAAAAGGCTTTTCAGTAACTTGCTCCTCTCTCATTATTAAATTGATTAATTCAAGTTACCTGCTAGGAAAAAAGGCAGTGACACTAAAAAAAATTCAAACTAATTAACCTGGAAAAAATCTAGTTAATTTTTTTTAAAAAAAAAACCTATACGGCATTTTGACGCTGCGATATCTCAGCATCACAAAATCAAATGTCTAGATATTATCCATAGTTATGAAGGAACTGGAAAACTGAATGTCTAGAACTGTTAATAGATTTAAAAAATGAGAAAATTAGACACTGGGTACCAATCCATCTTTTGCAAGTAAATTCATGTACAGACCAGACCACAAACTGATCAACATAAAGTACCAGGACTGAAAACTAGTTTAGCCCCATTGCTGTCAACAAGACTAAATGATTTAAACTGCATATTTCATTTAAACCATGCTGTAGAATCTATTGTGGCTGTATAGAACATAAGTTAATAAAGTACTGAATCGAAACACTTTCATATCATGGGAGTGGGCAAAATATTTTCAACTGTCTGCTTTTAGCTGATAAGTTAAAATACAGTTGTGCTAGCTTTAAAAAAATTACATATCTATCCTGAGACCATTACCAATCGTACTCACATCTATGTGAGTTAATCCTCAGCAAGATTTTCAAAGGTACCCCAACAATGAGCTTTTACAGATGAGAGAGTTCTTCAATATAAAGAAATTGAACCAAAGCTAAAAATCAAGACAAGTCTAGAATTTGAACTCCAGAGAGAATTGACATGTTAAAGAGTGGTGCCACTGAATTATAGTTCTCCACTTTGGGTGGGGTACCCGTCCACTGGGTGGAGTGCCTCCCCTAAAGGAAGGAAAAATTGGCACAAGCTGACTCGGTCTTTTCGAGATTCCCAAATTTGCCAACTTATGAAGTCGCATCAGCGTTAACCTCAACAAAATGTCTCTTGCTTAATTCAGTTACAAACAGATTGTTCTGCTGGCATGAAAAAAAGACATGCTTGAGGGCTGAGGGAAGGGGGGAAGAAAGACAGACAAAAGAAGATTATAAAGCAAATACTATATATAATATTTTGAAAAGTTTGAATATTTCAAAATGAATAGTTCAAAAATTAATAACTGCTATCATATACAGAGCAGCTTCACAGGCTGACTGTTTTCCTTCTTTGCACTGTCAAATTTGCAAAGAAAAATACAAGTGTAAAATAAATAACAGAGTGAATGAGAGAATAAACGTATTTTTAAATGAAATGTTTGTGATTTATTGGAAACAGATCATTCTTTTTTGGATTTTTTTCCTGTTCCATTTACATGGTTCTTGCCCTTCATTAACAGGTGTAAACTGGTCCTCGACGTTATTAAAAGTAATAACTTAATTGACACTAACAATTATTAATCCAAGATGAATTGATTCTCCAAATTAAAGAAGAGGAGGAAGAGGGGGGTAGGGGAAAGAAAAAAGAGGCATTTGAAAACTCCATAGGGAACTTTACTTTAAAAAAAAACCAGCTTGAGTTACCATAACCTGCAATGCACCGACATTTGCAAAGCACATTTGGGGAAACATAGCAAAGCTCAGTGGGGAAGGTAAAAATGAAAATAACTGATTGAAAAAGAAGAATCAAAATAACTGCATCAACAGGGTCTTTCTTCTTCAGGCCACAAGCCAGGTTTTACTTGAGTCGTTTTTTAAAAATGGCAGTTAAGCCACTAAAACCAATCCAGAACATTATTAAAAGTTAAAAGCTACCAATTACTTCTGTCTGTTCTTTTAAAGCAAAGTTTGGCATTACGTCATTCGGTTTAAAGAAAACAAGAGAGAGAGAGCAAGAAAGGGGGAGAGAAAGTTTCCTTCTTGCATAAATAAAACCACCAGGGGAAGGTGTCTAGCCTCTTGTAAAGAGTTTATTACAAGTTTTTAAAAGGGGCTAGTGCATTTGGAAAAATTAAATATTTTTTATGAAATAAATTTCAGAGAAGAAAAAGACATTCTGCATTCAGGGACACTCTCAAGCATCACCCACAATTTTGGAATAAGAAAATGTCTGCAAAAGCAGAGTGTGCCATTAACAACCACTGTAATATAATTCATCAACTCGTCTAAACATTAGAAGTGGTCCATAAGATTTAGCAATGGACACCACCACAAGTTTCACAGGTATATCCTGGGATGCAGGTGTCTTTTTACTTATAAATTGTAATGCACAACAACTCATTAGACAAAAATGTGTAAGATGATTGTGATTATTCATCGTTTAGAAAGTTTTATCAGAAGATCAGAAAATGCAACCAAGTGGTCTACTAAAGTCATCAGCACTTTTCCAAACGCGTACGGAATTTTAAGAAAACATACTGAGTTGAAGACAGTCAGTAAGGAAAGAGCTCTAACATGAGACTTCATATTACTTTTCATAAGGGAGCCATTTCATACATGGGCATCTCAAACCACCTGTAATTCATCCTCACATAAAAGACAAAATGCAATTGTACTAGACAAAGTCATGTGGCAATAACAGAATTAAGATAAACTGTAGATAAATTAGGTAAATCCCAGGCTATTCTAGTATATCTACCAACAGATTTCACACTGAAAGGTTTGTGGAATTGTACTCAGGTACTTTTACAACCCTACTCAAAACTTTCTAAGGTAAAATGCATACTTCATTTCAACATATCCAGCACTGAGAGGGGAACTGGGGTATACAGTGGGAAGTTACCACGGTACACTATCGCTTTAAATAATGAGCGACGGAAAACTTTGAAGACACACATACAATGTAGAACAAAGTAGAAGTTCAATAGCACCTTTAAGACCAAAACCTTGTTGGTCTTAAAGGTGCTACTGGACTCCAACTTTGTTCAACTGCTTCAGACCAACACGGCTGCCTATCTGGATCTACAAGCATGCAATGTGTTAATGTAACCAACTCTAGCAGGCTCTTTTAAAATAGCTTCAAAAACACTTTGAACATTAATGCAAAAGTGAATGTAAGATTAAATCCTAGATATATCTTCAGTTTACTATTCAATGATTTACATATATCCATTTGCTCTTAAGACCCTGACATACACTTAATCCATGATGTAAATTTATGTAAGCCAAAAGTCCCAGAGAAGTCCATATACTATCAAAAGGACGAGTGAGCTCAGATTGCTCACACATACACACACACATACACAGAGAGAGAGAGAGAGAGAGAGAAATAATCTGGTTTAAATCCAATTATTTTAAATATAGCTGGGTTGTCAGTTATGCTTGTTGTGTATTATTTAAACTGGTTTAGCCCAACTGACATTAATAGTACAAAACTAGCTTCAATTTAGTTAGTACATCTTGACCGTCTGGTGAGTCTTCTTGGTTTTGGCATTTCAATTGTCAAAAATCAGTGTAACGAAACTACTGTAAAGTTTCCTTTGAGTTCATCATTACACTCAAGGTAATCACAGAACTATCAAAATAGCTATATATTTGGGTGGAGATTTTAACTGTCAAACCTAAATCATCATTTTGTTGTGACATTATATCTGAAGGAAGTTCCAAAAGCATGATATGTGTTTTTGAAAAGAACTATCCATCTTTGAAACAGGGAAGAAAAATTTGCCTATAAGGAAAGGCAAAAATATATGCAAAGTAGATATGCTGTAACCAACATTTCTAATGATGAGTAGTCACAATTAATTATTAAAACTTTTCAATATGGCTGCAAGCTTGAACTAGTGGATCAATCAGCTAAAGTTTGTTGATTAATTGGTGAGGGAAAGTTTCAATCTGTAGCGCTGACCTACAATGTTTCTGTTGTTGTTTTTTACTCTATTTCTGGCATGCTACTGTTAATAGGAAATGAGGAGGAAAATGTTAAAGATGGTTTTTCCTTCTAACAATAGTGGAAGTTTCCTTGAATACCGCAAAACGGCACCTGTTTAATTTAAGTGTTTTGGCACTGTGCAAATGTAAATAAATTTTAACTGTTGTAGTTAATCAATTAATTGATTTTAAAAGATAATCAGCTAAAAATTGTTTGATTGACAGCCATAATAGTATAATAGTTTATAATAGTTATTAGTGTCTGAAAATTTTATAGGATGTTGAAAGAGAACAAGCCAACAAAAATTTTCGCTGTTTACCTTTAAGAAAATCAAATATAAACTATACTAGGCTGTAATCACCTACAATTTTAGAGATTGTCTGTAAATCAATTAATTGATTCAAATACTTACAGTATATATTTACTGCAAAGACTGCCAAAAATACAAATCTAAACTACCTCACTAGTTGTCCTTGAGGAAACTAAATTAAGCAAAGGTAAACACCAACTGAAAAGTTGTCAGTCTGAAGGAATGAATGGATTCATTTTATGCACTAACACCAGATCCTAACACCAGAATGTATTGCTGTTCACAGCCAATTCCTTAACCCAAGGCCCCAATCCCAAGCACATTACACAACAAGTAAGTCTCACTGATTTCAATGAAATCTGAAGCCACCAAAGCATTTCTAGGATTGAGGCCTTATGAATTCCTTGAGCTTTTGTTTTTCAACAGAAAGCACATTAAAATGTCAATGATTTCCACATTTCTACAGACACCCCCCCATTTTAGACCCCCCCCACACACACACAACTGGATATGTTCTAAAATGGTTAACTACAAACTTTTCCAAACACTTCACAACAAACTTCAGAGCTTTTTGTACACTCTGAGTACAGCACTGTTACTAGTGTTGTCACATGGAGGATCTGTCCATGTCTCCAGCAAAGTTAATAGATTCAAGTGTTGCCAGAGGTATTTACCAATCAGTTATACTCAAGAATGCACATTTATACTTTAAAACTTACATGAAATTAACAGAAAAATATTGCTAGGAATGACAAAAAAATGTTTTTAAGATTTTGTAAATAGTTTTTCAGATGGCAGTATTTCAGATTTACTATCTTCACATACACCCAAGTTATAAAAACTGAAGGTTTAGAGCACTTTTACACAACTGTTCCACAATGAACTACGTTCATACCTTAACAGCAAGAAGCAATTAGTCAACACGGCCTTAACTATTTGAAAAGTTACGGCACTCCCTAAGAGTACCAAAGAACATAAAAAACCAAAATATGGTCTGAATGCTAAAATCTAACAAGCAGTCACTGTAGGACTCTCTTCTGTAAGGACTGTTGCTTTTTATTAATAGAGCTGCAGTATGGATTCTAGGCATGTACATCCTCCAACGCACATCCGAACATACCTAATAGAACATAGTAAAAAATGCAATACAGTTGCAATACCATGCACTTACTTGGGAATGAATCTCACAGAATCCTGTGGGAGTTCCTTCCAAGTAAACATGTTTAGGCTCATACACCATAAACGATACATCAAATATAGCATGAAGAACTTAAATGACTATATTGTTCATGCAATATGGGGTGTGTGTGCCTGTGTGTGTATATTTGTCTGTATGTGTATATGCATAGACATAGACACAATAAAAAATAAAGTATACTACAATATTCATGTGTGTGTGATTTTCTAGTAGGGGGGATGTGCCTATGTGAACATTGTACCATACACAGACACACAGGATTGGTATACGTACACAAATACATTCCCATAAAATAAAACAGCATGCTTCATTGCTGGAAAAAATGCACAGTACATTCCACAAAGACCAAAAAAATACCATCATGCGCGTTATATGACCATACATGTGCAAACTAATAAAGATAAATCTTGACTACATTGGACTGTTGTAGGATAAGATCACAATTTTCCAGGTGCATACGTGGAGAAGGCACAGCGAATGGCATCCAACTACTCTAGCGTAAACCCAGTACCTTATACGTGTCACAATAAAACGCGTGTTGGGGGGGGGGATGGCAAAGTTTCGGAATCATACCTGAGGTCACACCATCGTCAACAAAATGCAAGGTGAAAGCAACCAGAACATTGTCACAAGCTGTTTATCATTCTGTTCAGCAATCAGGCTCCATAAAAAGTAAATTTATATTCTTCCCAACTGTCAGCCACCATATTCAGAACCACTATAGTGGATCACAACAATCCTTTCTTTAAGAAACAACCTCTAAACTTAACCACGTCAATCTTTGGTGCAAATATGATGCCAGAGCTTTGAGGATTTCTATGAAGTTAAACAGCTACAGAATAGTACAACATAGGTGACGTGTTATCTATCATCTATAACTTAATCAACATTTATACCTTCTTGGGAAGAAGAAGGAGAAAAAAAGAAAACAGAAAGAAATTTTATCCCTCTTTGAAGAAAAACAAAGAAGTGCTCAACCTATTTAGACAAGCTCTATGAGTAAAAAACTTTCACTACAGTCATTAAAAAAAAAACTTGCAAAATGTTGATATCATTTCCAGACGGTTTTGTCAGCATCACGATTTACAGGAAATAGTTATTGTGCTCAAAAAAGCCCTGTATTTACTAGCAACACAAAAAGGGGGCTTTTAAAAAAAAATCTCTTTAGACATTTGCTTTTCTTTAAGATTTTTAATATGCCACTCTGGTGAAATATTTGAGAAAGCTTTCTCATTTCCCAGACGTATTGTGAACAGGAGAACTGTGCTACCTTCTGTTCAATAAAGGACTACACTATACTTTTATTCTTGTTTTGCTTCTCATCAGGGGCTAACTCTTACCACCAACTTGCATCCCTAATTCTGACTTTCAAGAGAAATGGTATGTTTTCTCTATATATATTTTTTAAAAAAAAAACTGTTTTCAAGAGAAGAGATCGGAAACTGAATAGTGACATGTTGGAAGATTACTTTTTTAACGTTTAAACCCCGTTAAAGTTTGGAAGTTGAATGCTATAGCCTCGCAGTCAGTGTGTGCAGTCTGTGCATTACTTATTATTTACAAATATCATTAAGAACATGAACATTCCCAATGCGCTAAAAACTGCAATATCCATAGGAAAATTTACCACCTCGTTAAAATGCTTCTTCCCAGTTCCCTAACTTGCACTCCCCTCCCCCAACAGTATTTCCTCCAACTCTGTCCCATTTGCTTCCTGGTAATTTACAAGGGGATGAATGAAGACCTCGACATATTTACTCCATCACTCGCCCTCTGCTCTTGTTGTTGTTTTCTTGCAGTCAATGAAATTCTGAGGTTTGACATTTCGGGATGGAAATAAAAATAGTGGCCTGCTTTAAATGTACTTTTGGTCTAGATTAGTCTTCCCAAAATTGGCGGGGAGGGCAGAGAATGTGAAAGGTCTTTAAATAACACCTTGTTTAACTCCCCCCCCCCCAAAAGCAACTTTAATCTACTAAGTAAAAACCTACCAATCCCCTCTGGAAGTGCTACTGAGCCAGTGTCCCCTTAATGATCAAAGACAGAGATCAGAAGCAACCCATGGGGCAGAAAGTGTCAAGTTTGCACGCCCCCTCCCCAACTCCACCAAACTCTCCTTCCTGGAGTTTTTAATAACAAACCACAATATCCCCCCTCTCCTTCTCTTTCACAAGTCCCTATCTGCACCCTGCAATCAATCTCTTATCCTTAAAAGTATTAGAAAAGTTTTCACCTCTCTATTCATTCAGTTCTTTCAAAAGGCACAGGGAGGGGGGAAATCTGTCACATAGATTCTAAGTGTAAGCAAGGGGGAGGGAGTCAGAAGCTAGACAAAAGTAAGTTATAGCAGCCCTTGGAGAACTGAGCAGGGGGTCCGGCCTTTCAGCAGCCAAAGTTTTAACTCCTTTAAAAAGATGTAATCACCCACCAAGACATCACCTCTTCCAGGAAGGGGGGGGGGGGGGGGAGAGAAGGAAGGCAACCAGGAGAGTAATCTCGCTCTCCTTCCCAATTTTATAAAAACACCAAACGCCTTTCTTCACTTGGGATATCCCCCCCCCCCCAACATCCCAGCAAGTTGCATATACAACACAGATGCCCCCCCCTCCACTGCAAACTTACTACTTTTCATGATGGTCTCCCCTCTCGAGCTTGGATCGTTGTCAGGATCCCCATTTAAAAGAAGAGAGGGAGAAGGAGGGGGGGGGGAGAGAAACTTCTTCCAGCCGCAAACCAAACCACTGGAAAAGTCTGTGCTTTTTTGCAAGATCTCTCTGGATGCGAGATTTGCAATCCAGCCACTCTGTGGACTCCCTTCTCTCTCTTTTCTTTTTTACCTTCTTTCTCTATGGAGGGGAATTAAATCAAAGCTCTGCATATAGCAAAGGGGAGGGAAGTCAGGAAGACAGCAGCCAGCTTTAGAAGTTTTTTTTTTCTTGTTGGGGGGAGGGAGGGAAGGGGAAGAGGGGGCGAAGGGGGAAGGGCTTCCCTCTGCCTTCTCCACGGCTGCTGAACTTGACCCCTGCTGACTCCGGCGACGGGGCTACTGCAAGTTTTCAAGTCGCCAATTTCCCAGGCATCAGCACATGGTTTTGACCCACAAAAGGGGGGAGGGTGACCAGGAGGGAAAAGAAGGAGGTGGGAGATTTCATCCTCTCCGCACCCCCCCCCCAGCAAGCCTCCGAAACCTGAGACGGTTTTGCTTCTCTTTTTCACACTCTTTTACAACCCCCCCTTTTTTTACAAAAAGAGAAACTCCCAACCCCCCTGCTTTCCCATCAGCTCCATCTATCCCCCCCCCACTCTCTGATTTCTCACTGCATGCATTCACACAATGTATGGTTGCAATATACAGGGAACCCCCCCCCCCAAAAAAATGCTGCTATCTACGCAGTTATCACCAGAAGCAAGGAGGGCTGTGCACTCCCCCCCCCACGCAAGATCTCTACCTCTGACCCCCCTCCCCCCCAGATCTCCACCTCTGACCCCCCCCCCCCTACATACAAGCCCACATTACCCATGCCGCACAGCCTCTCTCCTCTGCCCCACCGCCTCCCCCCCACTTTCGATCTGCCCCCCCCCCGCCACACACACACACACGACCCGGCTTACCTGTTGATTAATCAGCAATAATAATAATAACCTCAGCCGCCTGGAAGATGGTGGCACTGCCGCTTGAGCCATGAACCGTCTCTCCCCGTTGTTTGCAACAAGAGTTGATCTTGGATTATTTTGGAACCGGCGAGGTGGGGGGGGGGAGAGAAGAGGAGAGGGAAGGAAGGAGGAAAAGCAGAGAAAGGAGGAAGGGGGAGAGGAGGAAGGGGCTAAGGGGGGATCTGTCTTTCCACCCCCCCTTCCTCACCCCCCCCTTCTGTGGATGGGGGGAGAGAGAGAAAGAGGGAAGGAGCGGAGGACCTGGATGTGCCCGGCTATGTTTATAAAAGAGGCAGAGAGAGAGAGAGGCAGAGAGAAGCAGGCTGGCTTCTAGAGGAAACAACAAGCCCCCCCAAAAGAGGAGGAGGAAGAGAGAGAGGAAGGGGGGGGGAGAGAGAAGGCTTTTTTTGAGGGGGGGAGATTGCAAGGCGATCAGCGCTTTATCAGAAATGTTATCGCTTGTCAGGACCTCAGTCTCCGCGCATTACGTCAGTTTCAAGACACCAACACTATTAATATCAAAGGGAGCCTGAGCGAGAGCAAAAGCGCCACCCCAGCCGGAGAGCCCTTAAAGAGACAGTAACAGGCGTCCCCTGTTGCCGCTGCCGGCCTTGGCCCGGCCTCCTTCGGCGGGCGGCTCCTCCTCCTCCCTGCTTTCTCACACGCAGCAGCCGCAGCGAAGAGGAGGCTCGGGGAGAAGCAAATGATTCACACATTTCTTGCTCTCGCTCTCTCTCTCCCCCCGCCCCCATATATCCATAGGGGAACCCAAGCGGAATCAGTGGCCGCCAAGGGTGACTTTTTTTTTTGCAAGGCGTTTGGCAAAGAAGGGGGAGGACGCCTTTGCAAAAAAAGCTCGCTCGGTCGTCCAGGAAGTTGGAAGTTTTGCACGATGCGAAATGTGCATGAGTTGATTATTGAATTGGAGAAGGGGAGGGGGATCTCGGAGAGAGGCACAGTCCCGGGCTTTTGCGCGCGGGCGCATGCACATGGGTGAAGGAACGGCATCCATGCTCTGGCGCAGCCCTCTGTTTTGGGTGCGAGAGGAACGATGGGTTTGAAAAGTAACAAAACTTTTTTTTTTTTTTTTTTGCTAAGGGCGGGGAGAGGAATTAAAGGCAAAGTTGCCTCTGGAATAGGGGGGTGGGAAGTCGTTGGCTAGTGGAAAAGGCGAGCCGAAGTCTATGAGATTTTTAACAGCCTATACTGGGAGAATTACCACTAATTTATTTTAATTACTTTTTTTTTTAAAAAAAAATGCATTAAGTAATTGTAAATATAAGGTTTAAGTAGGGTGTCATATGGGAGCCAGTGGCTTATCCTTCATACAGCTCAGTTTTATCATATACACACATTAATAAAATAGTTGGTCATCACAAAAATGGCCAGTATGGCGTACATCGGCCTACTCCGGCTCCAGGCTGCTCACCTGGATCTGTCTACGCTGACTCTGATAATGTTCTTTGTATATCTTAACAGAATCTAATTTACAAAAAATCTGATTTTCCCATACCATAAAAAGACCAAAAAAGTATTTTCCCCCAAATCTCTAAGGAAAATCTCTTCCTGAAAGCATTTTTAATCTAAAATGAAAATCAATGGAAACATATTCAAGATATTTGGAAAAATTTATTTGATACACCTAGAGGATCTCCTCGGGCAATAAGTTTTAAAGTCCTGGGTTTTACGCTTTTAATATATTTTATTTCAAGTG
Organism: Heteronotia binoei; assembly: GCF_032191835.1. Classification (NCBI taxonomy): domain Eukaryota; kingdom Metazoa; phylum Chordata; class Lepidosauria; order Squamata; family Gekkonidae; genus Heteronotia; species Heteronotia binoei. Next base: position 28,452,840 of record NC_083229.1, on the reverse strand, counting down.
CTTTATCTATGTTGTAAGTTGCCTTGAGTAAGGAAGGCAATAAATGTTTTAAATAAAGAAAGCCAGTGATAATCTGGTTTCTACTTTTTGTACTTTGCAGCTAATAAGAGCTGGTACAATCTAACAGGAAAAGGTCATGATAATTATTAGTTAGATGTGAAATTTCCCCAAATATTGTGTTTAACTTGGTTTGTGACATTTGCCCTGAAGGGAGGAAAAAATTAAGCACAATACAGCTGAAACATTCCAATTTAGTAAACAAAGCAAAAATTAAAATCTGTAATAAACCGGGCCCTATTTTGCTAGACGTATTTTTGCTCTTCTTACAGTTATATTGTAAAATGAGCAAATGGGACTCACTAATTCATATTCTCCCTACTTCCACCCACCTGCCCTGCCCCCACACATGCTTGTATTCTTTCATGGAGTCTGCCTGATAAATACTTCATGAATACAAAAGCAGCAATTCAAATGCCAGAGGTGAGCTTGTAAGGTTAAGTAAAATATATTTGCTTTATGAGAAATATGCCATAGTGCCTTAAAGAGAGAGAAAGAATGAATAATAGTGGAGGACTGATTATATAGTTCATTTCTAGAAATTCATTCTGGAAAGCAAAGAAAAGTAATTCTGATATCTATGGCAGAATTTAATGTCTGTTGCTAAGGTCTATTTGCATTTTTAATGGCAGAATAATTTACTGTCGCACATTGCTAATATGTACTAGAAGCACTCTTTTGGGAAGAAAGATCACCACATTTTATTTTATTAAGCTGTAAATTCAGTTACTGGAAAAAAAATTAGAAAGAGACAATGTCTGGAATAATTTAGGCAAACAAAGATTGGAGTTCGGGTTTTTTTCCCACCAAGTGGCTTTTAGAACATATTAGAATACTTCGTTTAAGATAAACAACACCTAGTCTCCCAATAACTTGTGGCCCAGTTTGTAACTCCTTTAATCTGATAGCATTCTGCAGGCTTCAGTGGCATGAATGAAATCAGGAGAAATCCTTTGGCTAAACTGGGTTGTGGGTTCAGCTGTAAGGTAACCGGTTGCAGCTGAATATGTCAGAGCAAGCTTCTCAGCTGACATTACATATGGAAGGTGAAAACAAACAAGGTGATGACTTCTTACATGCCCTGGCAATCATAGAATATTTTTTTTACAACCTTGCGTTCAGTTCTCTGTTCTGCTTCTCAAGCTGCTTGTGAAAAGAAATTGACAACCTCAAATAACTCAATCTCTGTCATTCTTTATCAATTCCCCAGAGAAGTGCTTCGCTTTGCATTATTAAATAATACGGCTGGTAACCAGCAACTGGTACCTTCTGTGGTAAATGTAACCTTTCTAAAAATGACACGTCTTTTCCGCACCCCAAAATGAATCGCTAGAACAATAAAGCATTTGCCCCGTTAATGCACACACAAAAATTACATATCCAGGATGTGGAAGGAAATGGAAACTGCTTTTTACACACTTCATTTCATAGCAGGACTTATTTTCCGACATGAAAATCCTGGCAAAACTACTTGGGAAAGCGTCTCTGAAGTAGCTTCTTTGACACACTTAGAATTTTAAGTTAACAACAATCAAATCACAAAGATGTTAGTAGCAAGCAGCTTACATTAGCAATAAAAGATCTGCAAAAAAAAAAAGTTTATTTTCCAAGCAAGTTATTTATGAAATAATTTACAGAGAAAAAAAATTACCACATGCTCAAGCTTTTGGCTCATGCTTATGAATGGAACAATATGTGGAGACTTAAAGGACCTCATAATGTTCTTTTTCTTCCTAAAAAGAATTTTTCCAACTCAGTTATGAGATCATACGGTAATTGAGTGACTGTAACTTCTAGCACATACAGTAAGTAATTACATTGTTTTCCTTCAGATACTTTCTTTTTGAAGCTTCAGGCTTTTACACAGCATTGGTAGGACCAAAATGAAAAAGTTATTTTAAAAGTCCACTATTGTCTCTTGTCAAGCACATATAATTTTAAAAAAACAAACACACACACACACAAACAGTGAAACATTTGAAAACAGATTATCTTCAAGTAAGGCAGTTCTGGCCTCAGGAATTCCAGATGACTTAGATGAAAATAAACAAAATTCAGGTAGTGAAACAAAAATCTGAAGGAAGTTTTCTTTATTCATTCACAAGAAACAAATAAATCGATCATCTGAGGTACATTCTAGCCAATTCATTGAGAGAGCTAACCATGCCTTTAATTCTTTCCATTTAAATCCATGAAATCAGTCCTTCATTTTTAAAACCTAACTGTATTTCACACACTGAGACAGAATAGAAAGACTAGTGACGGTTACATCTTGAATGAAAAGCAGTGCCGCAGTCTCTGTTTATCAAGATGAAACAACAAGCCATTTATGCCTTGATTGTTTAATGCTAAAGAGGAGGTGTTCCCCCCCTCATCTTGTAGTTTATTCAACATAGATACAGAGAAGGATTAGCAGTTAAGCACATGCATACGTGTTTTACAATTTCAACCTTTTAGCGCATAACTTACTTACTTAAACTACTAGAGCCTATAATCACAATGATTTTACCTGATGGAACACGTTTCTCAGAAATATAATCCAACTGTTTATCCTAACATGTCATAAATTGCAATTTTCCCCCAAAGCCTGTAAGACTGACATCCATCGCTCTTAAAACGCCTCCTTTTGCAGACACATCATCAAGAAAACATTTTCTGCATTATTTGTAAGATATGAGCTATAAGGGTGACTTTGCCCAACACAGGATTTAACCCGGAGGCCATTTTGAGGTCATGTGTATTCATTACCCACCTGACAACCACACATCAAGTTGACTGTTGGGTGGTACACGAAAACATTGGATTCTATCCCGGGCTAGCTTTGTTTGTGTCAAAATTCTGTAAGAATAATGTTTTATTATTTATCATAAGGATTTACAAATTGCACTTCCAAAAAGCATCCTGGTTGTTTCATTCTCAGAACTCTGAACACCAACATGGACAAGACAGTCTACAGTCAGGAGGACACAGCTGTTGTTTCAACAGCTGGAGAACAATCCTAAGCAGGTATATTCACAAGTAAGTCCCATTTTATCCAATGAGTGGGGCTTACTCCCACTGCAGCCCAAATCTCACAATATCTGCTAGTATGGATAGTGGTTCTGTGCTTCCAGGATATCACTGGAAGCAGCTTGGAGTACCACAGACAGCTATATAACTTTCTTTGGATCGTAAGGTGTACAGTCCATAGATTGCAGTTCTTATTTCTTCATAGCCACCACATTTCAGAAAACAAAATTAAGAGAATTTAGTTACAGTCCAGCTATCGTAGGAGCTTCCACCTCAGCGGAACTGCATGCTGTTATCTGTTTTATGTATTTTTTTACAAATCAAAGGTCTATTGGTCAAGGGGTGGGATTTCTACATTATGCCTAGCTTGTTACATATACTCCATCTCTGCTTCACTCTGTTGCTGTTATCCATGCACTTCACTTGTTATGGATTACTTCCCTCAGCTTTCCAGCTCCATTTTAAGCAGTCTTCTGGAATGCTGCCATCTGATGTTTCAAAAGTCAGCAGCACTTAAAACACTGAGCTGGGCATAAGGATCTGGCATGAATGTATGTCAGTAATGAAAGGGGGGGATGGAGAGATAGACCGCAGAACCCCAGAGGTCTTCTAAAATTATTATTGTCCCAAGGTCCCTCTTCAGCCTTAATCAGTCCATACAAATTGCTTCTGACCTAAAAAAAAACTCTCCCTCACACACTATCTATATAATACTGTCCTCCCTACATCAGATTTAGACAGCAGTGAACTTAAAATGACTGTCTTGGTTGTTGCAGAGGGCAGCTGCATTGGTCTGCAGTAGAATAGCTAGATTCGAGCACAGTAGCACCTTAGAGACCAACAATTCGAGACATGAGTTTTCATCAGATGCAAAGGGAATTTTGACTCTTGAAAGCTCATCGCCCGAAAATCTTTTGGTCTCTATGTACTACTGGACTTAAATCTAGCTGTCTTGGTCACTGTCTCTCTTCTTCAGAATTCTATGCATCAGGTTCTATGCTTCAGAATTCTATGCAAAAATCACATGACCAGGAAGTACAATCTGACATCTAATCAAGTCTTAAGCCCAATGACTCCAGGATGCATAAGCCTCTTCTTTGAATGAATTTAAATACAGGATACCACATACATGTTTCAGAATCTATTAAATTGATATCTTTCATGTTGCAGTCTATTAAACAAATTGTATTTTCTTGGTGTTTTATTGATCACCATATCCTAAGGTTTGGGACCTGTCTTCCACTGAGCGAGGAAGCTTTCGTCCAGTCTTTTTCTGGCTAAAGAAGAATCCTCGTAGAGCAGAAGGGAACCCTGTGATTTTACTTGTGAACCACCATGGATGTCCATAGAGCAGAAAGGTGGCATACAGATTTACTAAACTAAAAATAAATAAATTCATGAGGTATGTTGAGGATGGCTTAGGTGACTTTCAAATGAGTCTAAAAGGAAAAAATAATGAGAGATGTCTGTCAGTGGCTATGAATCATGATAACTATGTGGAACCTTCACATTTAGATGGGTGTTACTACTTTTATGCCCTTAGGTTTGAAATCCTTTAATTCTTTATATTAAATGCAATTTGGTTGCTATTGATTTTAAGTCTGAATTTTCTCTTATTTCTCTTTATTTATTCTGAAGATTTTCAGCTTCACTATTATACAGTCTTTTTGTGGTTTTTATTTTATTTCATTGGATTTGTATCCTGCTCTCCCTGTTTCCAGGCTCCCTGTTTATTGCCTCTGTGTGTGTGTACACTATAATTCATTGTGAGCTGCTCTGAATTTTTCTTGCATTGGTCATTTGATGTTTTATATGATGTTCGTATTATGAATATTACTTTCCTATTTTGGTCTCAAGAGTTTGGCACATCTTTCTATCCCTGCTTAGTAAAAGTATCTCTTTTCTTCCCTTGCCACTGTAGGATATGGAATGATAGATAGTACCATTGGTGTGATCCAGCAAGACTATTGTGTTCTTAACATTTGATGATGTAACAGATCTAGCATCACAGATGGCACTTTCATATCACCCAGTGTCATGATCATATAATTCACACATTCCGTTACCAAGTGCCAAATATTCAAGTCCAGAGAAATTAAGCGAGCTTGGTGCTTTAAGGATGTGTTGGCCAGAGAAATTAAGTGATCTTGGTGCTTTAAGGATGTGTTGGCCAACCTTAAGAAAGAATATTCTATAACTAAGCAGCTTCTTCTACTGGTGAACTGCTCACATCTTGCTACTCCCGTCAACTAGGGGTGGTGCATTTCATTGACACAAACTTAATTCTGCTGACAGAATAGGCTCTTGCATCAACAGATTACCCAGCCTTTGCCAATGGAAGGTACCACCTTTAGGTGAGCAGCATGGTATGATACAACTCATAGTTAAGGACATTTTTAATATTTAATATAAATAAATCCTAAGTCTGATCATTTTTGGCAGCAGATGCTTGCCTTGTGAAGCTGTTTTAGCAATGTATGCATAGTTGTTTAGATTTATTTTTAGTAAAGTACAATGGCTCAAACTGGCCTGATCTTATCAGATCTCAGAAGCTAAGCAGGGTTGATCCTGGTTAGTACTTGGATGGGAGACCACCAAGGAAGTTCAGAGAAGAGACAGACAATGACCAACCACCTCTGAATGTCTCTTGCCTTTATATACACACACTCACAATATAGTTTAAAGTGAATTGACATCAACCTGAGGGACTGTGTTGTATGGAATATTGGACTTGAACTCCTGAAACTTGGATTCAAATCCCTCTTCCACCATGAAGCTCGTTATATGCCCTTGAGTATCTCTCAGACTACCCTTCCTCACAGCACTGTTTTGAAGGCATAATGAGATATCCATATATGCTATCATGTACTCCTTGGCAGCATGTAATTAAATATATGTAAGCAGTGAATTCCCAAATTGCTTTCTACCAGAAACCATTGCTGGATTCTTCCTTTGGGAATATCTTCTTGTTAGTGAATTCATCTGAACTTTTCTCAGGGTGAAGTCAAATGCAAAAATTGCCAATGGTTTCAGAATCTGACAGTAGCAACTGGTTTTATGGAAGGACTATGAAATGGAATAGCAAATGGTGTCCCTCTTGCCTCCAGATTGACACATGAAGATGCCTTATATGGAATCAGACCATTGGCCCATGAAAATCAGTACTGTCTACTCAGGCAGCAACTCTCCACGTTCTCAGATATAGGTCTTTTCACATTATCTCCTGTGTGATCCTCTCCGAGCCAGCCCCACCTATCTCACAGTGTGTCTGTTGTGGGGAAAGGAAGGGAAGGTGATTGTAAGCCACACTGAGACTCCAACTAACTCATTTATTCTCCTTTTCCTTCTCCTTCTCTGGATATGCCAGTGTTTGACTTGGGACCTTCCACACACCAAGGAGAAGGTCTACCACCGAGCTACAGCCCCTCCCAACTGGTGGTCAAATAGTTGTCCTCAAGGAGAAGGGCTGAATTTTCCCTGCTGTGGTCAGTCTTTACCCCTTCTAAGTATAAAATAGGTATGTGGAAAGTAAGACTCCAAACTCTTACAGGAATAATCAATGAAGCATACAGTGAAACAATCGGTGGTTAAGAAAATATCATGATTCCCATTCTAACATACCTATTGTAGGGGACCTATTAAAAAACTGAGTCAATGGTGTGTATCCCACCATCCATGGATGTTGCAGAGAGTGGGCCTTTCTCACTCCTCACGCTGCTGCAGTCCACTGAGGGTCCCCCCCTCCACACACACACCAAACTTTGGGGTGTCTGCAGACCTTGAAGAACACCATAAAGAATACTATAAGAGGGCTTCAGAGGAAGGGGAGAATCTGCAGTAACTGCCACTGTCTCTTCCATATAAATGCTGCTATGTCAGAGGAACTGTGTGTCTAAACACACACCCATGTCTTTTCTGGGCCACCGTATCTAACAATGAGCAATCCAGAAAATAATCTGGATTGACAGATGAGATAGATGAGGTCAGCTGACCTACTCTGCCATTTTTCCCAGCTGGTCTCAGGACAGTATGGAGGACTTAAAGGCTGGGATGAATAACTCATGTCCATGGAAGCCTACCCCACAGGCTAGTTGTGAGAATGAGATGATGAAGAGGAAAAAGATGTCAATCACTTCGCGTTCCCATTGGCAGGGTTCAAATGAATTAAATACATAAATAACTAGGTGGCACTACCGTGGTTAACAGATGCTAGAAACAATTGGTGGGGGAGGGGAGGCAGCCATGGAGAGCCATGTTTCCCAGACTGCAAACGTAATCTGCAATAAACAGAGGACCTTCTCCGCCATGGCTGTTAATCAGTAACTTTTTTTCCCCCAAGCAAAAAAAAACCTATTCCAAAATTACAAGGAAGACTGATTCAGCTTCATTAACACTTTACATCAATGATGAAACAAAACAGCTCTTCAATTTTGTTTTGTTTTCAGTGATGCACTCAGTTATGCGTGAGCAAATCTCATTGTTTTCAGTGGGAGACGTGCTCTTCTAACTATGCACAGGACTGGAGCATTAGTAAGTACGTGGCAAAGTCTTTCTCAGTGCATGATGGGGAGATGTAGTTCTGATTATGCCCAGCTGCTATCATAGGGGCAAACGTAAAAAGTCAGTCTAAAGGAAATAAAAAATTGGTTTAAGATATTTTCATTTGTTAAAAAAAAATGTTTTATACTAATGATGACAGTAATTTCCAAATGATTAGGAAACAGCTGAGGTTTTCTTTTAATTGTTTTCAATTAGATAGGCTGACAGCTTTTTAACAGTTTGGGATGCTGTGCCTTTAACAGTGATGTAACACGAAGAAAATAAACAAATAAGCTCTTCTTCTGGCACCAAGACAAAAGGGGAAAGAAAGTTTCATCCGTTTATGTGTTCTTTTGCTATCAAGTTGCAGCTGATTTGTGGCAACCCTGCTGGGTTTTCAAGGCAAGAGACACTCACAGGTGGTTTGCCATTGCTGGCCTCTGAGTAGGGACCCAGGACTTCCTTGATGTTTTTCCATTCAAGCACTACCCAGGGCTGACCTTGCTTAGCTTCTCAGATCTGGTGAGATCCAGCCCACCTGGACTATCCAGGTCCTCTGCAGGTTTATAAAAAAAAAAAGGTATTTCCCTGTGCAAGCACCAGTAGTTTCCAACTCTGGGGTGATGTTGCATCATGACAGACTTTAAGGGGTGGTTTGCCACTGCCTTCCCCAGTCATCTACACTTTACCCCCAGCAAGCCGGGTACTCATTTTACTAGATGGAAGGCTGAGTCAACCTTGAGCTGGCTACCTGAACCCAGCTTCCGCTGGGATCGAAGAGAGCTGTGTTTCTTGAAAGCTTATGCTACAATAAAATTTATTAGTCTTAAAGGTGCTACTGGACTCTACTATTTTGCAGCCACAGTCTAACACGGTTAACTCCTCTGGATCGTTGCACAGATGTGGAATATTCCCAGGGTGGTGTGTACAAGTCCCAAAATCTGATATCAGACAAAAGAAGTTCCCAACTACCACTTTGTGCCTTCATGTCTTCCTGAGGCTACTTACCACAAGCTTGGCTTTTCACTGAAGCTCATAGTAATTCATGCTTACTTGAGTGCATTTTCCTTGCCTGTTCACTTGCCGTACTGTTACCCCTTAACCCCTGCTCGGCAGGTGGGTCTGGCCAAACGCAGGATGTTTCACATTGTGAAGCAACTCTCTAACCATGTTGGAATCCCAGGATAGCTGTATTGCTCCAAGGAGTCCAGCTATCCAAATACCACACAGCCATAAGTAAGGAGGGGAGGCAGGGAACATTCGATCTATGCCAGACTGTCACTTAATTTTATTTCTTGTAAATATGTTTTTGCGAAAGGCCGCTCGCTGTGCTCTGCTCTTCCTTGTACTATGCAAGGCAAAAAGGCAGCCTCCCAAGCTGTCTGATTCCACTGTAGCCAAGATTTATTTACTTAGCTTGTGGTGTTGAGGTCTGAGTTGAAGTTCAGAAAAAAGGAAACATCTTTCAAACGTGTGTGTTTCACCTTGCTTTAAAAGCGCACCCTCCATTGTAACAATAATGTCTTCTGTCAACATACATTATCTGACATACAATACGCAGTCACTACCGTTAAAAAGTAGATGTACGCTACATGCATTAGTTAAATTCACCATGATCGTTCCACTCTTGGTAGTTTTAAGGATAGGGGATAATGAAAGTAGCAACATTATAAAGCAAATACATCTGGGCCCATTAAAAATATGATGTCAGCGAAGTACAATACTAGCATTTGAAAGGGTTTTTTTTAATTGTTTCAGACTTATACGGGTGCTTTGAACCATACAGGACTTGCAGCAGGTATCCTATACAGCTATGTTTTCCAAATGTGTTCTCGGGGGCAGCCTTCCTCAAATTGTGAGAAATTCTTGCTTTGGGCCATTACCCAAGGAAGCCTTAACCCCTTCCAAACTGGGCTGCAAAATTATATATCTCTATCTATGTACTCAACTTGCTGGGGCTAAAGTGTCGATGGGGAAGGCAATGGCAAACCACCCTGTAAAAGTATGCCAAGAAAACATACTGTTGTGACGTCACATTACTGACCCATGGACTACTTTTACCTTTTTATGCATGTGCTGTACATGTGTATATTTTGTGTACCATAGCAAAAATGGGGAGGGGGGATGAATAGATAACCTTCATGTACTTTCTAGACAAAAGTACTTAATTGTCTAGGGAAAGTATGACAATTAAGTAGGGATGTCTAATACCTACTTTGAGCTGACACTCTCTTACCGGTAACGCCCGCCCCCCGCCCGGGCCACTGGGAGAAACAGTAGAGGGCAGATGTGATGTCATGCTATTTGCCAATGTCCCATCAAAATGAAAAACTAAATATGGTGTCAGATTTCAGCCAGCACTCTAGAAACTTTACAGTAATCCCATAGATTTTCTAAAATGTCAGCAAGTGCCCTGATATCATGTCCAGATTTTTGCACAGACATGATGTTGGCACATAGTATAACATCACATCCATCCCGTGCCCCACCACCAAAACTCTTAGGGATGTCATGCAGTGGTCTGTCTTCCCTACAGTTAAGCACTTTTGAACCTGGAACAATAAATGGCAAAAATCCAAATCCTTAAAGAGGCTTATTTTGCAGATGGTGAATTATGGTTGAGGTACTGTTTAGCACTATTCAGTAAGAGCTACCTACAACTTTAAGATCTACTTGCACATCTTTGTTTAAGGCTAAATCCAGGGGGGTAGCCATGTTGGTCTGAAGCAGCAGAACAAAGTTCGAGTCCAGTGGCACCTTTAAGACCAACAATGTTTTATTCAAGTTATAAGCTTTTGTGTGCATCCAAACTTCTTCAGATACCTGTATCTGAAGAAGTATACATATACATGAAAGCTCATACCTTTTTTTAAGGCTGTCATCTACCAAAAGTAAGACTTTTATAGAGTAGCTCTGGAACCATGGAACACTGTCCCCTTGAAAAGTCCATGTGTATTCTTTCCTGGGCCCAGTACTGAGCCCTGCGGCACCCCACTGCTTACCGTCCTCCATTGTGAAGACTGCCCATTTATACTCACTCTCTGCTTCCTATTAATTAGCCAGTTTTTGATCCACAAGAGGACCTATCCTTTTACTCCATGACTCTCAAGCTTACTAAGGAGCCTTTGATGAGGAATTTTATCAAAATCTTTCTGGAAGTCAAGGTAAACAATATCTATTGGGTCCCCTTTGTCCACATGTTTGTTCACCCCCTCAAAGAACTGTAACAGGTTGGTGAGGCAAGAGCTTCCCTTATAGAACCCATGCTGAGTCTTCCTCAATAACTTGTGTTCAGCAATGTGCCTACTCATTCTGTCCTTGATAATGCTTTCTACCAACTTTCCCGGTATTGAAAGACTGACTGGCCTGCAATTTTTCGGATCTCCTCTGGAACCCTTTTTAAAGATGGGGGTGACATTTGCTACCTTCCAGTCCTCAGGAACAGAGGCAGATTTCAATGAATCCCCACCCCTGTTATCACATGCGTATCTCTTATCACAAAACCTTGAGTTACACAATTCCCATGGAATGAATCACTTTTTCACATTAGAGCAGTCATGGTATATGCATATGGAGTCTATGGACACAAGCTAGCTGTCCCTGTTGAGGACAGTCTTGCAAAATGGCCCATAGTCATCCAGTAAGCTTCCATGGGTGAGTAGGGATTCAAACCCAGCTTTTCCAGATCCTAGTCCAATGCTCTAATAGGTCCCCAACTTAGTGCCCAGGGGCTCCATAGCACCTATCAACACCTTTACTGGTGGCTGTCAAGTATTTTTAGCAAGTGGACATGGCGAGGTATGGCTTCTGCCAAGTAAGTACTCTGATTAGCTGTTGGAGATTTGATTGGCTGGACAGATTTTTTTTTTTTATGTTGTGTGGCAGCAGCTGCCTCAACAGAACAAGGATCTTCACTGTGTGACTGAAAGAAAGCTATGGCAACCATGTTGTCTGGCTGTGTCTCCTGCAGCAGCCAGTTTGTGGTACCAGCTGTATGCCTGTGCTCACTTTGCCCTGTCAGAATTTGAAAAGTACCCACAGGCTCAAAAAGGTTGGCAACTCCCTGCTCTAACCACTGCTCCCCCAGCTCAGCCATTAATCTGGCCCAGACCCAGGATATCTAGCTAGCCTCTTTCCTTTTCCACTATGTCACTTGGTCCAGTAAAAGACATAGGTCCCTTTTCCCTGTTTTTGTCACCAACAATTTAAATAGTCCATCCCACCCCCCACCCCCACCCCGGATATGCACAAGTAGCAAATTTGTCACAATCCACAATGTTCCAGCCAGTCTACACACTCCCTTGGCATCTTCTACCATTCTCTACCAGGAATGCATAGGCTGTAGCAGTATATATTTTATTAAAATATGTCCATGTTAAACGGCTTATTTAACAAAGACCTTAGATGCCCTTAACACACTGGCAAGAGAATTGGATTATTCTGACCATCTGCCACCTACATTATTAGTCTGAGAATTTAAACAGACAAGCCCTGAAGAAATGGGTTGCTTATCCAGCACCAATATTGTCTGTCACTGTCGTAAACACTGAATCAAACATCGTAAAATACGTTAGATTAAAAACTTGTATTGTGTTTCTCCCCCCCCCCCCGCCAATTAAGTATTAGAATTTATACAATAGGTTTACAAGGAACACACAATGCCAGACTAACAATGTATTCTGTGAATTGCTTACTATCCACTCAGTTGGACACTGAACACATCAGATGTTTACCTTGTTCCCACCTCTGTTATGTAGCTATTTCAGATTATACTGATTCCATATGTTGTGTCGGAGCACAGGATAATGAGCTCCCAGCATAGAACTAACAGCAGAAGGCATGAAAATATTTGAGGGCTGAGAATAGCACAAAGGGCACATAGAATACTGGATAGGTTTTTGCAAAAATAAGAAGCATTAAGAGCAAATACAGAAGAGACATAAATCACAATAAGTGAAATTAGCAGGTTTGGTTTTTTTTAAAATGAGGACTAGAAACTTGATGTTTCCAGTGTTGATAGGGAGTTTGAGTGAGGACTAAAGTGGGGAGGAAACATCAGCTGAGATGAGAGGAAAAGATGAATTCAGCTGGTAAAGTGACATATGGCAAGAGGGATGTGTTGGAACTTGGAAGTAGATGCTTGCAGCTGTTGGAATGACCTCGGATCAGCCATAGCTCTCACAGTAGTTGTTCTTGAAAGGGCAGCTTCTGTGAGAGCTCTCTCAGCCCCACTTACCTCACAGGATATTTGTTGTGGGAGAAGAAGACAAAGGAGATTGCATGCCACTCTGAGACTCTGATTCAGAGATGAGAGTGGAATATAAATCTATGGTAGTGTTCCCTCTAAGCTGAGCTAGTGTGAGCTAGCTCACAGATTTTTAGCCTCCAGGTCACACATTTTTGTCTTAGCTCAGGAAGGAGGACCCCAGAGCACACTAATGTATGCAGTAGCTCACAATTTTTATGCCTGTACCTCACAATTTTAATGTCAGTAGCTCACAAAGTAGAATTTTTGCTCACAAGACTCTGCAGCTTAGAGGGAATTGATCTTCTTCTTCTAGATTCAGAGACCAAAAGGCAAAAAACCACCAGAGTCCCTGGGCCAATCTTTCTCCAGGCCAGATTGTCCCATGGATCCTGGAGGTTTTTTTGCCTTCCTCTGAGCATGGTGCAGGGGTCACTGGGGGAATTAGGGTGGCGAAGATTATTGTGAATTCCCTGTGTTGTGCAGGGGGTTGGACTAGATGACCCTTCCAGCTCTCTTTTTCTGTTTGACACACAATCCTGCCCATTCATGCAGGAACCAATGACAGTAAGAGGTAGGGTTGCCAGGTCCGCGTTGGAAAATACCCAGAGACTGTGGGGGTAGATCCGAGGGAGGACAGGCTTTTGAAAGGGGTGGAGCCTCAGCGTGGTCCAATGCCATAGAGTCTACCCTTCAAAGCAGCCATATTCTCCAGGGGAGCTGATCTCTGTCAGCTGGAGATCAGCTGTAAAAGCAGGAGATCTCCAGGCCCCACCTGGAGGCTGCAATTAGGTATCATAAACTCAAATTACTATGAACACTCAAAATATTATGAGAGATGTATCAGCAGTAGTATCAAAGCAGTACTAATATCAAACAAAGTATCAATGTCCTTCAGTAAGTGTATAATAGTATTCAGTTATTCTGTACCACAAGGCATTGGCATAAGCCCCTCCAGGGAATCACAAAAGGCTTTTTAAGGCCATCACGTTGATTCAGAAGTCTTATATAATAATACTTTAGAGTACATGCCATTTTGTAAACTTTTGCCTACTGTGTATTCATTATTGATTTGTGACAATACTGCTATTCCCAACCTTGAGGAAGTTTCCATGAAACACGCCATATAAATAGTTGATTGCTTGTAGTTGGGACCGGCTCTTCGGAACCCTCTAGGACTGTTGGATTTATTGTAAAAGACTTCTGATTCAACACAGTGGACTTGAAAAGCCTTTTGTGACCCCTGGAGGGGCTTATGCCAGTACCTTGTGGAATAGAATTATTGAATACTAATCTACATTCACTGAAGGGCATTGGTACTTTAATTGTTTGATATTATTACTGCTTTGATACTACCACTGATAAATCTTTCATTATATTTTAAGTAGGGTTGCCAATCCCCAGGTGGGGGGTAGGGGACCCCCCAGTTTGGAGGCCTTCCCCCCTCTTCAGGGTCATCAGAAAATGTGTGTGGGGGGGGGAATATCTGCTGGGCACTCCATTATTCCCTATGGAGACCAATTTCCATAGGGTATAATGGAGAATTGATCAATGGGTATCTGGGGCTCTGGGAGAGCTATTTTTTGAGGTAGAGGCACCAAATTTGCAGCATATCATTTGATGCTTCTCCTCAAAAGACCCTCCAAGTTCCAGAAAGATTGGACTGGGGGTTCAATTCTATGAGCCCCGAAAGAAAGTGCCCCTATCCTTCATTATTTCCAATGAAGGTGTGCAGTCCCTTTAAATGTGATGGGCAGAACTCCCTTTGGAGTCCAATTGTGCTTGTTACAACCTTGCTCCTGCCTCCACCCCCCAATATCTCCAGGCTCCATCCCCAAAGTCCCCAGATATTTCTTGAATTGTACCTGACAACCCTAATTTTGAGTGTTCATAGTACTTTGGGGTTACAGTACCTAACTGGTATATTGTTTCATGCTCTGTAGGTAGCCTTCTCCGCTGCGTTTTCAGCCCACCTGGAGGCTGGCAATCCTGCTGCCATGGAACAATATATAGAACCACCTCTCAAAGTGATGCCATTTTAAATTTGGAATGTCACCATTACAAACACACACACAAACACCTTTTGAGACACAACTTTTGTTTCTTTACTGAGTAGACACATAGGCAGCCTTTTAATCACACCCTGATTGATATTTGCTTCGACCATCAGAATCCAAAGAGAAATCAGATTGCTTCGTGGGCCAGATCCGGTCCACAGACTGACCATCCCATCCATAAAAGAAAGGGAATCCAAGAATGGGAAAGCAAAGCGACAAAGGCACCCTGAGAATTGGAAGAGCTGCTTTACTTTCTTTACATGCAATACTTTCCGTTTATTTGACCTCTGTTAGTATTGGCTGCTTGCCACACTTCCTGTGTGAATTGCCAGCAATACCAAGACACATTTGCCTAACAGAAGACTGGATGCAGGCAATACCAAAGCCCAATACAAGAGAACAAACAAGGGCCCAACGGGCACATCCATCAGCTCTTGTCCACCCATACCACACATGCTGACGAAGTCATAGGGTCTGCATAGATGTGCCACAACATAAATGTTTACCAGAGGCTGCTGGAAAGCACACACGAAGACTATGGCCTCTCCCATTTCTGCTACTGCAAAAAAAAAAAAAAGCTGTAGTTTAATCCTTGACCTAACATTTACAAAGCAGATGTCGCAGCTTCTGGAAGAGCTCTCTCAGCCCCACCCACCTCACAGGGTGTCTGTCGTGGGGGGAAAAGATAAAGGAGATTGTGAGCCGCTCTGAGAATCTGAGATTCGGAGTGGAGGGCAGGATATAAATCCAATATCTTCTTCTTGGAAGTGTGTCTTGATAGCTAATTAGAACATATAGAACATTAAGTGTGAACTGCCATCAGTCTTGAACACTCCTTGACACAGTTCCTCTACTTGTGGGAAGTGTGTCTTGATAGCTGGCTCCTGCCAGTATCTAGAGTTGCCACCCTCCAGGTGAGGGCTGGACATGACTGATCATTTTCTCTTAGGAAAATAATGGCTACTTTGGAGGGTGGACTGTGTGGCATTTTACCTTGCTGAAGTCCCTGTCCTCCTTTAATCCTGCCCTCCACAGGCTCCACTCCAGACCTGGCATAAGAACATAAGAGAAGCCATGTTGGATCAGTCCAACGGCTCATCCAGTCCAACACTCTGTGTCACACAGTGGCAAAAAATGTTATATATACACACACACTGTGGCTAATAGCCACTGATGGACCTGTGCTCCATATTTTTATCTAAACCCCTCTTGAAGGTGGCTATACTTGTGGCCGCCACCACCTCCTGTGGCAGTGAATTCCACATGTTAATCACCCTTTGGGTGAAGAAGTACTTCCTTTTATCCGTTTTAACCTGTCTGCTCAGCAATTTCATCGAATGCCCACGAGTTCTTGTATTGTGAGAAAGGGAGAAAAGTACTTCTTTCTCTACTTTCTCCATCCCATGCATTATCTTGTAAACCTCTATCATGTCACACCGCAGTCGACGTTTCTCCAAGCTAAAGAGTCCCAAGCGTTTCAACCTTTCTTCATAGGGAAAGTGCTCCAGCCCTTTAATCATTCTAGTTGCCTTTTTCTGGACTTTCTCCAGTGCTATAATATCCTTTTTGAGGTGCGGTGACCAGAACTGCACACAGTACTCCAAATGAGACCGCACCATCGATTTATACAGGGGCGTTATGATACTGGCTGATTTGTTTTCAATTCCCTTCCTAATAAGTCCCAGCATGGTGTTGGCCTTTTTTATTGCAAACGCACACTGTCTTGACATTTTCAGTGAGCTATCTACCACGACCCCAAGATCTCTCTCTTGATCAGTCTCTGCCAGTTCACAGCCCATCAACTTGTATTTGTAGCTGGGATTCTTGGCCCCAATGTGCATTACTTTGCACTTGGCCACATTGAACCGCATCTGCCACGTTGACGCCCACTCATCCAGCCTCAACAGATCCCTTTGGAGTTCCTCACAATCCTCTCTGGTTCTCACCACCCTGAACAATTCAGTGTCATCTGCAAACTTGGCCACTTCACTGCTCACTCCCAACGCTAAATCATTTATGAACAAGTTAAAGAGCATGGGACCCAGTACCAAGCCCTGCAGCACCCCACTGCTTACTGTCCTCCACTGCGAAGACTGCCCATTTATACTCACTTTCTGCTTCCTATTACTCAGCCAGTTTTTGATCCACAAGAGGACCTGTCCTTTTACTCCATGGTCGTTTTCGCACTTAGCGTTTGCTCCCCTTATTCCGCGGCGCAATTATGTCCGGATCATTTTTCTCGTTTTCGCACATTGCCTCTTTAGTGGAGTCGCTTTCCATGAAGCCCCGGCTCAAATCGTTTTCGCACTAGCATCGACTTGAGTTCGATGCCCTGTCAATCATTTTTTTTTTAAGCGTAAGTCTGGTTGCGTAACTACGTAACAACGTAACAAGAGCGTCACGTGTGCCGCTTCTGCTTATGGATTGGCTGCAGCTGTAGCATCCTCCACAGCCCTTTATGTGTTAACAGAAGCATTCACAGTGGAGAATCTGGATGTCAACTTCCCGCCACTGATGGTGATTGGCGGGTGCTCAGCGCGCTCCGCGGAGTCGTCTGGGTGTCCCCAGTCGCCTCCGCTGGCTGCGTGGACTAACGCTATTTCGTTATAACGAAATGGTTGCGCCATAATGAAATGGTTATGGCGACACACTACACGTTGTTCAAACTGGAGAAAGCTTTTACATTTAAGCCTCCCAGCACTAGTGTGTGTGTGTGGCAGGTTCTTCCCTTCCCAGCCTCGGTCCCTCCCGGGTGGCGAAGCTGGGATTTCCTCCGCGCTCTGCCCTTTCCCCGGCTGGCGCTTGCAGCTGCAACGGCGACCTAACGAACTAACGAAATGGTTGCGCCATAATGAAATGGTTGCGTTATAACGAAATGGTTATGGCGACACACTACACGTTGTTCAAACTGGAGAAAGCTTTTACATTTAAGCCTCCCAGCACTAGTGTGTGTGTGTTTGGCAGGTTCTTCCCTTCCCAGCCTCGCTCCCTCCCGGGTGGCAAAGCTGGGATTTCCTCCGCGCTCTGCCCTTTCCCCGGCTGGCGCTTGCAGCTGCAACGGCGACCTAACGAACTAACGAAATGGTTGCGCCATAATGAAATGGTTGCGTTATAACGAAATGGTTATGGCGACACACTACACGTTGTTCAAACTGGAGAAAGCTTTTACATTTAAGCCTCCCAGCACTAGTGTGTGTGTGTTTGGCAGGTTCTTCCCTTCCCAGCCTCGCTCCCTCCCGGGTGGCGAAGCTGGGATTTCCTCCGCGCTCTGCCCTTTCCCCGGCTGGCGCTTGCAGCTGCATCAGCGACCTAACGACCTAACGAAATGGTTGCGCTATAATGAAATGGTTGCGTTATAACGAAATGGTTATGGCGATACACTACACGTTGTTCAAACTGGAGAAAGCTTTTACATTTAAGCCTCCCAGCACTAGTGTGTGTGTGTTTGGCAGGTTCTTCCCTTCCCAGCCTCGCTCCCTCCCGGGTGGCGAAGCTGGGATTTCCTCCGTGCTCTTCCCCCTCCCCGGCTGGCGCTTGCAGCTGCAATGGGGACCTAACGAACTAACGAAATAACGCAACAGCGGAAAAGCAATAATATCGCTATTACGCAAGAAATATGAAGTTAAAAAAAATGGCCGTGCGGGCACTTTTGGGAAGCGCCGCGAAGGGCTGATGATTGGCCAAGGGGGTGGATGGGGTGGGAGGACGGAAAGGGAGAGGGTGACGCCCACAAAGCAGTCGATCCGGCGTGGATGGATTTCCCACAGCAAACTCCGTGGAGTGGATCCGGAGGTTTTCAAAAACTCCGGAAGCAGGTGGATCAAGATACTCCGGCGTGAAACCCCTGCAGCACCGGAGCAAACCACAGCGCTGGAGCAACAGGTGCGAAAACCAGGAAAAGATCCGGAGGTAAATGGGGTGCTACGCCGGAGTAAACGCTAGTGCGAAAACGGCCCATGACTCTCAAGCTTTCTAAGGAGCCTTTGATGAGGAACTTTATCAAAAGCTTTCTGGAAGTCAAGGTAAACAACATCTATCGGGTCTCCTTTGTCCACATGTTTGTTCACCCCCTCAAAGAAATGTAACAAGTTAGTGAGGCAAGATCTTCCCTTGCAGAACCCATGCTGAGTCTTCCTCAATAACCCGTGTTCATCACTGGTGGTAGAAAGTGCCATCAAATTGCAGTTGGCTTACAGACACCTTGCAGGGTTTTCAAGGCAAGAGACATTCAGAAGTGGTTTGCCTTTGCCTGCCTCTGTCTTACAACCCTATTATTCCTTGTTGTTCTCCTGTCCAAATACTGGCCTGCTTACAGGGCCAGCCCTAGACTGTCTGGCACCCTAGGCAAAGCTACCTTCTGGTGCCCCCTCCCCTGCACTAATAACATCACTGAGTCACATGGTGCCCCCAGAAGGCCAGCGCCCTAGGCAATCACCTAGTTTTCCTAGTGGCAGGCTGGCCCCGCCTGCTTAGCTTCTGAGATCTGACAAGATCAAGTTAGCCGGGGCCATCCAAGTTAGGGCTGGAAGCCCTACCTATATTTAGTCTTAGAAAAGAGTTAGAGCTCAGTAGCACCTTTAAGACTAACAAAACTTGTGGCAGTGTGGTGCTACAGGACTCTTGCTCTTTTCTGTTGTGACAAACACGCTTACCCATCTTGATTTATATTTAACCTTGTGCTTTGTTTGACTCCACCCAGACAGTGTTCTGCTAGACCTTGAGTTGCCTACCCACTCCCACAGAAAATCACATTGCTCCTCTCATGCCCTCCTCCCTTGGTTTTTGGCCAGTAGCTTCCTGACTTCTGGCCTGACTTGGACTACTCTGCTGTGCCCAACCAGATCCACACCTAAGCAGCAGAGGCATAATGAGAGGAGTGGATGGAAGTTATTGCTGCAAGTGCTGCATTTACTGGGGAAGTAAGCCTGAACTTCAGGCATGTGGCAAAAGCAGCAGTGTGGATACAGTTCATCAGTGCGGACTCTTATCTGGGAGAATTGATTTCTCCACTGGCAACTGCTGGAATGGCCTTGGGTCAGCCATAGCTCTCACAAGAATTGTCCAGAAAGGGCAGCTGCTCTGTTAGAGTTCTCTCAGCCCCATCTACCTCACAGGGTGTCTGGTGTGTGTGTGTGTGTGTGTGGAAGGTAAAAGGAGACTGTGACCGTTCTGAGACTCTGAGATTCAGAGTATAGGGCGGGATATAAATCCAATATCTTCTTCCTTATGAGACAGGAATATGTGAGCCGGTCCCTCCACCTTTTGGGTCTTGTATCTATTTTTTTAGAACTGACAAAAGTGCCAAGAGTTTTATGAATGATTCTTGTTTATTAGCAGAACACCCATGATGTTATGGCTGGGAGGGTTTGTATGGACCAGGAAATGCAAAGTGTTGATCCCATCCCTAACAGTGAGAGTTCTGAGTTCAGGCTTTGCTTTCACCACTACTGTGTCTCCAAATACTGGATATTTGACAGCATTCACTGATAATGGAAGAAAATGAAATTAGTCCTCTTAGCGAGGAGGATAAACTTGCTCTCTGGCTCTGGTACCACTGCCTGTTTGTAGAATAATTCCTGATCCAGTCTCCATAGTCCTGCCTCTTCATCTGCACAGATCCCACATGCTTCTAGTCATTGGACATGCTATAGAGCAGGGGTGCCAAACATGTGGCCCAGGGGTTGAATGAGGCCCCTGGAGGGCTCCTATCAGGCCCTCAAGCAGCTGGCTCTAATCTGCTTCCTTCTCCCTCTCTTGCTTCCTTCTGCATCTCAGCTTGCTTTACAAGGCTTGCTCAATTGCACAGGAGCTACAGAGCAAAACCTCAATTTTCTCCATGGGTTGAGGCTCCTCCCCCTTCTGGTCACCTGGGGAGAGAGGGAAAGAGCCAGAGCTTCCTTTGCCCAGTTCCCTGGATCCCATGGGAGGAATACAAAGAAAGCACCTTTAAGACCAACAAGTGCTAAAGTTTTAAGCATGTTTTATTTTAAGTTTTAAAAAAATCTTTAGTTGTGTTTGTCCGTGCCCTTTAAAAAGTTTATATCTCTGCTAGCTAATCTTAAACAGATGCACACATGACCTGACCCAACACGGCCCTGCCCGACAAGGTCTCCTTTATGTCATATGTGGCCCTCAGAACAAATGGATTCAGCACAGCTACATAGAGTGTTGCTTTAATTGCTTAAAAACGTGTACCCCACCTTAGTCAAAATTTAACACGACTTCCAGTTACACATGAATCAAATAAAGTGAAATAAAGAATTAAAATAAAATTTTAAATTCCAGATGGCCGATAAAATGATTCAGTATCAGAATTCCACTCAAAATAAGCCCTGTGGATACAAACGCTTGTGAAAACCCTGCAAAACACCAGCACATGTCCTATGGCAGGCCATTTTATAATATTGGAGCTGATATCAAAAGGGCATGTGCTATCTCCATATACATGAAGCTTCTGTATACTGAATCAATCCCCAGGTCCCGGCAGAGGTTCCCCCGGTTTTGGGGACTTCTTCCTGCCACTGGCCAGTGGGGGACACCCCACCCCCAAACAGCAACATGACTGCACTACATCACATGAAACTGACAACACATTGAGGATGTAATATGGTAACATTCTGGTTTGAGAGCAAAACTCTATGGTTTGAAGCCAGTTTTCCCAAAAAAACAGAGTGTTGCCCCTTGAGGACCCTGACATGGCATCACTTCCAGTGATGTTATGTTAGGACCATCCTGGAACGCCCATCAAATCTCCATGCTGGAGCAATGAGAGAACCTGGCAACCCTACCAATGATCCATCCGAGTCAGTATTAGCTACTCTGACTGTTAGCGGCTTCTCAAAATCTCAGGTAGGGCTTTTGCATCACCAGGCCAATGGAACTATGAAGAACACAACAGGCAAGAGCAATACATTGAAAACTAACTTTTTAATAGGCGTATAGAAGATATCATATTGTGCATGGCTAAAGCCAGCCATTGAGTTCATGGCACAGCTCAAGTTCAAACCCACATTTCCCTGGCTTAAGTATAATATTATACTCATGGGACCACATTTACTCATGAGGTTTAGTTTTATTTATTTTCGAAATGGGTTTATGCAGATCAACAGAAAAGGAAAGACTCATCCAGAAATCGATGTATATATCTGGACCCATTCACTTCCTTGTCCCTTTGTTGCTTTATTTAATTAAACCAAGTTTATGAATGACATACTCCATTGTTGTAATGCAACAATGGTTCCGCACATCAGCTCACATTGCTTCATAACCAACTCCTTCCCATTAAGAAAGGCAAAGGGCACGTTTGGTTTTGCAACCTAGTTAAATGTAAAACAAAAAAGCCATGATTGCAACTCCATGCAAACAATGTAAGCAATAAATACAGTAAATTACTGTTGTGTGTTAGACAATATACGAATGTTAACTGAAACAACAGAATTAGAATACACACTCCCTCTGGGAACAATTCTGTCTTGCAGACTCTCCCCCCTTTTTTTTTTAAAGAAGGAAGCCAAGTTCAGTCATAAATAAATCAGTGTGTTTACTCTTGCTAGACTGGAATGACAGGTCCTCCAGATACTGCCCTTTGCTTCTTTTTGACAATCGCTTGCCGCATGGCAGCGCTCATTTTAAACCAAGAGGAACTGTCAATTTGACGTACAAAGTTTCTTCAGGATGCTCAGGAATCAATACTGAGGTTCACATAATAAAGGGCATGCATCATACATGCTCAGAGGCAATATAACAATGAATATTAAATGGTGTTAGATATCCATCGCCGTCATGATATTCATAAGATGCCCACCAAAGACATCTGGCTGGTCCCTTTTGGATGCAGAACACTGGACTAGATGGAACTGGATCTGCTCCAGAGAGCCAATTTTTATGTTCTTAATGGAATTTCTATAGCCCACTCCTATGAGAGCAGGTTGTCAGCATGAAATAACAGCAGTTCTCCAGACTACTAACCATAGAACCAAGGTCCTCTTTCATAACATAGGATTAAATATTAATGAAGCCTCCATGCAAATATACTCTTGTTCCTTAAATGGCTACAAATCCTGGCAGAGGAAATGGTCTTCCCTAAAGTAGATCATTATTTAAGAAGAAGCTTTAAGATTTGGTTTATTTTATTTTTTTGAGGATAATGATTGGAGCTTATATCCACAAAAGAAAATCACTTCATGTATAAGAGTACTGAATTGCTTTGGTGTAGCAGAAGATTTTCATTTTAAAGAAAACAGCGTTTCAGTGTTCATGTTGAGTTTGAGGAGAAGCGTATACTCAACTTGGCTTAGAAGAAAGTTGTAATTTCCCTCTCTCTCTTTTGCACCTCATGTTAATATATATTAGAGAGAGCACAAATAAGCTATGATTTTCTGCTTCTGATTCAAAAAACACACTTATGGTGTTGCAGATAAGTATCCTAAACAAGCATCAGGTTTGAGAAGAATATTGTCAGACCTTTAAAAATCAAAATGCATAAGCTGATGGGTAATGAAATCAAGTGCATACGATACCTACAAAAGTCACTCGAATATGGCTTGCAAAATGCTGGTATCCTTACTTGCAAATAAGTGTCTCAAAAATTCATTCATTCATTTTCCATACTTATATATCTTATTTCTGCCAGAAAACACAATTTGCTGTGGCTTACAGTAAATGAACCCAAAATTATATCACAATGAAACAAGATAAAAGAGCAGTAATGATAGAAATGGCACTGACAGCAGTCATATAAACTAGTGTATTTAGTATATCATTTATTTATTTAAAACATTTATTAGCTGCCTTTCTATCTCATGGAACTCAAGGCAGCTTACAATGTAGATAAAATATATTAAAATAGAATGTAGAAAATACAGGGAAAAGCCCAAAACAGAAGAGGAGGAGGTGGAGGAGGAGTTGGTTTTTTATACCCCACTTTTCTCTACCCAAAGAAGTCCTGGAACAGTTTACAATCTCCTTCCCTTGCTTTCTGCACAACAGACAGCCTGTGAGGTAGGTGAGGCTGAGAGACCTCTGAGAGAGCTGTGTTGGACCCAAGGTCAAGCTGGCTTCATGTGAAGGAGTGGGGAATCAAACCTGGCCCTCCAGATTGCAGTCTACCACTCTTAACTACTACACTATGCTGACTCTCTTTAATCAAATAAAAACCTACATAAAACCATCTCCAGCTGCCTCCTAAAGATTGAAAGTGAAGGGGCCAGTCACACCTCCCTGGGCAGGCTGTTCTATAATCATGGGGCTGCCCCTGAAAAGTCCCTCTCTTGTATACCACCAATGAGCTTCTTTGATTGATGGGACAGTCAAGAGGATCTCTCCATGTGATCTTCATTTCCAGACAGGATACCCCTGTAGGGTTGCCAATCCTCAGATGGGGGCAGGGGATCCCCCAGTTTGGAGCCCCTCCCCCTGCTTCAGGGTCATCAGAAATCGAGGGGGTGGGAAATGTCTGCTGGTCACTCCATTATTCCCTATGGAGACCAATTCTAATAGAGTATAATGGAGAATTGATTCATGGGTATCTGTGGAGGCTGTCTTTTGAGGTAGAGGCACCAACATTTCAGCATGGCATCCAGTGCCTCTCCTCTAAATACTCTCCAAGTTCAGAAAGATTGGACCAGGCGGTCCAGTTCTATGAGCCCCAAGAGAAGGTGCCCTTATCCTTCATTATTTCCAAGGGAGAGAAGGCATTTAAAAGGTGTGCAGTCCCTTTAAATGTGATGGCCAGAATTCCCTTTGGAGTCCAATTATCCTTGTCACATCCTGGCTCCTGGCTCCACCCCCAAAGCCCCCAGAGATTTCTTGAATTGGACTTGGCAATGTGAAGCCATGCAGAGCTTTAAATGTCAAAACAAACACCCTGAATTGGGCTCCAGAGTGGATCAGTAGACAGTGCAATGACTATAGTACTGGGGTCACATAAGGTATGCGAGGAGGCAAAAAATGTACACTGAAATAAAGAGACAAGTTTTCCATTGTTATTGATTTTCTTACCATAGTCAGAGAAGCCTTGCAAAAGGATTTAATAATGAATTGAAATTCTAAATCAATGGTTTGTTCTCCAAACTGCACCACACTATCATATCTATTCTTAGCACATACCTGGAAAATATTTAAATAAGTATGTGAGGGACAAGTTGTATACAATTATCACTTTTTGCCATGTTGCAAAACATATGTGCTTGATTTAGAACCACCCCCTTATGCAAGAGTTTCATTTACGAGCTAAGACAGAACTTCAGAAATGTATGGGACACTTCTGTTGTCATAAATGACCATAGGATACTCCTGTTTTGTTTTTAGACCAATGTGCACACAGGCAGAACTCCTTTGGCAGGGTTGCTTCACAAGGGATTCCACCAGCCAATCAAAAATCAAGGAATCAGTCTGTTTGCAGTTTAGCTCGAGGTACCAGAAACATCTCTGAAGAACAATATTTAGGAATTATCTGTTGCGTGCAGCACCTTTAACCAATGTTAATTGGTATGTCATCTACATTCCTTTTTTAAAAAGTCAGGGTTTGGCTTCAGGTATGATTTCTCTGATGACATACAGCCTATTGTAACTTGTAGATGATTAGCTGGTAACGAACACAAGGAATGCATCTCACCAATATTGAAAGAATATTAATATGATGTACAGGGCTGGTCTTTACACTTAAAGCTCACCCTAGTTCCAAAAGTAATGTACCTTAATTACTTTCTTTTGCACTTAGGCAAAAAAAAATCAAATGTACAGGATGAAGGGTACCTTTCTTGGCAGTAATTCATGTCTGAAGGATCTCAGGATTAAAGTCAATTGTAAGCTGAACATGAGCCATCTGTGTAATATAGCTACAAACAAAAGTCTAATGTTGTAGTAGTTTAAGGCAGGGACTGTAAGGACTAGCAGGGAGAGAAATCTTGAACTTCCAGCTCTTGCTGGTCCCTCCTTATGCCCAGTCACCAAGTTGCCCAGTTCTCTCCCTGCTTCAATCCCACCCAATCGTCCTGTTTCCTCTGCCTTTGCCATCTCATGCAGTCATCCTTCATTCCTCACCAATCCTCATTAAATATAACTTGGACAGCATCATGAATGGCTAGGCAACCCAAGATGTCAGGAAGTTTAGTTAGTTTGTTTGCAATACCTACATAAGCTCAGGTGCCAGTTGTGATTTGGGGGAAGGTTAACATCTCTCTCTCTCCCTCCCTCCCTCTCTCTCTGGATTTGATTTGTAGAAAGATATGTCTTAGTCTAGGGCAGGGGTGTCAAAAGTGTGGCATAGGGGCCAAATTAGACCGCCAGAGGGCTCCTTCAGGCCCATGAGCGAGTCTGCTTCCTACTCCCTCTCTTGCTTCCTTCAGTTATCAGAGACTGTTAAATAAAATATTGCAAGAGTGCTAATTTTTAAGCATGTTTTATTTAGAGTTGTTTTAAAAAAAAAAAAACACTTTCATTGTGCTTGTCTGTACAAAGTTAATGTCTCCGTTACCTATTATTAAATTTTATGACACATATGATGCAGCCCGATGAGGTCTCATTTATGTCAGATCTGGCCCTCGTCACAAATGAGTTCGATACCACTGGTCTAGGGCATCCCCCTCCAGATTTTTAGACCCACATAGAAAGGACTCCTATTGCTATTCAAGCTATGGTAGGATTCTAGTCAGGAAAAGTAGTACTTCCATTCTGTTCTGTGTTTGTCAGTTCTCATCTGAACAACTCTGTTCATTTCTGTGCACCACACTTTAAAGAAGAATGTAAACAAACTGGAGCAAGTTCAGAGCAGAGCTCCTAAAGGATCTGGAAGACAAGGCCTATGAGAAAGGACTGAAGGAACAGAGTATGTTTAGCTTGGAGAAGAGAAGATTAGCTGAGAGGATTCTCTGAAGGCTTCAAGAGCTGTGACACAGAAGATGGCAAAAACTTGTTCTCTGCTGCTTCAGAAGGCAAGACAATCTACTGGGCTTAAGCGGTAGGAGGGTTGGTTTCAAGTGAATAGTAGAGGAAACCTCTTCATGTTAACAGCAGTTTGAAAACAGAACAGTTCCCTGGGGGAGGGGTGGATTATTTATTTATTTAATTTATTTATTTAAAGCAATTATTAGCTGCCTTTCTGCCTTGTGGAACCTAAGGTGGCTTGCAATATAAATAAAACATTCAAGCACAATAAAAATACTATAATAAAGCCTATAAAAGTCACAGTTTAAAAGCTTCAAACAGGACTACCAATAATAAAAGCTAAATCAATCAAAACATTGTCTTAAATAAAGCTGTCTTGAACCATCTCCTGAAGGCCAACATTTAGGTTGCCAGCCTCCATGTGGGGCCTGGAGATCTCCCACTTTTACAACTGACCTCCAGCTGGCAGAGATCAGCTCCCCTGGAGAAAATGGCTGCTTTGAAGGGTGGACTCTATGAGACTGTACTCCTCTCCCTAAACCCCACCCTCTCCTGTTTCCACTGCAAAGTCTCCAGGTATTTTCCTACAGACTTGGCAACCCTAATTGACAATAAGGGGACCAGGGCACCTCCCTGGAAAGGTTGTTCCACAGCTGGTATGTTTGCCAGCTCTGGGGTGGGAAATACTTCATGTCTGCAAATGATGTGCTCTATCACTATGGATCCTCCCCAAGTGAATGGACAAATCTGAGTTTAAGAGCTCTGATTTTCCTCACCTTTGTTTGTCTTTCTATCTGTCTATCTATCATCTATCCAGTTTTTATCCCAGGCTTCCTCCAAAATGTTCAAGGCAGCGTACATGTACTTCCCATCCTTAATTTTACCTTTAGAGGAATCCGTAAGGTAGGTTAGGTTTCAAAAAGAATGACTGGCCTTTGAGCTGCCTGAGATCACCCAGCAAATGTCAAGACTGAATGTAGATTTGAACCCTGGATCTCCCAGGTCCTAGTTCAAATCTCTAATCACTATTATACTATATAATGGGTAATTGAAGAAAAAAAACTTGCTTAAAGAAATAAAATAAATTCATTTCCCTCCCAAAGTAGACATCGTTTTTCTGAAAGATTCTATTTTCAGAAAGAAACTGAAATAATTTAAATAAATCAATTTACATATTTCCAAAATAACACGCTTTCCTTCACAACAGAGCCTCAGTTGTCAAGGTTGTTTCAAATTTAGGCAGAATTGTACAGGAAATTGAATCCTCGCATCTGATAAACTTGTTACAATCATGCTTATTAAATAAAAAGTAAAGTAGATGGGGGGGTAGGACAGAAATAACATGTAAATCAGACCAATGATACCTTTGAACGAGACATTTAGAACTAACAGAGGGAAAACGCTAATTAGTGGTAAATGCTACAAAAGCATAAAAAAGACAACAGGGAGCATTGGGAGATTGTTGGTTTATCTGATCTATGATCCTCATTTGTATATCCAGTCAGGTTTGTGAAGCTCCCACTATTGGCAGGGGGAAATGGTGGGAAACCAGGGGGAGGGGGTCAGTACTAATCTGGTATGCTGACATCACTCACTGTGCACCAAGAATTGAATTCAATCTGTCGTTGGGGGATGCTGAGGATGCTCTGGCATTTAGGCAAAACTCTATGTTTAAACCATAGAGTTTTGCCCAGAGGCCAGAGTGTCCCCAGCTGATGACACTCTGACATCACTTCTGGGTGCACAGTGAGTGACATTAGTATATTGCTAGGGATGTCAGTTCCTCTCTAGTGACATCATTATGTTGCTAGCAAGGGCTCCCCAGCAAAGTTACATCTGGAGTAAAAATATACATAAGTACTTTGAGTAGTATTGGCAAGTGCAGATTTGATATCTTGATTTGATTTACTGGTTCAACTAATTCATCTTAAATCCCATTAATATGAAGTCCTAAAATCTCCAGGTTCTGGACCTGGATGGAATCTGCCAAAGTGACTTGCTATTCTTTCTTTCTAGCACTACCAACCAACTGGACCTTACAGCACAGCTCATACTAATTAAATGCGATAAACCAGACTGCACTGGCTGCCCATCCACACATTCACATCTTTGCAAACAAATATTTCCAACTGTTCCAATTAATCATATATAAAAGTCTCCATTGATTAATATAACTTAAAATAAATACTGTTCCGTGTTTTCACAGGCCTTCCAGGAAACAGCTCCCTTTCTCTTCTACAACGTCTGCTTCCCTTCTGATGGAAGGCCTTGAATTTTGAAATGTTGTTTTGACATTTTTGACATATCCTTTTCATCAAAGTCAAAACAAAATGTCAACAATTTGCAAACGCATCCCCCTGTGAGGAAGGATTATGACATCCACCCATTGACTAGTCACAGATTATTGGGGAGACTTTAACAGGGTAGTTATTGATAACTGTTTATTTAGCAAATTCTTCACAGGCTTTATCTGGCTTGACTTCATAAAATTTATAAAATACATCTCTGCGTTTCTGAATTAAGGCTGATACAAGGCTGCCTTATTTCCCCCATAGTCCACCTATTATGGAATCCAGTCCTAGACTTTTTTTAAATGCAAACCAATTGTCTCCAAACTCACTTCCAGAAATATTTCATGTTCCTTAAGAGTATGTTATTGATATTTACATTATTAAACGGCTGAGTGGAATGAATATTTTGGAGTTCCATATGTATTCAAGTGTGTTTGTTCTTAAAGCAATAGCTCTACTGAATATTGAAATACTGGAAAGAAATTTGATATACACACAGTTTTGGAACACAATTCCTCATTTTAAATTTGAAGACAGGATGTAGAAGGCCTAGCGTGATATGTCGGAGAGGGATTGGCGATCTGGCTGGTGTACCGTCCGCCTAACGCATCAGCAAGCGCCCTACCATCCCTGATGGAGGCGGTGGCAGGCTGGGTGTTGGAGTACCCAGGGCTTATGGTCCTGGGTGATTTCAACGTCCATACTGATGACACGGCCTCCAATCAGGCGATGGATCTGGTGTCGTCCATGGCGACTCTGGGACTCTCTCAATTTGCTATGACACCCACGCATCAGGCTGGGCACATGTTAGACTTGATCTTTGCGTCCAGGATTCTGGTGAACGATATCGCGGTAGAAGTGGTACCATGGTCAGATCACCTAGCCCTCAAGGCCAGTATGGAGATGCCACCCCAACCCTGTATGGGCGGAGAGCCTATTTTGGCTCGCCCGCAGAGCCTAATGGACCTGGAACGGTTCCAAATGGCCCTGCGGGATCCCTGGCCCCCTGGCGATTCCCTTGATGACCTGGTGGAGGCCTGGCAAAGCCGGCTGTCCAGGGCAATCAACAAGATCGCACCTTGACGTCCTCTACGCCCTCGTGTGAGGTTGGCGCCATGGTACACCTCAGAGTTACGCCAGCTGAAACAAGAGCTCATACGACTAGAGAGGCAGTGGCGGCATACTCGTGATGAAGTGACGAGAACATCCTATAGATCGTTTATGAGGTCTTATGAGATGGCAGTTAAGGCCGCGAAGAATGCTTACTTTGCGGCCAGGATTGCGTCTGCAAATTCGCGCCCAGCTCAGTTGTTTAGAATAATTGGAAGTCTTACTACACTGCCTCAAGGCAGACCAAATGTGAGGGAATTAGAAATAGGCTGTGAGGCTTTTGCGAAATATTTTGCAGATAAAATCACGTCGCTCCGCCAGGACCTGCCGATCACATTGCATACAGTACAGGAACTTGAGGCTCCGTGCTTGTCTTCTGATTTCGCTCTGGGTCGCTTCAACCTGCTCAGCCTGGAGGAAGTCGACAGAATTCTCTCTTCTGCACGCCCAACAACTTGTGATTTGGACCCTTGCCCCTCTTGGCTTATTAAATCTTGCCAAAGGGAGCTTAGATGTCCTTTACGGGACATCATAAATAGATCCCTCTCTGAGGGGCACTTTAAAACACCCTTGAAAGAGGCTTTGGTTTGTCCCCTCCTGGAAAAAAGTACAGCAGACCCGGCCGAATTGGCAAATTACCAACCGGTCTCTAATTTACCGTTTCTTGGTAAAATTATT
This sequence comes from Heteronotia binoei, assembly GCF_032191835.1. NCBI lineage: Eukaryota > Metazoa > Chordata > Lepidosauria > Squamata > Gekkonidae > Heteronotia > Heteronotia binoei. The sequence continues at coordinate 28,421,968 of NC_083229.1, read as the reverse complement.
GAGAGGGCAGTGGCATTGCAGTTGCAGGGTTTTCTGGATGATGCTTCCATCCTGGACCCTTGCCAGTCCGGCTTTCGTCCAGGTCATGGGACGGAGACAGTGCTGGTCGCCTTGGTAGATGACCTCCAGCGGCATCTGGACCGAGGCGGCGTGGCGGTGCTGATGTTATTAGATCTTTTAGCCGCATTTGACATGGTCAACCATCAGCTACTGACCCGCCGCCTCGCCAACATAGGGGTTGAGGGGCTAGCCCTACAATGGCTTTCCTCCTTCCTCGAGGGTCAGGGACAAAGGGTGGCAATTGGGGGTGAGCTGTCCCAGAGGCACACACTTGATTGTGGGGTGCCGCAGGGAGCAGTTCTCTCCCTGATGCTATTTAATATCTATATGCGCCCCCTTGCCCAGATTGCCCGGGGGTATGAGCTTGGGTGTCACCAATATGCAGACAACACCCAGCTCTATCTGCTAATGGATGGATGGCCTGACTGCGTTCCAGGGAATTTGGACCTGGCATTGCAGGCCGTGGCAACTTGGCTTAGGCTGAGTGGGCTGAAGCTGAACCCAACGAAGACAGAGGTCCTTTGCGTGGGTCGCGGCGCCCTGGGGCGGGAAATACCTCTCCCAGTTTTTGACGGTGTGCCTCTGAAAGCGGCGCACCGGGTCAAGAGCTTGGGAGTTCTACTGGAGCCTTCACTATCAATGGAGGCCCAGATAGCAGCCACTGCTAAGTCGGCGTTTTTCCATCTGAAGCGGGCAAAGCAGTTGGCTCCCTTTCTGGAGCGCCGGGACCTAGCAACAGTGATCCATGCAACCGTCACCTCAAGATTGGATTACTGTAATGCCCTGTACATGGGGCTGCCTCTGTGCCGAACCCGGAGGTTACAGCTGGTGCAGAACGCGGCGGCTAGGCTGATATTGGGGCTCCCGAAGTGGGAGCACATACAGCCGGGGCTACGTGAACTGCACTGGTTGCCAGTTACCTACCAGGTTCGTTACAAAGTGCTGGTTATTATCTTTAAAGCCCTATATGGCCGAGGACCTGCCTACCTGAGGGACCGTCTCTCCCCATACGAACCCCAGAGAGCACTGAGGTCAGCAGGGAAGAACCAGCTGACTATCCCTGGACCAAAGGAGGCCAAACTCCAAAACACCTGTACACGGGCCTTCTCAATCGCAGCTCCACAATCATGGAACCAGCTCCCGGAAGAAGTGTGAGCCCTGCGGTGCCTTGACCAGTTCCGCAGGGCCTGCAAGACCACCCTTTTCAGGATGACCTTTGCTGGCTGAGAGACCGCTGTTGGGTGACTTTCGCTATTATCATTTATAAATGGAATTAGCACTCGGAAACTTGTATAATACTCGATTAATTGGAATATTTTAAAGCTACTGTGATTTTAAACTCTGTATAATTTTTATGAAATGTTGTTAGCCGCCCTGAGCCTGCCTTGGCGGGGAGGGCGGGATACAAATAAAATTTTATTATTATTATTATTAAATGAAAATGTAAAGCAAAATGCAATACAATTTCTCCTTGAAGATTGTGATATCACAATGAAAGCTGGTATTCAGGATCAGGACAACATTCTGCTTTTCAAGAATGAGACTCAAGATAACTTACGGTTATCAGCCTCCAGGTGGGGCCTGGATAGGGCTGCCAAGCTCCTGCTGGGGTGAGGGATCCCCTGCCCAGGAGGGCCGCAACCCACCAGCAGGGAACAGGCCAATGGGGAATCCCTGCCCCTGAAGAGCCCCATCAGCATGCGCTGTCCCTGGTGTGATGACTTCGCCCAAAAGTAACATCATCACCCTGGGGACGCTCTAGGACTCATGCTAAAAACTCTATGATATCATAGAATTTTACAGTGAATCCTAGAGTGTTCCCAGTGCGATGCTCTAGGAATTGTGGTAAATTTCTATGGTACCATAGAATTTTATCGTGAGTTCTAGAGCATCCTCGGTGCAATGATGTCACTTCCAGGTGATGTCATTGCACCGCATGCACAAAACATGTGCTGGGAACAAATCCCCTGCTGCAGCAGCAGAGGGACTTGGTAACTCTTGGAGATCTCCCACTTTTACAACTGATTTCCAGCTGGCAGAGATCAGCTCCCCTGGAGAAAATGTCTGCTTTGAAGGGTGGACTCTATGGCATTGCACCATGCTGAGGCATCTCCCCTCCCCAAATTCCATCCTCTCCTGGCTCTACCCCCAAAGTCTCCAGCTATTTTCCACCGCAGACCTGGCAACTCTACTTCTGCATGCATTTTCAAAGGGTTTGGAAAGTCCAAAAGCACAATGCAACAGGATATTGTTCTTGAATAGACAGGCCATAGAATAAAAATTGGTGTACATGTTCAGAATAAGAATCTGCATTTCAAGTTAAAAACCCCACCTTCAATACCCCATGGGGTCATGTAAACTGCTGTGATCAGGTCTCTGGACAGATGAATTTTTATTTTTTTAAAAAATTCATGTAGTAATGCAACATCTGACTTGATGATAAAAAGATCACAGTGAATCATGGCATGTATATTTTTAACACAATTTTCCACTAGATGTTCAAACACCTGCTCAAACTCTGCACCCAGTTTCAAAGGAGAAGAAGAAAAGGAAAAATGCAAAATATCTTGTAACCAATATATGCCTTGGAGACTGAGCCTTTGGAATGAAAATTGTGCACATTCAGGACAGAATTTTAAATTGTGAGTTCAAATCTGTACATGTTTGAGAGGATCAGAGGAAAAATGTATCCTTGCAAAGACTGGCCTTTACAAACTGTTACCAAATAAAGGAAGTTTAGTTAATTATATTCTACCCTACCCTAAAATTTGGCATACATCCTCAGTCCTATATTCTACCCTATCCTAAAGGCTCACTTTCTCTTGAACAGGAAAAGGTTTTCCTGTCACAAAGGCTGCCAAGCTGAATTGCATTTATTCCCATGTAAAAAACAAAGATGTCCATTGTGACAGCAACAGATTAAAGTGGGAACCCACTTACCAGTGGCCAGGAGGTGCTCTTCATGAGAAAAGCCCTGAGGTACAGCTGGAAACAAAAGGACACACCAACATTTCTGAGAAACCTGCTCAGAAAAGGCCGGACAAACCCCTGGTGGAGCTGGTGAGGGCTGAAAACCCTAGAGACAGGCCTAGCAGGCAGCCGTTACCAGCTGTTGGGAGTAGGTGGGCCAACATGTCAGCTGAGCCTGGGTGTTTGTTAAGGCTTAAAAACAGCAGCAAGAGGCTTGGTAGAGAGAATGGTAGATGGAGTAGTGAGGGAGACTTCTGAGCCATGAGACAGAGCGCTGTCAACTACTTCAGTGTGCTGTGTGCTTGAAGGACTGCATAAATGGCTGGCTGTCCTAACTGGAGAGTCTCATGGGAGGAATGAGTTAATGAACTGTAGACCCTTACTTTCCTGGCTATTAACTGCAGTGCTGCAGGAGATATCCTGAACTGCCGCATTCATTCATCAGACTTCCCACCCCTACCTTTATGGTAAAAGCTTCCTCACAGGACTAACAGTGCAGCCCTAAAGTCAATTGACTTCAATGGTCTAGATGGTGGAATGTGCTGGCTGGTCACAGCCAACTTATGTTGACCCCATTGAGTTTTCAAGGCAAGAGATGGACAGAGGTGGTTCGGCATGGTCTACTGCTGCCTAGTAACATAAGAACATAAGAGAAGCCGTGTTGGATCAGGCCAATGGCCCATCCAGTCCAACACTCTGTGTCACACAGTGGCCAAAATACCAAGTGCCACCAGGAGATCCACCAGTGAGGCTAGAAGCCCTCTGCACTGTGCCCCCCCCAAGCATCACTGCCCCAGACAGAGAGTTCCAACAATAAGCTGCGGCTAATAGCCACTGATGGACCTCTGTTCCATATGCTTATCCTATCCCCTCTTGAAGCTGTCTATGCTTGTAGCCGCCACCACCTCCTGTGGCAGTGAATTCCACATGTTAATCACCCTTTGGGTGAAGAAGTACTTCCCAGGACTTCTTTGGTGATCTCCCATCCAAATACTAGCCAGGACATACCTTGCTTGGTTTCTGAGATCTAATGAGTTTGGGCTTCCCTGGGCCATCCAAGTCAAAATGCAGAAGAGTGTAATAATCCTTTCCCTTCTCTTTATAACTGCATCTTATAAGGGTGCTTAGATGCTTCCACCAATGCCACTCAGACTGGACAGCCTTTTTGCATATGTAGGAGAAGAAGTGGAGCTGATACAGCAGAGCTAGGGGTAATGGTGGTCCGCTACATAATTTCAGAATGCAGGTGGTAGATCCCCATTTTAAATGTCCCATTGTATACTACTAGAAAAGCAGGGAGAAATTAAACTTTTTTGTAGCATCTAGCCTAAGAGCTCCAGTGAACTTAGAAGCTTGCACACTAGGGTTGCCAGGTCCCCCCGGCCACTGGTGGCAGACTGGGGGTGGGGTTCCCAAATCCAGATGGGGAAACCTCTGGAGATTTAGGAATAGAGCCTGGGGAGGACAAGGACTTCAGTGGGGCACAATGCCATATAGTCCACCCATCAAAGTAGCCATGTTCACTAGGGGGAACTGATCTCTGTAATTCCAGGGGATCCCCATGTTCCATCTGGAGGCAGACATCCCTATCTCACACTGTTATGTGTCATTTGATTGGTCCCAATATTATGTACTTTGTGTTCTGTTTGTTTGTTTGAATTTTATTTTTGGCATCTCATTTTCCCTCCCCCACTATTTCCTCTTCTCCTTCTCTGAACACCCCATTGCCTGCTTTCCTCTTACCCTGCTCTCCTTTCTGCCCACCAGCCAACCTACCTTTATCTGCCTCACTGTATTCTTCCCTCCTTTACTCCCTTTGGCAACCTGTCTGGCCCAGTCTCATGGTGCCAGATGCTGGGTTGAGTTGCATAGTAAGGAACCAACAAGGTCTTGCAGAGGACTGTATCCCTAGTCTACACTATTTCCTTTTTTCCATCTCCCTGGAATCCTCCATATCCTCCTTCTCTCCTTTGCACCTGCCAAGCAACCTTTTTCCTGCCCTCCCATATTCTGTTAAATTTATTATTTATTTAATTTATATGCCACCCAATGTGAGGACCCAAACCAGCATACATCATTCTCTTTGCCTCCATTTTATCCTCACAGCAACCCTGCAAGACAAAGTAGGCTGTGTGTTTGTGAGTGGCCCAAAGTCTCATAGCATGCTTCCACAACAGAGTAAGGATTCAAATTTGAGTCTCCTAAATTGTGGTATGAAACTCTAATCACTATACCACTCTGACTTTTGTGGGGTGGCTGCTGCTGAGCACACAGCCAGGCCTAGGTGAATCATGGCAGCAAACAGCCCAGTGTAGGAGCAAGGAGACCAGTGATTTCTGCTAGGTTTATCCCCAATGAATCCTCCATCAAGGTCAAAACAGCCCTGAAAAAAGCCTTGATTCCTCTCCCAGACTTTACTGCGAGAAAACAAGGCTTGAAGGCTGGCAATACTGTTGTGGTTGCCTAGCAACCCCCACAACAAGCACTGAGAGGTCATTAATTTCTTAATAATACAGGTGCTGCTTCTGTTTGGGGGAGGCTGACCCCGCAGTGCATTTTTAAAAAAAGATTTCAGATTTTTCTGCAAACCTTGGGCTTTCCTCAGGTTTATTAAAAGATATGATTTGTCTGTTCATAGCTTCAGTCTCAGGATTTAAGTATCTGCAGATGATGGTACATTGAGAAAAGTATAGATTGATATATACACCCAAAAAGTCATAATTAGGGAAAACCCTTCAGTCCACTATCCAAACAATATATATTTAGACCAAACACCTTTTTATCTTACCCATCCTCCAAGGAGCTGATGGTGATGTTCATGTGTCTCCCACAAATATTTTGTCTTCAAAACAACCTTGTGAGAAAATGCCACTATGTACAGTCAGCCAGTTAACTTAATGGCTCAGGAGTTATTTAACTCTAGGCCTAACTACTATATCCCATTGACCTTTGCTCTTCTGTATGGCTTAATATTGTAAAGTCACCAACTTCCACTCTCAGCTCCCTGTTTGTACAATTAAAAAACCTGTAAAGTTCCTTGCAAACTTAAAGAAGCTAAAAGTACAATCCTGAGCAAAGATATACCCTTCAATGTCCATTGAATTCAGTGAGGAGTTTTGAAAATGTACTTCTGTTTAAGGTTGCACTTCAAAACAGTAGCTCTACCCTAAGCCTGTATTCACTTAAGCATGACTTAAAATCTGTGCATCTTGTAGTTCTTGTGAAGATACTGAGTGGGAATTTTAGGATCCAGCCCAACAAAAACAACACTATTGAACCTTGAAGGAGGAATGTTGACATAGTCTCCATGGGATTTAATGGAGCACCCAGAAGCCATTTCCTCCCCCCACTTCCTGAAGCATGTGGAAGGCCTCCAAACCAGGGGATCCCTTGCCCCCAACTGCAGATTGGCAACCCTAAGTCAAAAGGTCAATTCCTTTTCTTTTTCTTTTGGGGAGGGTTTCATCATGATTGATGATGACACAGTCCATAGACAAACCCTTCTGTCAGGTCAAGGCTATATCCGACTGCAATGTCTTTCCACCACAACAGACAGATTTTGCTGTTGGGCCTGAGGCAAGACCTGACTCTTTGTTATCTAATGGTCTTAAGTGAGACTTTAGAGTTTACAACCCCTCAGATAAAAAGAAATGAGGTTGACCCATGCTATCATCCAGCACCCTATGTACAAACTGCCCCGCTCCTGGATTTAAAAAAGTACAAAGGTCCCAGAAAGGCAATAGTCCATCCAAACATGTATTCTAGAGGTTGTGGTACAGTCCTTGCAGGAGAGTTCTACCTCTGCGATGTACATGGGGAACTGCCAGGCAAGTGTAAATAAATGAGCATTCTTGCACCACAGACTGTAATTGTCACTTGGCCAGAAGTCAAACGATTTGGCTGGTTTCCCTTGCCTGAGGACAACATTCCAGGAGAATTTCACTCTGGATAGAGAAGCCTTCTCCCCAGCTGTTTTATTTTTCTTCCATTTAGAGTTGCCAACTCTAGGGTTGCAGAAATTCCTGGAGATGTTGGAGATAGAGCCTCAGAAGGATAGGGTTTGAGGAAGAGAGGGAGCTCATCGAAGTATACCATAGAGTCCACCCTCCAAAGCAGCCATTTTATCCAGGGGAGCTCATCTCTGTTATATGGAGATCAGCTGTAACTCCAAGAGATCTCCACTGGTCCCACCTGGAAGTTAGCAATCCACTGGCCTTGTAAACTAAAGTATGGCCCATCATACATGCCCAGTAGGCTTTCCAGATGTTTTCAAGGGAACCAGCATGGCCAAAGTCTCAACAGGAAGGAATCTCATGTGTTAAGAAAGCAATATTGCTTTTTACAGAAGTCTTAAAATAGTATGGATGGAGTAAAAAGCCAGAGTTTGTTTGGGGTAAGAAGGAGAATAGAAGACCAGAAAAGATACCACTTCGTAATTTTTTTCTTTCTTTTTCTGGTCTCTTTATTTTCCTTTATCAGTTCTTCCTTATAATTTCTCCTTGTTTTCTTCCTGCTCTCCCTGTCTAGGGTTAACATAAGAACATAAGAGAAGCCATGTTGGATCAGGCCAATGGCCCATCCAGTCCAACACTCTGTGTCACACAGTGGCAAAAAATTTTATATATACACACTCTCGCTCTCGGCTTGGCTTCGCGAACGAAGATTTAAGAAGGGTGCAATAGTCCACGTTTGCTGCAGGCTCGCTGGTGGCTGACAAGACCAATGTGGGACAGGCAGGTCCGGCCACAGCGGCTGCAGGGAAAAGTCTGATTTAGGGTTGGTCCTGTAGCAGTGCGATTCTTCCTCAATCTCCTTTTGTCCTCAAGACCAGCTATGCGTGTGTTCTCAAAGGAAGAGACAGCCTGGTGGATGGTGTGCCTCCATGCTTTGCGATCTGAGGCTAGGTCAGACCACTGGTGATGGTTGATGTGACAGGTGCTAAGGGATTTCTTCAAGGAGTCCTTGTACCTCTTCTTTGGTGCCCCTCTATTTCGATGGCCGGTGGAGAGTTCGCCATACAGGGCAATCTTGGGAAGGCGGTGGTTTTCCATCCTAGAAATATGCCCTGCCCAGCGCAGCTGCGTCTTCAACAGCAGTGCCTCGATGCTGGTAACCTCTGCCCGCTTGAGGACTTCAGTGTTGGTCACAAAGTCACTCCAGTGGATGTTGAGGATGGTGCGAAGGCAGCGCTGATGAAAGCGCTCAAGGAGTCGCAGGTGATGACGGTATAAAACCCACGATTCGGAGCCATAGATGAGGGTTGTCATCACGACCGCTTTGTAAACATTGATCTTTGTGCCTTTTTTCAGATGCTTGTTGCTCCACACTCTTTTGTGCAGTCGGCCAAATGCACGGTTTGCCTTTGCCAGCCTGTTGTCAATCTCCTTGTCGATCTTGGCATCTGAGGAGATGATGCACCCCAGGTAGCTGAACTGCTGGACTGTCTTCAGAACTGATTCACCCACAGTGATGCAGGGAGGGTGATAATCTTCCTGGGGTGCAGGCTGGTGGAGAACTTCTGTCTTCTTCAGACTAACTTCTAGGCCGAATAGCTTGGCAGCCTCTGCAAAGCAGGACGTCATATGCTGCAGAGCTGATACCGAGTGGGAGACGAGTGCAGCATCATCAGCAAACAGTAGCTCTCGGATGAGTTTTTCCATTGTCTTGGAGTGTGCCTTTAGTCGCCTCAGGTTGAACAGGCTGCCATCGGTGCGATAGCGGATGTAGACACCATCGTCCTCATCTAGATCTACTGCGGCTCTTTGAAGCATCATGCTAAAGAAGATCGTAAAGAGAGTTGGCGCGAGAACGCAGCCTTGCTTTACACCTGTGCCTATTGGGAAGGGCTCCGAGAGGTCGTTGCAGTGTCTGACTTGGCCTCGCTGGTCTTCGTGTAGCTGGATGATCATGCTGAGGAACCTTGGGGGACATCCTAAACGTTCCAAGATTTGCCACAGGCCTTTCCTGCTAACGGTATCGAAAGCTTTGGTAAGGTCGACAAAAGTCACACACAAAAGACCCTTGTTCTGTTCCCTGCATTTCTCTTGGAGCTGCCTGAGAACAAATACCATGTCGGTGGTGCTCCTGTTAGCTCTGAAGCCGCACTGGCTCTCTGGGAGGAGTTCTTCTGCAATGGTGGGCACCAGTCTGTTCAGGAGTATTCTGGCAAGGATTTTGCCTGCGATGGAGAGCAGGGTTATCCCCCGGTAGTTGGAGCAGTCTGACTTTTCCCCTTTGTTCTTGTATAGGGTGATGATGATTGCATCGCGAAAGTCCTGTGGTAATTTGCCTTGTTCCCAGCAGGTGACAAGTACTTTGTGAAGTGAGCTATGTAGTACTGTGCCCCCATGCTTCCAGATCTCTGGTGGAATTCCATCAACTCCTGCTGCCTTGCCACTTTTCAGTTGCTTGATGGCTTTAACAGTCTCTTCTAGGGTGGGGATCTCATCCAACTCTGTTTTCACCGGTTGAAGTGGGGTGAGGTGGATTGCTGAATCTTGAACTACGCGGTTGGCACTGAAGAGAACCTGAAAATACTCCGACCACCGGTTCAGTATGGATGCCTTGTCTGTGAGGAGCACTTGGCCGTCTGCACTATGCAAGGGACTCTGAGCCTGATATGATGGACCATATACTGCCTTCAGTGGCTAATAGCCACTGATGGACCTGTGCTCCATATTTTTATCTAAACCCCTCTTGAAGGTGGCTATACTTGTGGCCGCCACCACCTCCTGTGGCAGTGAATTCCACATGTTAATCACCCTTTGGGTGAAGAAGTACTTCCTTTTATCCGTTTTAACCTGTCTGCTCAGCAATTTCATCGAATGCCCATGAGTTCTTGTATTGTGAGAAAGGGAGAAAAGTACCTCTTTCTCTACTTTCTCCATCCCATGCATTATCTTGTAAACCTCTATCATGTCACCCCGCAGTCGACGTTTCTCCAAGCTAAGAGTCCCAAGCGTTTCAACCTTTCTTCATAGGGAAAGTGCTCCAGCCCTTTAATCATTCTAGTTGCCCTTCTCTGGACTTTCTCCAATGCTATAATATCCTTTTTGAGGTGCGGCGACCAGAACTGCACACAGTACTCCAAATGAGACCGCACCATTGATTTATACAGGGGCATTATGATACTGGCTGATTTGTTTTCAATTCCCTTCCTAATAATTCCCAGCATGGCGTTGGCCTTTTTTATTGCAAACGCACACTGTCTTGACATATTCAGTGAGTTATCTACCACGACCCCAAGATCTCTCTCTTGGTCAGTCTCTGACAGTTCACACCCCATCGACTTGTATTTGTAGCTGAGATTCTTGGCCCCAATGTGCATTACTTTGCACTTGGCCACATTGAACCGCATCTGCCACGTTGATGCCCATTCACCCAGCCTCAACAGATCCCTTTGGAGTTCCTCACAATCCTCTCTGGTTCTCCCTACCCTGAACAATTTAGTGTCATCCGCAAACTTGGCCACTTCACTGCTCACTCCCAACGCTAAATCATTTATGAACAAGTTAAAGAGCATGGGACCCAGTACCGAGCCCTGCGGCACCCCACTGCTTACCGTCCTCCACTGCAAAGACTGCCCATTTATATTCACTCTCTGCTTCCTATTACTCAGCCAGTTTTTGATCCACAAAAGGACCTGTCCTTTTACTCCATGACTCTCAAGCTTTCTAAGGAGCCTTTGATGAGGAACTTCATCAAAAGCTTTCTGGAAGTCAAGGTAAACAACATCTATCGAGTCTCCTTTGTCCACATGTTTGTTCACCCCCTCAAAGAAATGTAACAGGTTAGTGAGGCAAGATCTTCCCTTGCAGAACCCATGCTGAGTCTTCCTCAATAACCTGTGTTCATCAGGTTGTCAGGTTATCCACTATAACATATATATATATATATGCCCACCATCTTCAAGTACTTGAAGGGCTGTCTTATAGAGGATGGTGTGAAATTGTTTTCTGTGGCCCCAGAAGGTAGGACCAGAACCAATGGGTTGAAATTAAATCAAAAGAGTTTCCAGCTCAACGTTAGGAAGAACTTCTTGACAGTTAGAGTGGTTCCTCAGTGGAACAGGCTTCCTCGGAAGGTGGTGGGCTCTCCTTCCTTGGAGGTTTTTAAATAGAGACTAGATGGCCATTTGATAGCAATCCTGATCCTGTAAACTTAGGGGGAGATATTTGTGAATTTCCTGCATTATGCAGGGGGTTGGACTATAGATGAGCCCTGGGGTCCCTTCCAACTCTATGTTTCTATGATTCTATGCATGAATTATTTTCCAGTATACGTGACCTGGATAGTGCAGGTTAGCTTGATCTTGTCAGACTTCAGAAGCTAAACAGGGTCATCCCTGGTTAGTACTTGGATGGGAGACCATCGTGAAAGTCCAGGGTCACTATGGAGAGACAGGCAATAGAATGCCACCTCTGTTCATCTCTTACCTTGAAAATCCTATGGGGTTGCCAGAAGTCAGCTGCAACTTGGTGACCAACAAAAAAGTATGCTTAATTCTTTCATGATATGCTGCATATTTGTGTGTTGTATATATTGTATGACTAGAGATGGTGCTCTCATCTGTTTGAGTCAGTGCTTTTGTTGTGGTGGTGGCGATACTCACTGGTATGGAGTACTGGCCTCTTTGTGTGTGTGTGTGTGTATGTGTGTGTGGGGGGGTGTTTCACTCAACTCCTGAGGATGGAATTGGTAGAATGATCTTAATTGTTAGTGCTGGCAACCCCGTTTTTTAAGCTTTTGGTTGCTTGGAGGGATTTATCAGCAGATGGAGCAGTTATATATCTCAGAAGACTACAACCTTTTTTTAAATGTTGGCTCCTCCTGTTGACCTGGGCTGTATGTCACCCGTGGTGGTCTCCATCCTTTGCCAGGTTTGGAACCCTCTCATAGACATAATCTCTTATGGCCATGTTCAATTGTAAAATACTTATTTACAACACCAGGAAGATATAGGAAAAGATTCATGTATGAATGTATACATTGACTGATGTCTTTGCAGCTGAAGCTGGGAAATATGTCCATAGGAAAGCCTTGTGTTTGAGGAAACCTGAAAGACTTACCTGTAGTATTTGAACTGTGTGAAATGTTTCACACATGAAATTACTTCAGATTATATGTCCAGTTGTTTGATGATGAACATGTATTTGGGAAGTCACCCTTGGTAGCAGGTTATAACTTTCTTAAATTCAGCTGCTATATTATAATGTTTCATTCCCTGGTACCCTTTTTCAGGTCACAGTTATAAAGAGGTGAATCAAAACATTGACTCTAACATAGATTTATATTAATTTTTATAAAGGCTTCTTGTAAGTAGAATCTCTGTAAGCAAACTCCTTCAAAATGTACTTTTTCTTGTATCCATATCTAATATTTGTGGGAAAGTCTTGTTTTTTTGGCTTCAAGGTTACCTATGAATAATCTATGCTCCTTATGTGAGCAGGGTATTTTTTGCATATCTAATAAAATCTGTGGCCTAATTTCCACATTTTAAGAGAAGAATTAAAAATAATCTTGACCACAGAAAACTTTTTCATGAATATGTCTCCTGTAAACATTTTGTCAAATAAGACACTAATTGTTACATTTTTGTGTGGATGATGTCTTATAGTTCAGGAGGCAAGAGAAACATCTTCTGAGTAAAAATGTTCTTCTATGAGAACTTGGATGCGCAATCAATTATATTTACATTTTATCTTCAGCAGCTTGTTCACAAAGGTTGCTCCAGATTCACATGACTACTTTAAAAAATGCCCATTTCTATTAAAACAACTTGCAGCTATAGCTTAAATCGTCTGATCCCCCCCCCTTTTTTTTTTACAAAAGGAATAGATGTTTTGCAGAGTATTTCTTTAATTAATATAAGATATGTATACTGGCAGAATTAAGGATCTCTTTTGTAGAGACGAGTGATTACTTTAAAATAGAGATGCACAGTACGATAAAAACTCATACCATACTGAAAGCACATGATAGAAAACAACAGAAGCTAAATTATGCTTGGAAATTAAAACTAGTTCTCAGCTGCAGAATTGTTCAAGTGAAGAAAATTGGAACATTTAGTATTCCAAAAATATTCCGGTCTCCTAATATCAATTAATATTCTATTCTTGTAATGAGCTCGTCCACTATTAAGCCTTTCCCACACTGAAATTCTACAGATGCCAACTTCTTCATCTCCAAAGAGAGAATTTTGCCTTTTTTGGAGAAATACAAAGTAAAAAGAGGAAGGAGGAACAAGAAAAAAAAGTACCTCTGAACATTTGAATCTCAAAGCTTTCTTTGATGCAAGTGTGATCTCGACCTCTTGAACATGGGTTTCCATTTTTTTTCATCTGCAAAGCTTACTTAAAGCAGGGGACACCGACCACCAGTTGCCAAGACCCTCAGTGCTTTGATGGTTTGCAGATTTCAGAGGTGCCCTTCTCTACATCCATTTTGAAAACGAAATGATACATTGTAATTTGGATGATTATTTTGTTTTGATGATTTTAATTGATAACAGAAAGGAGGATTTGAAAACCCTTTGTTTCCCCCTCCCCACACAACATATGATATAGCTACTCCCACCCCCACCGACCATATCCATAGCCTTGGTAAACATCTGCATGTAATTAAAGGATGTTGTATTGAAACTGAATTTCCTTTACCTTCACTTGGGACTTTCTTGTATGATAATCCTGGTTCAGAGGAGGGGGGGGGGAGAGATGAAGTCTCTTCTTGTCACTCAGAGCTTCTTTTCTTTTCTTTCAGCGCTCCAGATGACAATTATAAGCTGATCTGCCCACTTTAATTTTAATGACGTCAGAGAAAGTTCTACCACACCCTTTATTGTTATCATTCCAAGAAAACTTCGCAATCTAGGTATTTAGGCTTCTCAATTCACTGCTTTTACTTTGGGGTCCAGTCAGATGGCCACAGAAAGATGCATACATTGTGATGCAACATGCAAAACTTCATGAATTTCTCCCTCTTTTGTAGGACAAATGCTTTCTTATTTATTTTTTCCCCATTTTTTTTTAAAAAAGCGATTCTCTTCAACCTAATTGCTTGCTTTTGCAGAAGTACTGAATAAAGGAGCTTCTCATCTTTGCATAGGCTTGCCAATCCTAAGAGACCAAGGACTGTTCAGACCTGTTCCACCCATGTTGCTGAGGTACTTATTCATTCAGTTTATCAGCTATAAAGATAATTGCATTGTACTGTAGACTCTTACCTTTTCACAAAGAATGTTAACACTATCAAGCCTCTTTTAAAAAGAGAGAGGTACACAATAGCATGTTAGGCTATTATCATGTCCCAATAACATCCAGTGACGATGTGGTTTTGGAAGTGTGTGAAAAGAGGCATCGAAATACCTTAAAATAACTTATCTGTGATGCAATAATGGTTGCTTGCTTCAGTTTGGTGCGGTGGTTAAGTGCACAGACTCTAATCTGGGAGAACCAGGTTTGATTCACCACTCCTCCACATACAGCTGCTGGTGAGACCTTGGGTCAGTCACAAGTTCTCTCAGAGCTGTTCTCTCAAAAGCAGTTCTCTCAGAGCTCTCTCAGCCCCACCTACCTCACAGAGTGTCTGTTGTGGGTGGAGGAAGGGAAAAGAGATTGTAAGATGCTCTGAGACTCCAAATGAAGGGTGGAGTATAAATCCAGTCTCCTCCTCCTCCTCCTCTGGTGGCCACCTAGTAAATGCCTGGTAGAATGAGGAAGGGAAGAAAAGCAGTTAGTGCACACTTCCTTTGCAATACCTAGAGAAGAAATTCAGACATCTGACCCTCAATGAGAAGCTTCAATGTTCAGAGGGAAGAAACAGACATTCTTCTGATCCAGGTAGTAAGCAAGAAGTGTGACAACAGGACACACGTGTGAAGGTATAAGGTGGTGACCTGCACGTATTTTTTCTCCTATCCACTCACTGAAATAAAAACTTCTGTGTACATGCACATCTTATTTTGCAGAAAACAAAGTAGGTAGATGAGGGAAACTAAACTCTGTGCTGTCCTTAACTTCCTCTCCTCAGTGAATTTTTTCTTCTAGAACCAAGTTGGGAGAAAAATACCTAAACTGCAAAAAAGTAAGGTAAGTAGAGTTTCTCTTCCCTCAATTGTGTGGACCATTTTGTACAGAAAATGCGGGGGGTGGCGGGGAGGTGGGCTTGCACTTTACAGATGAACAACTAAATACATTTGTATTTTCCCCTATGGGATCTAACTTGGTCTTTGGTGAATTATATGACATTCTCTGCTGTAATATCTGATAGTTCTTAGGATCCTATAACAGTAGAACCAGAAGTGGCCATAGAACCTTTACAGGAAAAAAAGTATGCTTCCTATTTAAGCTTCAGTGCCATTAAGATATTATATAAAATGGCCGTGTTTTCTAGCATCCATAATAACCTTCATCTGAGCTGGACAAAGGGTAGTACAGAGGAAGTTTGACTTGCTTAATTCTCCTGCTATGATCATTAGGATTCAAGAGCTTAACGAGGTACTTAATTCCCATTGATTCTGATGTGAATGAAACTTGATTGCCATCCTCTAGAATGTGCCCATAATGGCAGCAACTCAGAAAAGACTATGGGCCATATCTATTTGCTCAGCTGGCAGTCTGAATTTGTTTAGGCGCAGAACAACCCCTCCTTCTTCCATGTATTATACCAGAGACTTGAAGCAGGGGAAGTGGGGTGATTCTTGGGAAATGGTTGGGGGTCTAATGCTGTGGTGTCATGTTGAAAACAGACATCAAATGCTGAAAACAGACACAGCATTTGCAGCTGGGTACACGAAGACCCTTTCATAAAGGTAAACCAGCTTACCAAATAGCAAGCAATACTGTGGAATAACAACATTATGAAGTGGTGTGGTCTGTATACTCCCAGCCCTTTCCCACAAAATCTGATGGAGTCTTCTCCAATGCATGACCCCTCCCCCTTCCCTCCAGCAATGAATGGAAGTTGTACGAGAGTACACATACAACCCTAACAGGATTTGAACATGAAATGTTTCTCTTTGGGATAAACTCAGAGTTAATATTTACAGAATTCAGTGATAATTTCATTGCCTTGGCCATGTTTTTTTTTTTTTAGTTATTAAAAGTTGTGATTTATATCCTGGCATATCCAAGAGTTTTTAAGCACATATTTTCATTTATCTGGAACAATTCATCCCATCCTGCAGTTAGACTTCCCAATATGGTCAACTGATAAAAGTAATTATAAGGTCAAGAGAACAATGGTATCTATACCATAAGAAGAAGAAGCATAAAAAGAGCAGAGGGTTGCAGAAAATACGTCATTAAAACCTCAGGTAGAATTATAACAGCTTAACCCTGGACATAAATATCGAAACAGTACATCCAGGCATCTGCCTTGGGGAATATTCCCTAGGCAGGACATCCCTACAGAAGTGTCTCTTTCTCCACTTGTTCTGATGTTGGGGATACTTGTAGAAGACCTTCAGTGGAATATCTTAATAGATCTAATATGGGTCCATGTCCTTCAAAGTGACTGTAATAAATGGGGGGAAATTAAGATTGTGTATGTGGAAGAGCAGATCTATTCATGAGATGGAGGGAAGAAAGATGTATGCAGAGACCCACATATTTTGTTTATGTAGGACTGCAACGGTTGCTGCAATATGTGATTTTGTAAGTGAAGACATGGGTACATACAGTCTGCATTCAAGTCACATTGTTCCAGTCACCTTCGCATAATGCAGATGTGCAAATATGAATGGGTATGTAGACCATATGCTATATTTTCTTATGTCTTAACTGGTTTGATATTTATAACTATCTCTGTATTTGGGTATTTCCTTTTGGAGCAAAAATCATTTCAATTTATATTCCATTGTTCCTTCAGAGAACTCATGGAAGCATACATCCCCCCCCGCTCCATTTTATCTTCCTGTAGGATTTTAGATGGGGAAAAAAGAGTGGCAGGCCTAACATTACCCTACATCAGGGGTGGCCAACGGTAGCTCTCCAGATGTTTTTTGCCTTCAATTCCCATCAGCTCTAGCCAGCATGACCAATGGCTGGGGCTGATGGGAGTTGTAGGCAAAAAACATCTGGAGAGCTACCGCTGGCCACCCCTGCCCTACAGCAGTGGTCCTCAACCTTGGTGAACCTGTAGGGACTTTTGGAATTTTGAACACTGGTAGCGGGCACCACAACACAATGGCTGCCATGAGCATTATGGCAAATCACAAAACATTTGGAGGCTCAATAAAATATCAAGAAGGCCCAAATCCAAAATCCTCCTGTTATTGGGACATTTGTTTCCAAATGGATGCTTCCTGCAGACATAAAGACAATGCCTCCTGAACTCATCTGAAACACTTCCAACTTCACTGAAATAGAGAAAAAACAGGACTGGCTCTTTACTTTGGATAAAAAGCAGGTGGGCACCAAAAGCAGGTGCCATTAAGCCCACAGATGTTGGGAATCACTGCTCCAGAGTCTCATCACTAAATGTAGATTTGATTCTAGGAATTCTCAGTTAACACCAACTGCTATCCACCATACCCTTGACTTTCTGGCACCCTAGATAAGGCTAACTTCTGCCCCCCCCCCGCACTGATATGTTACTGAGTCACATGGGGGGCACCCAATTTGGTGCCCCCAGAAGGTCACACCCTAGGCAATTGCCTAGTTTGCCTAGTGGCAGAGCCAGCCCTGACCATACCACACTGAAATCTCTGTAGAATCTAAAGAGGCACAGTC